>NW_025335453.1:0-5825 GCF_004798865.1 Varanus komodoensis
ATGCAAATTCGATCTACTGAGAAACTATTCATGAACTCAATACTCTTCTCTAGAGTCAGACCATAAGCAATGCATCCACACCATTCTGAATTTCCAGGGCACATGGAGCCCTCTGCGCCAGGAAAATACTTCCTTGTAAACTGAATTCCAATGCCATTTTAAACAGTGACTTAGCTTGGCTTTGAGAAGGAGTACAGGATTTGATCCCACAATTCAAAAGCACACAGAAGTAATGCTTTTCTGACTGGATTTATCCAAATATTCCTAAAATAAATTTACCCATCACAAATGAAGTCTGATCAAAGCTAGTTCCCAATCTGGGCATCTGCATTCAGGATCTTGTATTGGTGCACCAGGGGCCATGAATTGCTGGATTTGTTTATAGATCAAAACATGGAAGTACATGACGTGGTTGCACTGGGTTTTTATGGACGTGTGCTTGTGTTTGTGTCTGTCTTGTTTGCATCGTGTCCGTGTAGGTCTTTGGCATAAAGTGATCTCCCTGCAGGGTGAGTGGGGGGCTTAGGAAACAGAAGCCCCCATGCATCCCCCCACCTATCCTGCTTGGCCAGCTTGCTTATGACCAAGGCTAGGCTTAGAGGAGGCCATGGAGGGGCTTCCTTTCCAGGGAGGAGCCTGTGTGCCCCTGGCAGGGCTGAGGAAGAGCCGTGGGGTCCATACCCACCCTAAGCAGGGCTGAGTCCAGCAGGGGGAAGGGTGTGTGCAGATCTCCTCCCTCCCCCTTCAACCTCCTGTGCAGAGAATGAGCCAGAACTGGGAGGTGCGGAGACTTTTTCACCCTTTACTGTGTCTTCTGCACTGGTTCTAGCCGACCTGGAGGCCCTCAATAAGCTCATCCTGTGTGGAAGCCCAGTGAGAGAGTGGGGACATGGGGAGCCACTCAGGGGAGGTCCCGTCGTGTCCAGAACTGCCCTGCCTCTTTTGAGTGCTAGCCCTGCGGATGAAAACATAGCGGGTCTAATTCCCCAGTCTTTGCACTTTGCATATGCTCAGGGGCTCCATGTGTGTGGCACTCAGTAAGAAGTGTGACGTTTCACTAGAGCACCTTCTTTTGACTCAGCTCTGAGGTCTGGGCTCAGAGGAAAGGGCTTCTGGGGTTTCCAGCTGGCAGTCGCTCAGCAGCC
The DNA here is from genome assembly GCF_004798865.1 of Varanus komodoensis. Taxonomy (NCBI): domain Eukaryota; kingdom Metazoa; phylum Chordata; class Lepidosauria; order Squamata; family Varanidae; genus Varanus; species Varanus komodoensis. Next base: position 1,146 of record NW_025335453.1, read on the forward strand.
TGGGCTGGCCAGGCCTCTTTCACGTCCAAGGAAAAACCGCTCCGATTTCCTCTCAGTCACCAGCTACTCAGGCAAAAAAGGTGCAGCCTCTGGCTACATGGTTGCAATTCCAAACATGTGTCTCCCGGAACCACCCCCTTCCCTTTCCCTTCCCAGAGAGTCCCAAGCTGCATACCTCAGACCATTTCCTTCCTCCTTTCTCCCAAAAGAGGCGCAGCCTGAGCTGGAGACCTTCCTGGTGCCATGAAGCATCCATGGAAGAAACATCTCAGGAGCACGTGGGGAGCAGGAGGGCCAGGGAGACCTGCAGGCTGAACACCCCCCTGCCCACCGCCTCACCCCACGGGGAGCTCCGGGGGCTGCCCGGCTGGCCCTTGCGTGCAACAAGCAGTCACTCCAGAGGCCCTGCCGCAGCATCCGGGGTGCGGGCTTCTCTCCAACAACCTTATGATGTCGCCCAGGGGTCAGGCCTCCATTTCTGCACCTCAAGGGCCATCCAGGACCAGAGCCCTCGACTCCTGCACAGCTGCCTTGATGTGGAACAAAGTCTGAACAGGTGACCATGGTCACGCCTTTTTCGGGCAGCCTGGATGCCCACCTGGCAATGTCTGCTCTGGGAGGTTTTTTCCACTGAGTTTTCTGCTGGAGTCCTCCATGGACATTCTTTCCATCGTTGTCACGACAATTGTTAGCATCACATTCTGACCTTTGTTCTGAACTTTTCCATGCATGATGAAAGCAAGCACTTTGCTCGGTTCTCCTCAGTGTTCTCTTCCTGACAACAACAACCCTGCAAAGTAGGATCAGCCGAGGGTGAATGTCCAGCCAGAAGTCATGCAGTGAGCTTCTGGGATGAGCGGGGATTTGGACCTGGATCCTTGAGTCCCCATCCCACTCCTTGCACACTCGATCCCGTGCAGAGATGCACAACAATCTCCCCTACTGCGTTTTGTCCAGCAGCACGGTTCCAGTTCTGCCTTCAGACATGCCTGGCCTCAACCTTCAGGGCAGAAGAAGAAGCGGACGGCCGAGGGTGAGGTGGCTGGATGGGGTCACTGGAGTGGTGGGCATGAGCTTAGGTGGACCCTGAGGGATGGTGGACGGCAGGAAGTCCTGCCATGCAATTATTTCCAGCCGGGAAATAATTTAGTCCGAATATACATTTTATACCTTCAGAATTATTAAATAATCCTAGTTGGAATTCCCAGATTAACAGGAAGTATCTTTTGCTAGCCAAGAGGGTATTATGTGCCCTGGCCATTCAGAACGGTGCACATGCAATACTTCGGGTCTGAGTCTGGATGAGCTTATGAGTTCTTGAATAGTTTCTCGGCAGCTCGGATTTACATTGGTAAGCAGACCTGGAGATGGGTTCATGTTACTCAACTAAAGTGTCAATAAATTGCAATAAGAAATATAGAAATCTCAATGACACTGTATAATTGACTGACGTTCCTTTCCCATGAACCAAAGTTTTATTTCCTCCACATGAATTGGAATGATGGGATTTTCTGAAAATTTATTGACAAAGGCACGATCGTGGGTTTTTGGAGCTTTATCCTTGGCGGGAGAGATGGTAAGTTCGGCCGAAATTCTCTCCAATGTGAGAACACGGATACTGTCCATCTCTTCCAGTTTGCAGGCTGGTCAATGTAATTAGATCTGGTTTTGAACCTCATTGCACATTGGATTTGGTTGGGAAACCCAGGCAGCATGGGCATTTCAGAACCTCAGCTGACTACCCCATGGTCACCTCTGCATCAAAATGTGGGGTGCTGAGGATGGGCATGTGGGGCACCTGCGGGGTTGTGGCAGAAGTGCTTCTTTATGTTAAACAGCATGGTCAAACCTAAATCAGAGATTCCAATCTACATTGGCCCCAGAGGGCTCATATGATTGGAATTGCTACACCTCTCGCAAAACCATCTGGCAGAAATACATCCAAAAGAGAGGGAATGCGGGTTGGATTGGTCCAAGATGGTGGAGGAGAAAAGCCCTAATATGGAATTGGCGCACCAGGAAAGATCTACATGTGTGACAACATGTTTGCACAGGGGTTTGTGTAGAGTTTTATGTTCACTGTTCGTGAAAGTCTTGTGTTCATTGTAGCTGTCTGTATTTTCTGTCTTGCCTGATTTTATTTTAAAGGTTTCCCCTTTCTGGGAGATAGGCATAGCCCAGGGTGGGTTTTGGTTGATCTTCCAGAAAGAGACGCTCCCCACGCAGCAGCACTATTCTGTCCTCTTCAGGGCACAGTTGAAAGCAAGGCATGGATTGATGTTCTCGCCCCTAAGATGGGGATGTTTCAACCTTCCTTTGATTGAGAAACAGGTTCATGAGGTCATTTTCCTGAGCCCAAGCATGGCTGAGTCCGACTGGGAAAAAGGAGATGATCAGGGAAATGTGTGCTTGTGATTCTTTCCTTCCCCGGTACTTTCTATATGAGCTGGAAGTGGGAAGGAAGGAATTGTGTAGCCCTGGAATTGGGCTTGCAAACACAGGTCCTACCCAGTTTTCTGGTCATCCTCATTCAGCTTATGCTGGGTGAAAGCCCTGTGTAAATGAGGGGTTGTATAGAAAAATTTTTATGCAGGTCCTTTCCTTGTCAGAACACAGGAAAACTGCTTTAATGTCTTGCAACATTTTCATTCTCTTCCATCTGCCTTACAGCCCTCCAAGGTAGGAAGATTTCATTCTTGTTCGATTAAGTAATTGTATTTGAAATTCCAGGAGGGCATGCAGAAAGGCAGATGAAAGATGGGAAAAAAAGGTGTAGACTGTTGAGAATTCTAAGAGTAGGAATCCAGAAAGGATACCCAGAAAGATAAAGAAACGGGTTTTTCTTTTATATTTAAGGACATTTTCTGTTAAAATTTTGGAAATTTAAATGGTGGTGTTTAGCAATTAGCCTGAGCAGTAGCAGGCTGGAGTTCAACAGGGCAGAGACTAAAATCAGGGGAGGACAGATTGCAGTTAACCAAAATATAAATTTCTGCCCAAATTGGTTGGTTTTTCTCCCCCTGTCGAACTTGCCATTAGTTGGAATGTGCGGTTAAAAAAAGGCAAAAAGATTTTTTTCCACTGGATGTTGTGCATATGCCACGTGAGAATGAGAGTGCATTTGTCAGAATCCCGGAATCTCAATTTGAGGAGTGGGAATACAACTCGCGTTCGTGGGAAAGACCAAGCGTCCAGACCAACTGAGGCTTTCTTGTATTTCCCCCAAGATTCGCGCGGTACTCACGATAGTGCATGCATTACTGGGCAGGCAGAGATGAACTCTGCTGCAAAGCTTCAACACAACTAGAGAGTTTTTATACACTCCCAGTCACATGCAGGAACAGGGCAATTGCTGACAGAATGCAGAGGTTACAATAAGATTCTGAGGTCATCACATACAGAACAGGTTATGAAATGTCTTTCAATCACTCTGTAACAATGAAATTACAATATTTCTAATTGCCTGTATTGACACTTGAGTTCAATAGTTAGAACCCATCTCCAGGTCTGCCTAGACATGTAAATTCAAGCTACTGAAACTATGCATGAACTCAAGTCTCTTTTCTACGCCAACATTCTGAATTGGCCGGGGCAGAAGGAGCTTCTGGGCTATCAGAAGATACTTCCTGGTAAAATTAATTCCAACCATGAATATTTACACAGTATGTTTGGGCTGAATGGCCAGTCTACTGTAGCCCACAGCTAAAGGTGAGAGAAAAGGAGAGGGGGAATGTCATTTTAAACAGTGACAGCTTGGTTTTGAGAAGGAGGACAGGACTTGATCCCACAATGCAAAAAAGCACACAAAAGAAACCCTTTTCAGACAAGATGTACCCAAATTGTCCCAACAATCCCCCTTTCCCACAAGATCGCCATGTGACACAAACAAGAGAGTCAGTTTGGATAAAACCCGTTCCAAGTATTTTTCCCATAGAACAGCTTCCATCTGAAAACCAAACTAATGTGACAAGAAAGTTATTGCATCCAGTTGAGACTTGTGTATTTGCTGAGAGTTCAAAGGGTAGGAAAAATGGGAAACAATTGTAAAGCAGCCAAGAAAGAGAAAGAAAGAAAAAGTCCAAAACACATGATATGCCACCCCAATGCTAGGGGTCCTCCTGGGAAACTCCATGCTGCTTTTGGCCCCCTTTGGCTGCAAAGGCCTCAGTGCCAGCCAGCTCTCATCCTCACCTGCTCCCCCACCTCTCCCCTTTTTTGCCACCCAATATTGAGGCCCGTTTCCTTTGCTCCCTCGGCCTCGCCTGACCCATTGCCGCCTTAAGCATTTCACCCTCGTCTGGGCTGAGGCCCTCTCGGTGGGGAATAGCCTGCCTGCGGCCACCATCCCTTCTGGGCAGCAAACTTGGTTCATCCTGCTTGGCAAGGAGGGAGCCGTGTGGGGTGAGGCAATGGCCTGATGTCCAGTTCAGTCACTTGTCTTGCCCTTTCAGGCAATCTTTCAAAATTTCGTTGTTTAGGCTTCACTCAAGCTTGCGCATGTAGATGAACATATGAGTGCTTATGTACATGGAAAGAAGTTTTGAGAACTTGCCATTTTAGCTACCCGCATCCTTGGGCGGGCAAATGGGCTCAGTCCCCAACAAACGTAAGGCTACTATAAGGGAAAAAAAAATTCTTGTACCATCAATAACTTTAACAACAGTTATAAGTATATCACTA
>NW_025335453.1:5949-10225 GCF_004798865.1 Varanus komodoensis
TCACATTCTGACCTTTGTTCTGACCTTTTCCATGCATGACGAGAACATGCACTTTGCTCGCTTCTCCTCAGTCTTCCTTTCCTGACAACAACAACAACCCTGCAAAGTAGGATCGGCCGAGGGTGAATGACCGGCCAGAAGTCTTGCAGTGAGCTTGAGGGAGAAGCAGGGATTTGAACCTGGATCTCTGAGTCCCCATCCCACTTCTTGCACCTCGATCCCATGCAGAGATGCACAACAATCTTCCCTACTGCGTCTTGTCCAGCAAGAACGGTTCCAGTTCTGCCTTCAGACATGCCTCTCCCCAACGTTCAGGGCAAAAGAAGAAGCGGACAGCAGAGGGTGAGGTGGCTGGACGGGGTCACTTGGGCGGTGGGCATGAGCTTAGGTGGTCTCTGAGGGAAGGTGGACGACAGGAAGTCCTGGAGGAATTTTTTCCATGGGGTCGTGATTCCTTGGATGTGACTTTGCAACTAACTACAACAACATCCACAACCTGGCTTCCTCTCCTGGATAGATGAGCAGGAAACATGCTGTCCCAGCACACACACAGGAAGGGGAACTGGATGCCAGGAATGGGCCGTGGGCACAGCTGGAAGGAAGGAGATGATTTTGCAAGGGAAACAGGAAGGGAGGGAAGAGGAGAGAAGGGAATACCCTCCCACAGGGTCCCTCAGAGGCAGCTGGGATGGGACGGATGGAACAGTTGCTCCATTAGGGTGTTGCCCTTTTGCTGCCCTTATTGGCCATCCCTGCAGGAACAGCGTTCTGACAAAATTTCAGCCTGTCCCATCCAAGGGCGGAAGCCAGGCAACGCGGGAAAATCCATCAGCACCATGATGACGGTGCTGCACTCGAAGGTACAGGTGGCATGAGCAGGACTTCCAGAGAGCAAGCTGAGCCCTCCAGGAATGGGAAGGGGGAATGCCAGGAAGTGGCTTTGCAGGGCCCGGCTGCCTCACTGCAGAGGCAATACTTGTGGGGGGGGGGGCAGCAAACGGGGGGTGCAGCAGGTCACATGTTGAAGGCCAGTTGCAAAGCAAATGAGGGAAAGATCCCCCGGTCCTGCTTGCTTCACAGGGGCTGCATGGGCACATTCTCAGAGCGGGCCTCTCTTGCACATGGGAGTGAGGAAGGTTGTCAGGAAGCCGCAGAGGTGCCCCAGGCATGAGGCCGTATAATTATGGAAATCATCATGCATTGCTGCTCCTCTTTCCAAACCTCACGAGACCCCATCCCCCAGGACCACCCAGAACCCCCCGAGGCCCCCCTGAGATTGCAGAGGAGTGTCTGGCATCCAGGCACAAAGGGGAGGGCGCCTCCTTCCCTGCCGTCCTGCTCAGGGATCGGGAGAGGCTGGGGCTGCAGAGGAATCTGCGGTGCAGGCACCTATTCTGACTTCCTTCGGCTGGAGCCTTGCCTGGCTGGGCCCCTTGTCCATTTAGAAGGAAATTCCGCCAACTAATGGCACTTTTCATCCTGCTGCTGCTCCTCCCAGAGGCCTCCTGTGGGAGGCGGGAGGCCAAATGCCCCTGGAGCTGGCACAGGGCTGAGCTGCAGCCACGCAATTATTTCCGGCCGGGAGACTTCATCTTCAGTGCCAGCATCTCTGCAACAGAAGGCACATTTCAAGCACACACTTTCAATCAACCTTCCTCTAATGAACAGAATGAGTATGTCACTGGCCTGCTGGACCTGATACTGCTAAGCGCAACGGGTAGCCATGCTGCACAGCTAGCGCTAGTGTTGGGAAAAACTGGATAACTCCTGTCAGAAAAACATTGCTTCTGTGTGCTTTTCCATTGTGGAATCAATCCCGTTCTCCTTCTCAAACCAAGCTAAGTCACTGTTAAAATAGCATTTCTCCCCCACTCCTTTCTCTCACCTTTAGCTGTTAGCTAAAGTAGTGAGGCCATTTAGTCCAAATATACATTGCATACCTTCAGAATTATTAAGAACTCCTAGATGGAATTCACAGATTAACAGGAAGTATCTTTTCCTAGCCCAGAGGGTATTATGTGCCCGGCCATTCAGAACGGGGTGCATGCAATACTTAGGGTCTGAGTCTGGATGAGCTTGTGAGTTCTTGNGCTCATGAATAGTTTCTCCGTAACTTGAATTTACATGTCTAAGCAGACCTGGAGATTGGTTCACGTTACTCAGTTAAAGTGTCAATAAATTGCAATTAGAAATATTGTAATCTCAATGTCACTGTATGATTGACTGACATTCCTTTGTCTGTTCTGAATCAGATGACCTCTGAATCTTATTGTAATGACTGCATTCTGTCAGCAATTGCTCTTTACCTGTGTACGTGACCAGGAGGGTATAAAATACCCTGTAGTTGTATTGAAACCTTGCAGAAGGTTTAACTCTGCCGGCCCAGTAATGCATTGTGAGTAAACGGTGGGAAAATGGGCCAAACAATAAAGCCACAGATGGTCTGGACACTTGATCTTTCCCACGAAAGCGAGTTATATTTCCTCCACATGTATTGGAATCACGGGATTTTCTGAAAATTTGGTGTTGAAGGTGGGATTGTGGGTTTTTGGCCCTTTATCCTAGGCAGTAGAGATGGTAAGTTCGGCTGAAATTCTCCCCATTGTGAGAGCTCAGATACTGGCCATCACTTCCGCTTCGCAGGCTGGTCAAAGTAATTAGATCTGGTTTTGAACCTCATTGCATGTTGGCTTTGCTTGTGGACACGCAGGCAGCATGGGCAATTCAGAATCTCAGCTTACAACCCCATGGACAGCTCTGCATCAAAATGCGGGGTGCTGTGGATGGCCATGGGCGGCATCTGCGGGGTTCTGGCAGAAGCGCTTGGTAGTTTGATGTAAAACAGCATGGTCAAACCTAACTCAGGGATTCCAATCTACCTTGGCCACAGAGGGCTCATTGATGAGAATTGGCTACACCTCTTGCAAAACCATCTGGAAGAAATACATCCTAAGGAGATGGAAGACGCGTTGGTTTGGTCCAAGCTGGTGGAGAAGAAATAGCTCTAATATGGTACTGGTGCACCAAGAAAGATCTTCAAGTTTGAGTACGTGTTTGCACTGGGGCTTGTGTAGAGTTTTATGTTGACTGTTTGTGAAAGTGTTGTGTTCATTGTTGCTGTCTGTGTCTGTGTTTTCCCCTTTGTGGAGGTTGGCATAGGCCAGGGTGGGTTTCGGGGGTTCTTCAGGGAATAGAAGTTCCCCACGCAGACCCACCAATCTGTCCTCTTCAGGGAACAGTTGAAAGCAAGGGTGTGGATGGGTACTCTTGCCCCTGAGTTGAGGATGTGTACCTGTCTTTGAACGAGAAACAGATTCGTGAGGTCCTTTGCCTGAGCCCAAGCATGGCTGAGTCCGGCTGGGCAAAAGGTGATGATCAGGACATGTGTGTGTGTGAATCTTTCCTTCCCCGATTCCTTCTATAAGAGCTAGAACTGGGAAGGACGGAAATGTGTGGCCCTGGAATTGGGCTTGCAAACACAGGTCCGACCCAGTTTTCTGGACATCCTCAATAAGCTAATCCTGAGTGAAAGCCCTGTATGGAAGAAGGGTTATATAGAAACATTGTTTTGCAGGTCATTTTCTTGTCTGAATCTGGGAACATTGTTTTAAACTTTTCTTGCAAGTTTTTCTGCCTCTTCCATCTGCCTTACAGCCCTCCTAGCATGGAAAATTTCCTTCTTGTAAGATTAAATAATTGTATTTGAAATTCCAGGAGGGCATGCAGATGGGCAGAAGAAAGATTGGAAAAAAGGTATGGACTTTTGAGAATTCTCAGAGTAGGAATCCTGAAAGGATTCCCAGAGAAATAAAGAAAAGGGTTTTTCTTTTATATTTTGGGGACAATTGCTGGTACAGTTTTGGAAATTTGAATGGTCATGTTTAGCAATTAGCCTGATCAGTAGTGGGCTGGAGTTCAACAGGGAGAGTGTAAAATCAGGGGAAGAGAGATTGCAGTTAACCATTAAAAAATATTTATCCCCAAATTGGCTGGTTTTTCTCCCCTTGTTGAACTTGCAATTACTTGGAATGTCAGTTTTGAAAAAGGCAAAAAGATTTTTTCCCCTGGATGTTGTGTCTATGCCATGTGAGAATGAGAGTGCAGTTGTCAGAATCCCGGAATCTCAATTTGTGAAGAGGGAATAAAACTCGTGTTCGTGGGAAAGACCAAGCGTCCAGACCAACTGAGGCTTTATTGTATTTCCCCCAAGATTCGCGCGGTACTCACGATAGTGCATGCATTACCTGGCAGGCAGAGATCAACTCTGCTGCAAAGC
>NW_025335454.1:0-3643 GCF_004798865.1 Varanus komodoensis
AGCATTTTCAGATTGGATATTACTGTGTTCATGACTCTTGAAATGGCCACACTTGGTAGCTCTTCTGAGAACAGCTATAGATGTTGGCTTGATTCCACCACCCCGCCCAGAGAAATGGTCTTTATGTTCTCAATGTGTGTGGGTTCCAATCTGCAGATGACTCACTTATCTGCTATGAGTTTCAACATTTATTTGGAATTTTTGCATGCTGTCACATTCAAATAAGCCTCAGGACGGCTTCCAACAACATAAATAAACAACCAGATAAGTACATATAAAATCTGGATTCATCCTGGCTAAAAATTTATAACCAATAAATAGTATTAACAATTATTAAAGTATCGTTTAAATAAAAAGGTCTTGGGCTGGTGCCGAAAAACAAATAACGATGGTGCCAGGTGGACCTCTCTGGGGACTGCATTCCTTAAGCGGGGCACCACAACAGAGAAAGCCCTCCTCTGGGTACGCACCCTCTTAATATCTTTCATGGAGGGTTCCCGCAGGAGGGCCTCTGACACCAATCTTAATGGGCAGGAGGGCAAATAAGGAAGCAGGCGTTTCTTTAGATATCCATGTTCTTAGCCATTAAGGGCTTTGTAGGTGATAACCAGCACCTTGAATTGAGCCCAGACTTTGATGGGGAGCCAGTGAAGCTGGTGGAGGACTGGGGTTATATGAGAATAACGCCCAGTCCCCGTCAGCAACCTGGCTGCACATGGTGGCTTCAAGACGGGGCCAAAGTCCCTTGCCAGTCAGAGGCATGATCCTCCCTGCAGAAGGCAGAACTGAAAAGGCCCCTTCTCAATCCCCCTTTTGGACATTTGTACTTGGATCAGCAGCAGGCATCATGAGTCAGCTTCAGGCGTTTCTGAAACATTTGGATGGTCATCTCCTGGATTCCAACTTTGAGATGACAGGGACCTAAAAGTTCTCAAACCACCACAGGCTGCCTAATGTTGATTCAATGACTTAGGTGAGAAGAGGGTAAAAAAGCAGCGAGGGAGGTGGCAACTGAAATCTCCTGGTGTATGCCATCATCTGATTGGTTGATTTCTATTCAAATGTCTTCCGGCTAAGTCAATAGGATTGCTTCCCAAATGACTAATCCCAACTCCCAAGCCTTGTCCAGGGTGTTCCTCTGCTCAATCGATGCAGGGTTGGCTCCTTAATGCCTTGGTTCAACGAATGTAGAGTAGAAGGGAACAGGCAGGACACAGTGCTCGACATTCTGATAACCTCCTGTTTGGAGCAACATGGTCTCCAGGGGCTGTCTAGGAAAATGGTCCAGAGGGAAAAATAAATTCAGTTAGGGGAGCTACGCTGTTAAGAGGGACTGGCACATAACAAGGTGACACGCCAGTCCTCCTTCAGCTAAAATGCCTTCCAAATGAAGACCAGGTCTGCTTAAAATTGTCAGCAGTAATATTTGATCTCTAGCTCCTCTGCCTCTTCGAAACCCTGCCTGCACTTCTGGCAGTTCCTGGTCCACATAGTGCAGGAGCCGAGCTTGTAAGATTTTTAGCATAATTTTGCTAGCATGTGAAATGAGTGCAATGCTGTGGTAGTTTGAACATTCTTGACATTGCCCTTCTTTGGAATTGGAATGTAAACTGACCTTTTCCAATTCTGTAGCCACTGCTGAGTTTTCCAAATTTGATAACATATTCAGTGTAGCACTTTTACTGCATCGTCTTTTAGGATTTTGAATAGCTCAGCTGGAATACTGTCACCTCCACTAGCTTTGTAGTTGCTCAGACTTCCTAAGGCCCATTTGACTTCACATTAAAGGATGTCTGGCTTGAGGTCAGTGACTTCCCCATCGTGGTTACCAGGGACATTAAGCTCCTTCTTGTATAGTTCTTCTGTGCAATCTTGCCATCTCTTCTTAATCTCTTGTGCCTCTGTTAGGTGCCCGCCATTTAGGTCCTTTATCATAGCCATCCTTGCATGAAATGTTACCCTCATATCTCCAATTTTCTTGAAGAGATCTCTGGTCCTCCCTATTCTATTGTTTTCTTTTATTTCTCTGTACTGTTCATTTAAGAAAGCATTCTTATCTCTTCTAGCTATTCTCTGGAATTCTGAACTCAAGTGGTTGTATCTTTCTTATTTCTCGCTTGCCTTTCACTTCTCTTATGTCTTCGCTATTTGTGTATCTTTTTCAGACAGCCATTTTACTTTCTTCCATTCTTTTTCTTTGGGAAGGTTTTAGTTGCTACCTCTTGTACAATATTGTGAACCTCTGTCCATAGTTCTTCAGGCACTCTGTCTATCAAATCTAATTCCTTAAATCTATTTGTCACCTCTACTGTGTATTCATCAGGAGTATGATTTAGGTCATACCTGAGTGGCCTAGTTCCTTTCCCGACTTTCTTCAATTTAAGCTGAAATTTTGCAAAAAGCAGCTCATGATCTGAGCCACAGTCAGCTCCTGGTCTTGTTTTTCCTGACTGTATAAAGCTTCTCCATCTTTGGCTGAAGAGCACATAGTCAATCTGATTTCTGTGTTGACCGCCTGGTGATGTCCATGTGTAGAGTTGTCTTTTGGGTTGTTGGAAAAGAGTGTTTGCTATGACCATTGTATTCTCTTGACAAAATTCTACCAGCCAGTGCCCTGTTTCACTTTGTACTCCAAGACCAAACTTGCCTGTTATTCCAGTTACCTTTTTGCTTCCTACTTTAGCATTCCAATTCCCCATGATGATAAGGACATCATTTTTTGGTGTTAATTCTAGAAGGTATTGTAGGCCTTCAAACAACGAGTCTACTTTAGCCTCTTTGGCACCAGTGTTTGGGGCATAAACTTTGACTACTGTGATGTTGAATGGCTTGCCTTGGACTCGAACTGAGATCATTCTTTAAATTTGGTGAGTGTATCCCAATACTGCTTTTCCTACTCTTTTATTGACTATGAAGGCTGGTCCATTTCTTCTGAGGGATTCTTGCCCACAGTGGTATACCCGCCCTTGCCCACAGGAATCCACCAATTCCTGTCCATTTTAGTTCACTAATTCCTAAGGTGTCGATGTTCAGTCTTGTCATCTCTTGTTTGACAACATCTAGCTTGCCTTGATTCATGGATCTTACATTCCAGGTTCCTATGGAGTATAGATCTTTACAGCATCGGACTTTCCTTTCACCACCAGATATATCCGCAACTGATTATCCTTTCGACATTGACCCAGTTGCTTAATTCTTTCTGGCTCTACTAGTACTAGGCCTCTGCTCTTCCCCAGAAGCATATTGGACACCATCCGATCTGAGGGGCTCATCGTCTGTCGTCATATCTTTTTGCCTTTTTTGTACTGTCCATGGGGTTCTCATGGCAAAGATACTGGAGTGGGTTTCCATTTCCGCCTCCAGTGCATCACATTTTGTCAGAGCTCTGCGCTATGACCTTTCCATCCTGGGTGGCCTTGCGCAGCATAGCTCATAGCTTTATTGAGCTACAGAAGCCCCTTCACCACGACAAGGCAGTGATCCAGGAAATGCATATATTAATAGTTAACTTTTTTTCTGTATTTTATTTTGTGCTGCTGTTGTGCCACTGGTCCAGTTTGGTGGCGGTTTCTCTGGGCTTATTGCCATCTTTTTATTTGGAGTTATTCCTTCATAGTTTGAGTATTATATTTTCGCTCTGTTT
>NW_025335454.1:3732-7024 GCF_004798865.1 Varanus komodoensis
AACTCCAACAACCATCCATAGTAATAAGAATAGTAATAACAATAGCAACAATGATAAAAATAAAATGTAAAGAACTGAGCCTGCTATTGATGTCAGGGTTCTTTTTCTCCTTCTTTTGTTAGATGCAGAACTTTGCATGAAATGTCCAGAACATCAGCTTCCAAACATGGCCCGCTATCAGTTCATCTCAAGGTCATCACCTTCCTGTCCTATGAAGAATCATTGGGGACTTTCCTCTCCTGCTTTGCCCTACTCTTCTCCATAGCCACAGGAAGCATATTGAGAATCTTCAGGAAATTCCAGGAAACCACTGTAGTCAAGGCCAACACCCGAGACCTCTCCTACATCCTTCTTGTCTCCCTCCTGCTATGCTTTGCATGCTCCTTCCTTTTCATTGGCCAACCAAAAGGCATCACTTGCCTCCTCTGATAAACAGCCTTCGGCATCATCTTCACAGTTGCCAAATCTTCCCTTCTGGCCAAAACAGTCACTGTGGTGGTGGCCTTCTTGGCCACCAAGCCAGCCAACAAGGCAAGGAACTGGTTGGGGAGGACCTTGGCCAATTCCATTGTCATTTCCTGTGCAATTGTTCAGGTTGTCATCTCCATCATGCTGACAGGGACTGGGCATTGTTCTCATAGAACCCCAGTTCTCTGTCTGCTCCACAGGGTCCCGATCAAAGTTTGGGCCTGATTCAAGGTGTAGGTTATGACTTATAAAGCCCTAAATGACTTAGGACCTGGATACCTAAAGGAACGCTTGCTCCCATATATGCTCTCCCACCCCTTGAGGTCAGCAGCAGATGCTCTTCTCCAGGAACCATCTGTGAATGACATCAGGAGGGTGAGTACACGGAGGAGGGCTTTCTCTGCGGTGGCGCCCCATTTATGGAATGCCCTCCCCAGAGAGGTCCGCTTGGCGCTGTCGTTATTTGTTTTTCGGCGCCAGGCTAAGACCTTATTTAAAACTTATTTTAATTGTTAATTTATTTATTTATTTAACTAGGTGTTTTTAATTTTTAGTTGAGAATGCACTGAGGTTTTATTGCACTGGGGTTTTATTGTATTGGGGTTTTATTGTATTGTTATTTATTGATGTTTTGTGAGCCACCCCGAGGCTTTATTGCGATGGGGCGGCATAGAAATGTTTTAAATAAATAAATAAATGTGAGGAAAGTACCAGATTGTTGCTTTTATTTCCAACATGTATTTGACATATTTGGGAATATTTTTGCTTGTGTATTTGCCATAAATACCATCTATAAATCAATTTGTAACTTTTTTTTGTATATGAAGCTATCTTAATTTTTCCTTCACTCAGCTTTTGCCATTTCTGTAACTCAATAGTATAGCCAAAATTTTGTGCCCAGTTTATCATCGTTTCCTTAACTTGTTCATCTTCCATTTTCCTGTCCAAATGAAAATTGTACAATCTTTGGACAGTTTTTTTCATCTGATTTTCAAATTATTTGATCAAATGTTGTTTGTACCTTAAGGAAACCATATATTTCACAATCTAGTATTTCTCAATTGCTTTTATACCTCATTCCCCCAAGAAAGATCAATACCCTGTTCCTGTAGTTCTTGATTTGGTTTCAATTTTCCATCATTATCTAAAATATCATCATATCTCACAATCATATTAAAGTTCAACGCATTTGGATATACAAGAGCTTGCATAGGAGAAAGCCATTTGGCAACTTAGTATATAACATTGTCTTTAGTTTTTCCCAGACCGACATCCATGATTTTGTAATATAATGGTTAGAAAATAACCATGTGTCTTACATTTCTCATACCACATAAAAGCATGCCATCCCATTTGTAAGTCATGTCCTTCAAGTTATAAAATTCTGTTGCTTCTTAAAGTTATCCATTCTTTTAACCACAGTAAAACACAGGCTTGGCAAAACAACAAGCAATCAGGAAGGCCAAAGTCCACATTCCCTTCAACCTCCAGGAGCTTTTTTAACTTAATCCTTGATTTCTTCTTTTTCCATATAAATCTCAAAACTTGAGTATTTAAATCATCAAAAATCATTTATAATATTTATAGGAATTCTTTGGAAAAAGAACACGAGCTTAGGTAATATATTCATTTTAACAATGGATGTTCTTCCCAACAGTGATAATTCCAAATTAGCCCATTTTTTTAGATCACTCTTAATCTCCTTAAATAGTTTAATATAGTTGTCTTCTCTAAATACAGTGCATCTGGCTGTAAGAAAAAATCCCAGGTATGCGACCTTTTTAACTATTTTAAAATCTACTTGCTCCATCAAAGTTGTTTCTTGCTCCCATGAGAGATTTTTAACTAACAGTTTAGTCTTTTCTCTAATTATTTTCATCCCAATAACTTCATCCCAATAGCATAATCTACTATTTTTAAGAGTTTGGGCATTTTTACCAAAGGATCTTCTAAGATAAAGACTAAGTCGTCTGTGAAACCTTGAAGTTTTTAGCTTTTCTCTCTCATTCTGGCACCTTTATTGTCGTGTCTTCTCTAACATTTCTGTTTAAAACCTCTAAAGTCAATAAAAATAACAATGGTGATAAGGGTACTTTTTCATCTTATTATCAAATCCGAGTGTGTGTGTTTGTGATTGTTTCTTGCTCGGTTTCTGTTTTCCTTATTTTGTATTTTCAATGTGATATAAAGAATTATCATGTGAGGGTCTTCTCCTGCAAGCCTGTCTGGACAGGGATACCCTGTCTTCAATTATTCACACTTTTGTTCTCTATGTTAGATTATGGCAGTGTGCTCTACTTGAGGAAACCTTGAAGATGGTTCAGAAGCTGGAGTTTGTGCATAATGGAGAACCGAGATTCATGCGTGGGACCGGGAATTCCAAGTATACGCAACTGGTTCTGGTCCTCTTGTATTGGCTATTTTGATGCTTCTGCTCCGGATTCAAGTTGCTGGATTTATCCCATAGTGTCTCACAGGGCTTAGGATTGCAATACCTGACTGAGTCTCTCTCCCAACCACAATCCACTCAGGCACTATCCTAAACCTTGTGTCCTTCCTGCAAGTGCCAAATTTGACAGATGGGCTCAGGGCTTTCTCAGTGGTGGCTCCAATGATGGAAGAAGCTCCCCACAATAGCCGGCTGGTGCTGAATCTGTCATCATTCAGCTCCTGGTTAAGCTGGTCTATTTCTGAGGATTTCAAGTGTACATCAAGAATGCCAGGAGTATCTGATTTGTTGTTTCTTCAATTTCCTATAGTTATTATCAACTTTCAGCTGTGTTTACTTTTTTCTGAGTTTACTGATATATTTATTAAACATTTC
>NW_025335454.1:9997-15814 GCF_004798865.1 Varanus komodoensis
GATACAAAAGGCATTTTGGGAGCTCCACTCCCATCTTTTATGTTTTGTTTGCTTGTTTAATCCACTGTAACACGGAGAGCACTCAAACCCACACTAGCTGCCCAGTGACAACATCTAGCCACCACAACCTCTGAAGCCCCCTTTTCCTTTTGCTTTCCATACTTTCCATCCTCATGGGCTACTCCAGTAAGTCCTGCTTTCTCATTAGAAAACCAAATTATGTGAGTTCTATGTTCAGTATGTGACCTTTTAAACAGTAAACAGTAAATAAGTAAACAGTCGGGGCTGATTACTTATAAGATTAACACATTTGATTTCTTTGCAATCCAAGGGACTCTCTAGAATCTTTTCCAGCACCGCAATTCAATGACTAAGTTGTTCAGCGCTTAGATTACCTTATGCTATATCTCTCCCAGCCATGCATTACAACTGTGAAAACCATAGCTTTAAATATAGAAACTTATGTCAGCATGGTGATAGCTCATTTTTATGCTGTCTAGATATGCCATAGCTTTCCTCCCAATCAGCAGGCATCTTTTAATTTCTTGGCTTCAGTCAGCATCTGCAGTGGTCTTCAAGCCCTAGAAAATGAAATCTGTCACTACTTCCATTCTTCCTCATCTGTTTTCCAGGGAGTGATATGACAGGAAGCCATGATCTCAGTTTTAAGGTTGAAGTTCAAGCCAACTCTTTTTCTCTACCCTATCACAAGCACCAAGAGCCTCTTTAGGTTTTCTTTTTGCCATTAGTGTGGTGTCATCTGCATATCTGAGGTTGTTGATAGTTCTCCTAGAATTGTTATTTGTTACTTGTCATTTAACTAGCATGGGGTTTCTTATAATGTACTCTGCATATACGTTAAACAGTTAGAGGCATATTATAAAGCCTTGCCATGCTCCATTCCCAATGTTGAACCAGTTCCACATCCGGGTCTCACTGCTGCTTTGTGACCCACACAAGTGTTTCTGAACAGACAAATTAGAAGCTGTATTCCCCATGATCCAACGCATGTTGGCAATTTGACCAGTAGTTCCTCTGCCTCTTTGAAACCCTGCCTGTACGTCCGGTAGTTCTGGTCCCACATGCAGCCAGAAACTGTCTCGCAAGTCTTTGAATCAAGCACAATTGCAGTTTTGGCATTCTCCTTCTTTGGGATTGGAAAATGAAGTGACCTTTTACTGTAGCCAATGTTTAGTTCTGCAAATTTGCTGACATATTGATTGTAGCACTTAAAATGAATTGTCTTTTTGGATTTTTAATAGCTCAGCTGGAATGCTGTTTCCTCCACTAGCTTTGTGTTCCTAAGACTTATTATTACTGTAACCAATGGAACCTTGGCGAAATTCCAAAAAACCTTCATGCTCATCAGGGACATTAAGATCTTTCTTGTATACTTATTTTGTGTAATCTTGCAAACTCTCCTCATTCCCTTCTGCTTCTCTTAGTTCCCTGCCATTTTTGTCCTTTTTCATGCCTACCTTTCATGAAGCATTCCCTTCATGCCTGCAATTTTCTTGAGAGATCTCATCTTTCCAATTCTATTGTTTTCTACTATTTCTTTCCAGTATTCATTCACGAATGCCATTTATCTCTTCTAGCTGTTTTCTGGTATTCTGCATTTAGCTGAGTGTCTCTTTCCCATTTCACTTGCCTTTCTCTTCTCTTCTGTATTTGTAGACCCTCCTCAGAAAGCCATTTTGCTTTCTTGAATTTCTTCTACTTTGGGATGATTTAGTTGTGTCCCCCTGTACACTGTTGTGAACCTCCATCCATAATTCTTCAGGCACTCCGTCCATCAGATCTAATTCCTAAGATCAATTTCTCACCTCCTGTGTATATGCATCAGGAAAATGATTAATGTCATACCTCAGGGCCCCAGTGGTTCTCCCAACGTTCTTGAATTTAAGCCTGATTTTGGAAACAGGAAGCTCATGGACTGATCCACAGTCAGCTCCTGGTCTTTTTACTGACTGTATAGAGCCTCTCCAATTTTGGCATCAGACCACTTAGTCATTCTGATTTCTGTGTTGACCATCTGGTGATGTCCATGTGTAGAGTCATCACTTGGGTTATGGGAAAAGAGTGTTTGCTATGACTAGTGTGTTCTCTTTCCAAAATTCTGTTTGTCTTTGACCTGCTTCATTTTTTACTCCAAGGCCAAACTTGCCTGGAATTTGGGTTGTCTTTCGACTTCCTATTTTAGCATCTCAAGCCCCCTAATGAAAAAGGACATCATTTTTTGGAGTTATTTCTTGAGGATTGTGGAGGTCTTCATAGAACTGGTCAGTCTCAATCATATCAGCCTCAGTAGATTACAAGATGATGAATGGTTCTCCTTGCATTCTAAGTCTGATCATTCTGTCATTTTGGAGATTGTATCTTAGTACTGTTGCCCCTACTCTTGTGTTGACTATGATGGCCACTCCATTTCTTGTGTTGATTCCTGCACACAGTAGTATATATGATGTTCATGTGGACTAAATTCACCCATCCCTGTACACTTTGGTTTGCTGATTCCAAACATGTCGATATTAAATCTTGGCATCTCATGTTTGACCATGGCCAGCTTACCTGGATTCATAGATCTTAGATTACAGGTTCCTATGCAGTATTGTTCTTTCCAGTATCAGACTTTCCTTTCACCACCAGAGGCATTGGCCACTGATTGTTCTTTTGGCTTTGACCCAGTCGCTCCTTTTTTTTCTGGTACTACTAGTACTAGCATTCGTCTCTTCCCCAGGAGCACACATGCACCTTCCCACATGAGCAGCTCATTTTCCATTGTACTATCTTTTAGCCTTTTGAATCTGTCCATGGGATTTTGAAGGCAAGGATAATGGAGTGGGTCGCCATATCCATGGCCATCGGATCACCTTTTGTCAAAGCTCTCTGCTATGTCCAGTCCTTCTTGGGTGCCCATGCATGGTATAGCTCATGGCTTCATGGAAACATGGAAGCCCTTTCACCACACCCAGAAACTGATCCATGAAGGGGCCCATCTTTCAAACTCCTGCCATATTCCTTCATAAATTCCCATTCCTGTTTAAATGCTTCCACATGGTGAATTCCAGTACTGGAATTGACGTCAGTGCTGTATTGCTTTCTGAATGAAGAACAGGTATTGATAGTGAAGTGAAGCAGTCCTGCTCCACCCAAATATTTCCTCGTCAGGAATGAAGAAAGAACATTCATTTTGGCTTCTATCTTTGTGTTGGGATCCGTGCTAGTATGCTGAAAGCTCTGGAATCAGGATGCAAAGACAAAATGTCCACAGCTGGCATAAGCTGAAGGATTCATGAAATGTTTTTTCTTTGTGGAATTGGGATACCAGGATAACCCCCTGTATTTCTCTTTTTCACAGGTTTGTATCTACAGAGTACTGGCGGATCCTCTCCTTCCTTTTTGCCATCCAGGAGGTCAACCAGAACCCCCAGCTCTTGCCCAACATCACCCTGGGCTACAGTGTCTATGACAACTATAATGATGCCAGAATGACATCTGATGCAGCCATAGACCTGCTCTCATCCAGTCCAGCTCACGTTCCCAACTACAAGTGTGGCAGGCAAAATCATCTTCTGGCTATCCTTGAGGGATCGGACTCTGACAACTCCAGGCAGATTTCGCACATGATGGGCATCTACAAAATAGCACAGGTATTGGTTTGGTGGAAGAATGTTTAGATCCAATATGACACCTTTTGGATTTCTCCCTTGGGTAATGAAAAAGAGGATGTCCATTAACCTGTAGATGCAGGGCCGTCACCCCATGTGGCACCTGCAGGGAGTGGAGACCAAGGCAGTCCTACCTTACACCAAATCCTTTAGTGTCCCTTCTGGGATTCTTTTAAAACAGCTGTGGGCAGTGAGGGAAGAGTCTTACACATATTGCTCCTGATCTGCTCAGAGGTGCAGCCACTGCCTTGTTTTTATTGTTTTCGTGGTATCATGGGAATTATAATTCTGAATAACTTTAAGGAGGAAAATGGATGGTCCTGGATAGGGGGAGGGAAAGTGTTGGGGGATCGGCAAACCAGCTCTTGTGAACAGGGGCTAGAAACCAAAATAGCTGTTCCTTCTTCTGGTTTTCCTTTCAACTGCATGACTGCTGGCCTCATGGCACATTTGCCCTGGGGTCTGGTACTGCTGCTGCTGAAAGTCAAGTTGGTCCAGAAGAGGCCCTCCCTCATCCTCATCCACAGTCTGGTTTCTTTTGAGGGGTCACAGCTGGCTTGTATAATGGAGAACGAAGTTTTTGAGCTGAAGGGAGTGCTAGTCTTGGCATCCAGGCGCTAAACAATGTGGGGCCAATTATCTGAAGAACTGCCTCACTCTGCACACGCCAACCAGACCTCCAGGTCCCGTTGCTTCATAAGCCCATAGTAAAGTAAGTGAGGCAGGTGGTTTTCAGCAGGCCTTTTTTGATTGGGCACCCCAGTGGTGGAATGAGCTCCAGAAAGAGGTGCACCTTCACGTTCTTTGTAGCGTCAGGTGAATAACTTTTTATTCTCCTAGCATTTTAACCATTTAATACTTTAGCTTGACTTTTCAATATTGCTTTTATTCGGTACTGCTAGTATCTTTCCATGTTAATTCAGGTGCACGTTCTCCTGTGGCTTTTAATCTGTGGTGTTAATTTCTCTCTTTCTCTCTGTGTTTCTTTAAGTTTTAACTCTTTACTGAGCAGAGAGTCTGAGCTATTTGGCAGCATGAAAATGAAATGAATTCAATAAATCAATAGTTTTTCACAAAATCTCAAAGTGTGATAACCCACCAAGAATCAGAGTCAATGAAGGAACATGAGTTAAGCTGCTCCAGAGCTCACTCAAAGCTCTCATTTTTCTTTGAATCAGACATTATGTGCTAAATGACAATCATACGCTGAACATGATGGACAGTTTTGTCCTACTTGATTTGTGCAACTCAGGAAGGAAGAAAGGAGGACTCAGTGACTACAGGATGGGGGGCAAGTCAACTGCGTAAAGTAGGCACTAAGAATCAGCAGTTCCCACAAGGCCAGAATAATGGGGAAAAGGGTTGGGAATTTTGCTCGCAAAATAGAAACTGAGGAATTGAGAAACATTTCAGGCTATTCATGGCATCCAGTATTTCTAGTTATGTCTACTTTAGATACATAAAGTAGATCCTTAATGTTCGATGTCCTTCCCATACAAATGTACCTGGCAGTTCAGATCTGCATCTGAAAAACCTCTGAGGGGACCCCTCTCCTCACGAAATAAGGAGGTTGGCAGCAAGAAGAAGGGCCGTTTTGGGAGTGAAAACCCAACTTTGAGATGCGGTACTGGAAAGGAAGATGTAGCAACATTTGAATATTATTTATATATGTGGTATTTAAATTGCTAACTTTTTTTATTTGCATTTTAAGAATAGGATATTCCTTTTTGCAAAGCTGCTACGTAGTTCTGTAAACAGGGTGCATATATTATTATATTTATTATTTTGTATTTCACACTGATAATTACTGGTTAAGTGGAATAATGTCACGTTTCTGATGACAAGCTTCCCTTCAGTCTTGTCCTTTCCATTCCAGGTCACATATGCTTTGGATTCTCAGGTTCTCAGCGATAAAACTCAGTCTCCTTTTTTCTATCGGATGCTCCCCAAAGAAGGCATCCAGTACCCAGGGATTGTCAAACTGCTGCTGCATTACCGATGGATGATGGTTGGTCTCTTTTCTCTGGACACTGAGAATGGAGAGAAGTTCATGAGAACCTTGAAACTGGAGCTGCTCAAGAATGGCATTTGTGTGAGTTTTTCGCACACCATCATGGAAATGAAATCAAGTACTGTAAAATTCCCT
>NW_025335454.1:16239-18413 GCF_004798865.1 Varanus komodoensis
TTACAGCACAGTCCAGGCTGTGGCCAGGGGCTTGCATGAGGCATTTTCCTCCAAATCCTGGAGGATACAGATGGAAGGAGCAGGCAGGCTGGACTTGCAAAGACTTCAGCCATGGCAGGTACTTGTTCTCCTTCTCAGATACCTCTGCTGAACATATTGATCACTTCTCTGATTCTAAAATCATTGCCTTTTACCCTCTTTTTCCCCTTTTAAAGCTTCAGCTTTTTTCTGAGGATGGAATCTAACTGGTAATGGCTGATATAATCATTTCAAGTCCCCGAAACAATCTGTACTACAAGGGTTCAGATATGGCAGACCTTTCCTGAAATGCCTCCATCTCTTCGATTGATGGAGCTAACTCAACATGCTAATGCCATCTCATGGGATCTTTGTGGGTTCAAACCAGATCGTGGTTTGTTGCTGAAAAATAATGTTTTTTCTGCATCTTTTCATGGTGGCTTAAGGTATTGCCTGGCTCCAGACCCAATGGGATGCCATACTGCACAAAACTCACACACAATGCTTGAGTGTGTGTTATCATGCTTCCGAATCATGCCATCATTTTACTGAGGTGGTTGAGGTCCCATCGGTGAGTGTGTTCAAAGATAGGCTGGAAATGTACATGGTGAGCATGCTGGAGAGGAGCCAGCTGGAGCTGGGGGTCACACCAAGATGTGCCCTGTGGCCCCTTCTGACTCGCTCTGTGCATATAGTCAAGAATTTCGATGCTGGAGGAGACTCCTGCGAGTCCCTTAGACTGCAGGACAATCAAACCAGTCAGTTCTTGAGGAAATCAACCCTGACTGCACTTTAGAAGGCCAGATACTGAAGATGAAACTCAAATACTTTGGCCAAATAGTGAGAAGGCAGGACTCCCTGGGGCAGTGTCTAATGCTGGTAACAATAGATGACGAAAGCAGAGAATGAGGTTGCTAGATGAAGTCACTGAAGCAGTTGTTGTGAGCTTGAGTGGACTTCCAGGGATTGTGGAAAACTGGAATGCCAGGAGAAATGTTGCCCAAGTTGTCGCAATGGGTCGGACATGACTTCGCAACTAACAACAACAACAGCATCAGTAACTGATATGTAATGTAAGATGGGGTAGCTTTATACTTGCGAGTGTCTATTTTTCTTTTATTTCTTTTATTTTTTTGTAATTTAAATATTTTAGACTTTTATACTTACCAAAACATGCAGGAAACAGAAAATTACCAATGCGTCCTTCAATGACACAGCTCGGAAAAATAGAAACAACATAGATACACAGAAATAGAGAAATAGGGAAACAAACGGAACAAGTCAGAAGTAATTTCCAAGTACATCTAGTCCTACCCCCAGATCCAGGTGGTATTGTTCAGGAAATGTCTACCATGTGAATGCTCAGACTATCCTTGAACTCCCTCACCTCCCAAAGAAATGAGTTCCATACCTTGGGGTTGTAACTGTCAGGAAGTACTTCATGGCATCCAACTTGATCCTTGCAGCTTTTCCCTGCAAGTGAAAACAGGTCTCTAGCCACCTCCGTGTGCCACCCCTCTGTGAGCCGTCCCTTATAAGTCACCAACAGTTCCCCTTGGAGTCTCCTCTTCTCCCAGCTGAAAAGACCCAGTCTCTCAATCTTGCCACATATGGCCTCGCCTGCAAACTGGCCACCAACCTTGTGGCTCTGTGCTGTATTGATTCAAACCTGGCTATATCTCATGTAACGAGGGGGCCAGAACTGAATGCAATACAACAGTTGTGTGCACAAAACTGTATATAAACAATAGTAATACCTCCCTCTACCCAGAGGACAAATTTTTGGCTATGCATCCATGGGTTGAATTCACACTATTGATCGTTTCATCAGCTACTGACTCATGCTTAGCCTGCAGTCAACCAGTACCCTGAGATCCCGTTCACAAGTGTTGCTTTCCAGGCACTTGTCCTCTAACCTGTACTTCAGACAGCACTGCCTACGCTCCAGCTCCTAGACTTTGCACCTCTTGGCAATGAATACTTTCTTTGCTGCCTCCCACCCAATTCCACAGTCTGTCGAGAGGCTTTTGGGTCCAGAGAACGTGCTCCCCATTTGTGGTCGCCATTCTCATTTCAATATTGTTGACAATTTTAATCAGCAGACTGGTCACCTGCTATTCCAGGTCACTGATGAAAAGATGACACATGTTTTGCCC
>NW_025335454.1:21416-22446 GCF_004798865.1 Varanus komodoensis
AGTACAGTGGCTGAGTGGATTGTTGTTGTGGTTGAGATAGGTGTTCCATCAGATATTGCAGTGCTAAGCCTGGTAAGATACTATGGGTTGAATCCAGCATCTTGAAAATGGACCAAATGCATGAAAGTAGCCAATGCAAAAACAAAATACCAGCTGCTTATGTTTGGAATTCCCAGTTCCAGACATAAAACTGGGGAATATATTCCATACTCCTGATTGGGGCGAGGCGAGGGGACAGACCGGCAGCTTATCCTGCTGATTGGGCCGAGTCGGGGGCGGAAATGGGCCTTTCTCCCCCCCCCCATCTTTTACCAGTGATGCCGCACCATCTCCCCCGTCGATTCGGGGAACATCTTGGGCGCTCCACCGGACCCTGGGGGCCAGTTGACGCCACTCCCCACGGCCACCACTGCACCTACAGGGGTCGGAGGACACCAGGCTGGTTGACCATCGACGATGCTGTGGCCAGGGGAGGACACCACCATCTTGCCGGTCGGCGAGGGCCAGGCACCCTCCCTGCTTCTCCACCCTGCTGGTGGTGGATGAGAGTCAAGCCGAAATTGGGGTGGGGCATGGGGATGGACCACCGTCTTATCCCACCGGTCGGGCTGAGCAAGGGGTGGAACTGGGCCTCCCCCCCCCATCTGCCACTGCCACCACCGGGCTGCCACAACCTCTGATTCGGAGAAGATCGTGGGCGCTCCACTGGAACCCGGGGGCCAGTTGACGCTGCTCACCACAACCACCACTGCAGCTACTGGGGTCAGAGGATGCCAGGCCGGTCAACCATCGATGATGCTGTGGCCGGGGAGGACACCGCCATCTTGCCAGCTGGCAAGGGACGGGCACTCACCCTGATTCTCCACCCTGCCAGCGCTGGGTGGGAGCCATGCCGGATTGAAGCGAGGACGGACTGCTGGCTTATCCTGCCGGTCAGGCCGAGCCGGCGGTGGAACTGGGCCTTTGTCCCCCCCACTTCACTATCTGCAGCTAAAGGGCAGTCGCCGCAGTTTCGGGGACATTCAGGGGT
>NW_025335454.1:23040-26049 GCF_004798865.1 Varanus komodoensis
ATCTGGTCCAGCACCAACCATGTCTGCAGGGGCGGGGAAGGGGGATTCCTTTGGTTTACCAAGCCTCTATTTCCCTCACGGATCTTCCTGTGCTCTCGAGGCCAGGTCTAGAGTGCCTGTACTTGGTGTTTGATGAAGGAGACAAATTGGGGATTCTGTTGGTGTACAGTGCAACCTTCTGCCAAACATACTTCCTGCCTGAGCTGTTTTAGATCATCTCGGATTTGGTGTTGAAGTCTCCCAGGATGTTGGTCCTGGGAGAGTTCAATCTCCACACCGAGGCAGTTCTTACCGGGCCTGCTCAGGACTTCATGGCCTCCATGATAGGCATGGGGCTGTCTCAACACAACGTTGGCCTGACCCAGGAATGTGGATGCACTGTGGACCTGGTTTTCTTGACATGACAGGAAGAGGGTGATCTGAGGCTGAGGAACTTGTGTCTGGAACCCCTGTCATGGTCAAATCACTTCCTCGTGAGGTTTGAGTTCGATAGCGGCCTTACCTTCCATAAGGGTGTGGAACCAATTGTGTTGGTCCACCTCCGGAGCCGGATGGATCCGGATGGATTCCTGAAGGCCCTGGGGGCTGGTGATAAGGCTGGTGCTCCTATCGATGCCTTGGTGGAACTATGGAATGGGGAAATGACCAGGGCTATTTACACGATCGCTCCTAAGCGTCCTCTCCCACCTGGCAGAGCCCGTTCATCCCCTTGGTATCCACCTGAATTATGGGCGATTAAGCGAGTTGGGAGACGTCTAGAGCATAGGTGGAGGAAATCATGGGATGAATCTGATCAAACACACTTGAGAGTCCATTAATGAGCCTATGCTGTGGCAGAGAAGAAGGGCAGAGAAGAAGAAATTCTTCTCTGTGTCCATTTCCTCCTCACAATGCCATCCGGTGGAGCTCTTTCAGGTGGTACAGGGGCTGGTATATCCAGGCCCAAAGAAGGAGCTCGTGCCACCCTCGAAGGCCCTCTGCGACGATTTTGCCAAGCATTTCAGAGAGAAAATCGCTCAGATTTGTCACGAGCTGGACTCTACTAGTGAGTCAGATTCTACTGTGGAGGTGCCAATGCTACCATCTCATCCACAATTGGTGGATGAGCTTCAGTTGGTGCGGCCTGATGATGTGGACAAGGTGCTTGGACAAGTACATCCTACCACCTGCTTATTGGACCCTTGCCCATCTTGGCTACTCAAGAAAGCCAAGGACGGGATTGGGACCTGGATCCAGGAGGTGGTCAACGCCTCTCTAAGGAATGGATGCAGAGGTGGCCGCCAACTATAGACCGGTGGGCAACATCCTGTTCTTGGGCAAGGTGTTAGAGCGGGTAGTGGTGGGACAACTCCAAGCATTCTTGGATGAAACTGATTATCAGGACCCATTTCAGTCCAGCTTCAGACCCGGGTACGGTACTGAATCTACCTTGGTCACCCAGTACGATGACCTGTGCAGGGAGAAAGACAGGGGGAGTGTGTCCCTGTTAGTTCTCCTGGACCTCTCAGTGGTTTTTGATGCCATCCACCATGGTATCCTTCTGGATAGACTTGTGGGTTTGGGAGTTGGAGGCACTGCTTTGCAGTGGTTCTGTTCCTATCTCAATGGCCGATTCCAGAAGGTGGTGCTGGGGGACTATGGCTCTGCGCCAGGGCAGCCATGCCGTGGAGTTCCACAGGTGTGAATATTGTCCCCCTTGCAGTTCAACATCTACATGAATCCACTAGGAGAGGTCATTAGGAGGTGTGGGCTGGGGAATCATCGGTATGCTTATTTTCAAATAATCCAGGTGTGGCGGTGCCTGTACTGAACCGGTGCGTGGCGGAGGTAAAGGGCTGGATGAGAGTCAATAAACTGAAGCTTATTCCAGANGCTGGATGAGAGTCAATAAACTAAAGCTCAATCCAGACAAGACGGAGTTCCTGTTGCTTGGCAGATCGGGCTAAGGGACGGGGGACCGTGCCCTTGTCCTGAATGGGGTTGCACTCCGTCTTAGGGACAGATTTCACATCTTGGTAGTGCTTCTGGACCCAGAGCTATCATTAGAAGCTCAGGTAACAGTGGTGGCAAGGAGCACCTTCCTTCAGCTTTGGCTGATCCATCAGCTATGTCCCTACCTGGAGAACAACTGCCTGGCGACTCTGACACATGCATTGGTTATTTCTCGATTAGACTTCTGTAACACGCTCTACATGGGGCTGCCCTTGAAGAAGGTCAAGAATTGGTGCAAAACAGTGCTTCCAAGCTGCTGATGGGACTAGGCATTGTTCTCCGAAAACCCCATTTCCCCGTCAGCTTCACTGGCTCCCCATTAAAGTCCAGGCCCAATTCAAGATTTTGGTTATCACCTATAAAGCCCTCATCAGTTGGGACCTTGTTATCTAAAGGAGCACTTGCATCCAAAAATGCCCTCCCGCACCCTGAGATCGGTGGACGAGGCCCTTCTCTGGGAGCTCTCTGTGAAGGAGATTGGGTGGTTGAGCAGCTGGAGGAGGGCTTTCTCTGTGGTGGCACCCCACCTATGGACTGCATTCTCCAGAGAGGTCCTCTTGGTGCCGTCCTTCTTATTTTTTCGGCGCCAGAACAATAAGTTTTATTGAAACAATAATTTAATTCTTAATTGGTTTTTTGTATTTATTGCTTTTGTGGCCAAGATACTCAGAATTTTTAATGAAGTTCTAGTTTATGTGTATTAATTCTTCTTGCAATCCGCCCAAGGCTTCGGCGATGGGTACGGCATAAATATGGTGTGAATATGTGAATAAATAAATAAATAAGTAAATAATACCAGCATCAGTTTCTGAACCATGTTTAGGGATGACTTCAAATAAAGCACATTGCAAGAATCTAACACAAAAACTTCAAAAGAGTGGTTAAAGTAATTAACGTTGAAAAAAACGTTGTCATGTTCTTCCTCAGTTCTGGAAAGGAGGATCCTTTTACACAAGTACAATAAAGTGCAGAATTAATATGAGAATCCAGGCGTGCAGAAAAGCACTGAAAATGTCA
>NW_025335454.1:26233-28006 GCF_004798865.1 Varanus komodoensis
CCAGACGCTGCAGAAGACCAGCATGCTGAAGGTGATCAGTTTGGCCTCGTTGAAGGCCCCAGGCAGCTTCCTGGCCAGGAAGGCCACCGTGAAGCAGAAGGCAGCCGGGAAGCCCATGTAGCCGAAGGCAGTGCAGAACATGGCCACAGAGCCTTTGTTGCACTGCAGGACGATCTGCCCAGCCTGGGAGTGCATGTCAGTGTCAGGGAATGGGGGAGCAGTCCCCAGCCAGATGGTGGAGAGGACCGCTTGGACACTGGAGCAGCAGATGACAATGGAGTTGGCCAAAGTCCTCCCCAGCCAGTTCCTTGCCCTGTTGCCTGGCTTGGTGGCCAGGAAGGCCAGCACCACAGTGATGGTTTTGGTCAGGAGGGAAGAGATGGCCACTGAGAAGATGATGCTGAAGGCTGCTTGTCGCAGGAGGCAGGTGATGCTTCTTGGCTGGCCAATGAAGAGGAACGAGGAAAAAAAGCAAAGCAGGAGGGAGACAAGCAGAACGTAGGAGAGGTCTCATTTGTTGGCCCTGACTACTGGAGTGTCTTGGAATTTTCTGAAGATCCCCAGAATGCCTCCTGTGGCGATGGAGAAGAGTAGGGCCATGCCAGTGAGGGAGGACCCCGTATATTCTTCATAGGAGAGGAAGGTGATGACCTTGTGGATGCACTGATCCCGGGCCTCGTTTGGATATTGATCTTCTGCACACTTCAGGCAATGCTCTGCGTCTGACGAAAGCAAGAGAAACAGCATGTTGGCTTCTCTTCTCGTCCCTGCTCTTTATATTTTTTCAGTAGTGTTTTTCTCATTACTTGTTTTGCCAATTGCAGTACCCCAAAACACCCCAAAAGTAATTGGCCACGGGAAGGCCCCAAAAGTAGTTGGAGGGTTGGAGTAGTTGGAGTAGTTGGAGTAGAGGGAGACCACATAGGAAAAACACCAGTTATACTGACCCAGAAGGGAGAGCAGATGAGAAGAAAAGGAACTTTGTGTAAGCCAAAGATAACACTCTAACGTCACCTCGAACACAGTAAGCAAAAAGAAAGTGGAAACTGGTACTAGTCGGCATGAATGTTGCAAATGTGCAGGGAGTAAGAACATGGGAAGCCTGTGTGAATCTCAAGCAGATAGGAAATAGACTTGGGAAATGTCTGGTCTCTGACAGAAGAAAGGATTCTTTCTTCAGAGTGGGAGGGTGTGCATACATGGATGTATTGATGTATTAGATGTGCATCAGGTGATCTAATTGGTTTCCTAGGGTATAAAATGCATGTCCTGGGGTGCAAATTTTGAGACACTGCTTTGGGCTGAAAGTCCGCTTCTGTCTCCCTGTATTCTATCGTGCACTAGAATAAAGTTGGTTTTGGCTCTAAGTCTCATCTCAGGCTCTGTGTGGTTTCAGGTCTGGGGTCCACCCAGGTTTGCCCCGGCTGCTGACTGGCTGAGTCTGGTAACACTAGTAGTGTTATTAACTGTGGTAGTCCTGGTAGGGGCATGACTCTGGTGTGAGAGGCAACATGGAGTGCTTTCCTGCTAAGTGTGGCTTGCTGAGCCCCTTCATTCTCCAAAGTCAGCAAAGCTCCTCAGATGCGCTTTCACGGCTGCCCACAGCATGGGAGGCACTTTGGAAAGTGGACTAGGGCGTGTGGCCATATATTTTTTCTTGCACTCATGAATCAATTCATGCACGGGAAACTGTCCAACCCTGGCAGGGACTCTATCCGTTGCACAGGGTGAACTTGCCAGGATGAAGTGTGGGGGACACTTCTGTGTCAGGAA
>NW_025335455.1:0-28990 GCF_004798865.1 Varanus komodoensis
TAGAAATGTTATAATAATAATAATAATAATAAAAATTTAGGATTAAATTGAAGAAAGGAGGGAAAAGCACTAGGCCGCTCAGGTATGACCTAAATCATATACCTGATGAATATACAATAGAGGTGACAAATAGATTTAAAGAATTAGATCTGATAGACAGAGTGCCTGAGGAACTATGAATGGAGGTTCATAACATTGTACAAGAGGTAGCAGCTAAAACCATTCCCCCCCCCCCCCCCACAAAAAAAAGAAATGCAAGAAAGCAAAATGGCTGTCTGGGGAAGCTTTACAAATAGCTGAGGAAAGAAGGGAAGCGAAAGGCAAGGGAGAAAAGAAAAGATACACCCAATTGAATGCAGAATTCCAGAGAATAGGTAGAAGAGATAAGAATGCTTTCTTAAAGGAACAGTGCAAAGAAACAGAACAAAACAATAGAATAGGGAGGACCAGAGATCTCTTCAAGAAAATTGGAGATATGAAGGAAATGTTTCATGCAAAGATGGGCATGATAAAGGACCAAAATGGCAGGGACCTAACAGAGGCAGAAGAGATTAAGAAGAGGTGGCAAGGTTACACAGAGGAGCTATTCAAGAAAGAGCTTAACGTCCCTGATAACCACAGTGGGGTGGTCACTGACCTCGAGCCAGACATCCTGGAATGTGAAGTCAAATGGGCCTTAGGAAGTCTGAGCAACAACAAAGCTAGTGGAGGCGACAGTATTCCAGCTGAGCTATTCAAAGTCTTAAAAGACGATGCAGTAAAAGTGCTACACTCAATATGCCAGCAAATTTGGAAAACTCAACAGTGACCGCAGGATTGGAAGAGATTTACATTCCGATCCCAAAGAAGGGCAATGCCGACAGTATGGGAGATGGGAGTAGCAGACCATCTTATTTGTCTCTTGAGAAACCTGTATGTGGGTCAAGAAACAACAGTGAGAACTGGACATGAAACCACTGATTGGTTCAAAATTGGGAAAGGAGTTTGGCAAGGCTGTATACTGTCGCCCTGCCTATTTAACTTATATGCAGAGCACATCATAAGAAGGGCGGGGCTAGATGAATCACCAGTTGGAATTAAAATTGCTGGGAGAAATAACAACCTCAGATATGCAGATGATACCACTCTCATGGCAGAAAGTGAAGAGGAACTAAAGAGCCTCTTGATGCGGGTGAAGGAGGAGAGAGCAAAAGTGGGCTTGAAACTCAGCATTAAGAAAACTAAGATCATGGCATCCGGTCCTCTCACTTCCTGGGAAGAAATGGAGGTAGTGACAGATTTTATTTTCCTGGGCTCCAAGATCACCGCAGATGGGGACTGCAGCCAAGAAATTAAGACACTTGCTCCTTGGGAGGAAAGCTATGGCAAGTCTAGACAGCATACTAAAAAGCAGAGACATCACCCTGCCAACAAAAGAGCGTATAGTCAAGGCTATGGTTTTCCTGATTGCAATATATGGTTGTGAAAGCTGGCCCATAAGGAAGGCTGAGCGCCAAAGGATTGAGGCCTTTGAATTGTGGTGCTGGAGGAGACTCCTGCGAGTCCCTTAGACCTCAAGGCAATCAAAGTGGTCAGTCCTAGAGGAGATCAACCCTGACTGCTCTTTAGAAGGCCAGATCCTGAAGATGAAACTCAAATACTTTGGCCACCTAATGAGAAGGAAGGACTCCCTGGAGAAGAGCCTAATGCTGGGAACAATAGATGGCAAAAGAAGAAAGGGACGACAGAGGAGGAGGTGGCTAGATGGAGTCCCTGAAGCTGTTGGCGTGAGCTTGAGTGGACTCCGGGGGATGGTGGAGGACAGGAAGGCCTGGAGGAATGTTGTCCATGGGGTCACGATGGCTCAGACACGACATAGGACTAACCACAACCACAAGGTCTCTTTCCAGGTAAGGCGATGATGCTAGTTTACATAGGTCCAGGACTGGAGGGCATGGGAGAATGGGGAGGGGCCGATATCACCAGTTGGGGGAGAGCACGAGGGGTGGTCTTGGGACTTTTGCAAAGTTCAGGCTTTCAACCTGACCTAGGTTCTTGAGAGGAAAGAAAAGAGGAGAACAACCTTGTAATCTACGTTGGGTTGTTTGCAAGGAAGGTGGGTTATGATACGACGCAGTGACGATGATGGTGATGGTGGTCAGTACGGGGCTTCCGCCAAGGTAAGGAGTCCTCTACTTGCTGCTGCTGATCCTGCTCAAGCCAGGAGCTGATTCCAAACTGAATTCCCATTCCCGGGCAAATAGAGTAGGCTGCACCTACTCTAGGGTGGCTTTTGCTGCTTGTAGGGCAGGCAGTGGGAATGCCAAATGCTGCTTCACTGTCCCCCTCCTTCGATCTGGCATCAAACCACTGGGTTCATTAAATTCAGGGCTCTTCCCCTGACCCTCCTTGCTCCAAAATTGGCCTTGCTCCCAGCAACTGCTTGGCTTATCTTGCAGCTCACCGCCCTTGGGAATTCAGAAAGAATTCTGGCCCTCCCTCTTCTTCTAGTTCAGGTTCCAAGTCTGAAGTATCTACCTTGGAATCCTCAGGTTCTCAAAAGACTCAAACAGACTGAAGGCTGTTCACCATTTCAGTAAAACCGGGGACCCGAGTGAGCAGCCAGGTCAGGTATGCTGGCGAAACGGGTCCGATTCACACGTGTCGTAAAACCTCAACGACCAGACAAACGTAGCGGCTTCCTCTCTTTGCAGGGGGACTGGACATGCCTAGACTAAGCTTTGGTACTTATTTTAATTTACATTGAGAAAATACATTTTGGATACAAATAGTGGAAAGAATAATGCAAATAAAAATAGAACTAGAAGATGCACATTTACTTTTATTGATTTATATGGAAAAATGCCAGTATATTTATTTTATTACTAATGGCAGACTTTTTAGCACAAATATTCAACAGAATTCAATATTACCAAATAGGAGTCAGGGTTCTATGAGTACTCCATTGTGATAAGGTTTATTGGTTATATAAGACCAATAAACAAATTTACACAGACTTGGGGAACATTTATTCAATATTGGAGCACTTTAAAAAATAAAGATATACAACATTTACTGGAATCGCTGCACTCTGTATAAAGAAGAAAAAACAATTATACAGTAATTATTGAAAGAAAGATAATGTACATTTTTTTCATTTCTACTTTGAAAAAGATCCAATCAAACAGATATCTAAACATGTTAAGAATGCTTTCAGTTAACTTAGAGAGGTATCCCAGCAGTAAAATGAAGTGGCCAACTCAGGAAACAGATTTTGGATGCCGCAGCAGAATGAGCAAGAGATCTCACCTGGGGACATGATCACAAATATCACAAAGATACTTCCTGCACAAATCCCATTGAATTGAGAAGAACCTGCCCAAGAGAACGGCAGTGCTCTTTTCCCTGTTCACTTCAATGCGTCTAATAAAGAATCCGTTTTTGAGTCCATCGCAGTCAGGATGATTTTCAGGCTGAGTCACCAAACTATTTTAGCCCAGACTGTGAAGATAAGAGCACTTTTCCTTGGCAGGTTGTCAGTTCTCAAGGAAAAATGTTTGATTTTAAAATTAGTTATGATTTAGAAACATCACAAACAAACGAGCTTCTCAAGAAATTCAGCTCCTTGGGATAGCAATGCTCGTACCAGAAAATACAGTAGAATATAACTGAAGGAAAAAGCCTTTTCCAAAGAAGATGCTATATTTTCAATGTGTAACTTCTCGGGTGCAAACTGCATGTACGAACATCCGCAGGAGCTTCTAGCAAGTTTGCAGACAGGAAAGACTGCTTAGCAGCTTTCTTTAATTGGATTGCTTCCAAGTGGTTCTATTTCTTCCCTTCCCGGGGCCCTGCACACAGCAAGCTAAGGACATCTTCTTCCTGGGCTGGGTTTATGTTCGCCCACCCCCCCCCTGCCATGGCAACTATACCTTTACAAGCTTCCTGACAGGAAAAAACTAATTTTCAAACAAAGGTATATTCTAGGGATGGTATTAGGAGGCAGGGAGCTGGGATTCCTCAAGCAATGGCCCACTGGGACTGGAGCCCAAACTGTTTATTCGGAGCCCCAAATCTCGGGAAGGTCAGTTGCCCCAAAATCCTGGATCCATGGGCACTTACTGAAATACGGGCACTGGTGCCCTGATCATCTCTGTTGCATCTCATCCCTTGGATTAGCTAGTTTTTGAAAACCTCTCTCTCTCTCTCTCTCTCTCTCTCTCTCTCTCTCTCTCTCTCTCGTGTGTGTGTGTGTGTGTGTGTGTGTGTGTGTCTGTGTCTGTGTCTGTGTGTCTGTGTTCTTTTTCCCCTGAAAGCAAAGACCCTTTTACAAATGGGGTTTCTTTAGGAGACTGGATCCTTTAAATACACACACACACACACACTTTAGAAACACAGAAACAGAGCAAGACAGAAGGGGTCTCCCTGGCCATCTGATCTGACACCCCCCACCCCCACAGCTCCAGCCAGCTCCACTTATGACATGCCTGCCATATGCAGATCAGCATATGCAAAGCTATCCTTGCTGAGAGTAATAGGCCTTTTTTCTAGCTAAACAAGCATAGGATTGAAGCCTGCTCTAGCTTCATTCTTACGCAGCCACAAAGGGAGTTCCAGAAAGCTGCTTCCTTCCCAAGTAGTGGAAATGTGTGTACGTCTGGCGGCAGGACTCCTCAGGTTCAGCACGCCAGGCTGCCATCCCACCCCGCTGTGTAGAAAAACGGTTGCACTTCCTCCCCGGAGAATGAACCAGAGTGGAAAGTGAAGATTAAGTCATCTGAATCAGCATCAAAGAAATCCACCCAGTCCTCTTCATAATCCAGGGCCACACGGATCTTCCTGACTTTCTGCCTCAAGGTCAAGGGGGTTGGCTCAGGGGAAGTAAAAGCCGAGAGCTGACAAGGTGCGGAGAAGTCACTGTGCGTCTTCCCCACGGCCCAGATCCCCTCGTGAGGACTAAGGCCGACGTACCCCTTCCTCGGAACAGTGCTTCTTGCCACCCCAACAGCCCACACTGGCTGCCCCCACAGGTGTTCCCAGGGCCCCGTCTCCTGCACCTCCACCTCCCACCAGTGTCTTCCCGAAGTGAACCTCTGACTGCCCAGCGCGTAGAGCATGGTGTCAAATCTCCTGGGGGAGCCGGGCAGGTCCTGAGGCTCCATTTCCCATTTCACTTGCTTCTGATCCACGGACAGAACGAGTTCAGGGTGTGCCGAGTCTGCATCCAGGGTGACGCCAACTGGAGAAGAGGGACAGAATAAGCATGAAGAAGGAAACGGCATGGTGGGCATCTTCAGGGAGAGGACCCGCTTCAGCTGCTGGGAAGACATTCCCAAACTGCCGTCATGCTTGGTGTGAACCTGGTTAGGAGGTCAGGGCAGAGCAAGAAAAGGACCGGACAAAATCCACGCCTGTTGGGGGAAATGTTTGCTTGGTTGTGTGGTTCTGAAAGGGGGTGGGCCAGTTCTTCGGCTAAATGGAGCGTATAAGGAGGGGAGCAAAATCTACTGCTTAAAGACCTCCTGTCCCAACTTGACTTTCACACCAGAAATGAGTTGGATGGGAGGGAAAGAAGAGAGGCAGAGGAGCTGCAGGGCTGGGCCCTGAGTCCCAGAGAAGCTGTCCGTGGGCACTTGCTGAACTGAAGATCCAGGGACCCTCAGGGTCTCTGTTGCAAATGATCCCCCTGACTTAGCTGGGTCTGCCCACAAGGGTTTCACTTCCCACGCTGGAGGCGTTCAAGAGACAGCTGGCCAGCCACCTGAGACAGATGCTTTAACTGGGAGCCTGCACTGAAGGGCCCGTCCGAAGGGCCCTTCCAGCTCCACTATTCCATGATTCCTGCTGTTCCCACCTTGAATCTTCCCGCCTGAGGCTTTTTCTGAAATTGGATGCCCTTTTGTCCCCTGTCCCTTTTAACAAATGGGTGTGTCCGTAGGAGATGAGGAAATGCAAAGAGAGAGACTTCAAAGCATAAGGGTTTTGTTTTGGGGTGGTGGTGGTTCTGAGCTCTGGATCGTCTCAATTTCTAGTACTGCTCCTGCAGAGTTGTCTAAAAACAGCAGACATACAGGGAAGTAAGGTGGGGGAGAATGTAGTAGGTTTTATTCCCCTCCCTCTTGCACTCTGATGCATCTAAAAGGTGAAATCCCACCCTCACGGTAAAGGGAAGTCCAAAATGGAGTGTTTCATAAACATGTGTCTGTCTGGTTTGACCTAAAGTCACTACCCCTGCTCCTAGAACTACGCACAATGAGTCAAAATTCATGAATTCCAATTACAAACCAAAATGAAAACAATACGAAACATCAAATAATACTTTCAAGCATGCATGATTTTAGTTTGTCGGGTTTGTAATCACATAATGAAGATCATTTGATTGATTTTAGTCATCTGCAGCAATCTATGGTGGTAATTGCTGGATCGCTGGAGAGCTGCATGTAAGACAAACAGTGGCTTTGCTCCTGTACATCCTCGGCTAAGATTTTGCTTCACACCCGAACCCCACCCCAGCTCCCATCCATATGTTGGTCAGCATGCCAGCCTCCCGCATAATCATATCTCATCTGCATTACTATTATCCTTGCGCTGCGTTTATATCCTGCCTTTTTTTCCCTCTTGCAAGGATCCGAAGGCAGCTCACGAGATCTTCCTCCTCTCTTTTATCCTTGCAACAACCTTGTAAGTTAGATTAGTCTGTGACTGGCGCAAAGGCACAGACTGGGCTTCCTGGCTAAGGGGCGACTGCAACCCGGATCTCCCCACTCAGCCCCCAGTCCAACGCTCTAACCGCTACAGCACACAGTCTCTGCGTGCCCCATTTCATCCTCTCTTCGACAAATATTCCTGTTACTGCCAGTGTGTGGGGTGGCAGAAGAAGAGGCCCCCTTGTTTGGGGATGAAGCTCCCTGGGTAAATTTGGCCTGTCCCTGATTCAGCCTAATCTACCTCACAGGGTTGTTGTGAAGATTAAATGGAGAGGTGGAGGAGTATGTAAAGCTGCCTAGGGTTTCTCGCAGGCTAAAAAGGTGAGCTATAACTATAGTAAATAAATAAATAAAGCAATCCTTTCAAATACAATACAAATATCACTACTGAAAAATAGTATTTAAATGGTTATTTATTAATTTAAAACATCTCTATGCTGCCCAATTGTGCCACAGCACCTCTGGGCAGCTCACAACCACAAGATTGTGGTTAGGCCCCATCCTGAGTATTGTGTAAGGCTCTGGACACCACACTTCAAGAAGGTGTAGAGAAGCTGGAGGGGGGGGGGGGGGGGGGGGGGGGACCAAGATGGTCCAGGGACTGGAAACCAGCCCTCTGAGGAGAGATTGAAGGAACGGGGCATGTTCAGCCTGGAGAAGAGAAGGCAGTGGGGGAGATCTGATCGCTCTTTCCAAATACTTGGAAGACTGGCCCACAGAGAAGGGCCGGGATCTCTTCTCAATCACCCCAGAGCACAGGACGTGGAATAATGCGCTTCAGGTACAGGAAGGCAGGTTCCAGCTGGACTTCAGGAGAAACCACCGGACTGTTAGAGCAGGACAGCAATGGTCCCGGGAGGTCATGTGGTCTCCCCCACTGGAGGCATCCAACATGCAAGTCGACAGTTGCTTGCCTGGAATGCTACAATTTGGAGTGCTGCTCTGAACAGGGGGTTGGACTTGATGGCCTTCTAGGTCCTTTCCAACTCTACTGTCCTAGGGTCTGGTGAACTGGATGCTCTACTATGAAAAGCAGCATCCAGTCCCCCAGGCCCCATTACAAGCCGAAGGCCTTCTTGAAGAAAGCATCTTTGGCTGCTGGCAGGCAGCTGGGAGGGAGCAAACCTAGACTCCCCTGGGATGGAGGTCCAACCTGGGAGCAGCCATGGAAACCCCTCTCTCAGGCCATCAGGGCATGGCCCTCTGCAGGCCGCGGGCTTGGAAGATGCTCTGAAGAATAGGGTGGGATTTGTGGATGGTCTTTCAGCCTCCGCCCTGTGTCTCATGCCACCAGAACAAGGGCCTGATGTTGAGACTCGACATAAAAGTCCATCCGCCTCCCACGGCACCAAATTTCTTTCAAAGAGTTACCTTTTTCCAGGGTTGGCTCCTGAGAACCTGCAATAGAGAGGAAAGGGTGACAAAAAGTCAGACCACAGTGAAACAACATTAATAACTTGACTCCCTCACAAGGAGTGCATCTGGTAGGCAAACTTTTGACTTCCGACACTATTAAACGGGCTTGTTGCCCGCACTCCTGTATCTGTTCCCCAAGGGCCAACAGTGAAACTATTCAACACAGCGATGGGTGTATTTTAATCGTACTGTCTGCTCAGTCTGTAGATGGAAGGTCATACTATAAGGAAAACTGGACCCGGATCAAAGGAAGGAGTGAAAATTGGCAGAAGACACATTAGTCACTGAAGATATGTAGATAATGCCATCTTACTGGCAGAAAGCAGCAATGAATTAAGAAAAAACTTCTAATGAAAGTGAAAGAAGAAAATGCAACAGCCAAGACTCCAGGTGTACATTAAGAAAACAAAATCATGATTATAGAAGAATCGCACAACTTTAGGGTCAACGGTGATGTGACTGTGACTATGAAAAATTGTAGAAAGCTTGGCTCAAAGATCAATTCAAATGGATTGGAGACTGCAGCTGAGGAGGTTAGTTGAAACTGGGGGGGGGGGGGGGGCAGCAGTGAAGTGAAGGAACCCGAAAGGATCATCACGTAAAGGATGTTTCACTGGATACCATCCGCACTATTGTATTCCCAGTCACTGTGTGTGGGTGTGAAAGCTGGACAGTGGAGGAAGCGGACAGGAAGAAAATGGATGTATTTGGGACATGATGCTGCAGGAGAGTTTTGTAAATACCCTGAACTGAGACAAAGACAAATCAAGCCAGAACTTCCCCTGGAAGCAGAAATGACAAAACTGAAGCCGTTGTACTTTAGGCACATGATGAGAAAGTGAGTTTCACCCAAGACAACCATGCCAGGGAAAGTCGAAGGCAGGAGAAGAAGAGGAAGGACAACTATGCCTTGGATCAATTGCATAAAGGAAGCCAGATCCCTGGATTTATAGGAACTGAGCAGAGATAGGCATGTCTGAGGAATCAGTTTGGGGGTGGGAATCCACCGAATCCCCTGGAAGTTTGTGCTCCTGGCGGCGGCTCCCAGGCAGGACTTAAGTCCCGTGCACTGTGCAAGCAGCCCACTCCAGCCACCAGCAGCAGCTGGTGGGGAAGGTTGCCAGTTGCACAGCCCAGGCCTGCAAGCGTCCGTCGCTTTCCTCCTTGCTCAGATTGCTTTGCAGGACTGAGCCGAGCAGGAGAGAAAGTCTGTAGATGCTGGAGGGATGGATCCTGAAAGGGTTCTTTCCAACCCTCATCAACTACAGGGCATTTCGGATGGACTCGCTCATGGGGCTGCCCTATGTCAGAGATGATTGGATGGCACAGAGTAACAGCACTGCCTGGACTTGGGCACCAGGCTCAGACTGAGGGTTCTGTTCATGGTCTCCCCACCACCACCCCTCTACCGCCTTGTCATCCCTGTGAGTTCAGGAAAGGAGAGAATTTTGGACATGAGGCCGAAAACTTCCAGGCTTGTGGTTTTGGGACATCTCAACATCTATGCCAAGACTACATTTTCAGGGCAGCTCAGGATTTCATGGCTACCGTGACAACCATGACCAGGCATAGCATGGCCCAGCTTGTTCTCCTGACCCTCTCAGTGCCTTTTGATAGCAAAGGCCGTTGCATTTTTTCTGGGTGGGTGTCCTGGGGTAGGGATCAGGGCAGGGTGTTTCAGTGCTTCTCCTCCCATGGGATGTCCAGTTCCAGAAGGTGGTGTTGACAGGCTGCGTCCGTAGCTGGTGTATGGATCATATCCTGCCACTTCTGAAAAAGTGGCATTGTGTTTGGTTCATTTCTGAACCTCAGTTTATCCTGATTATCTATACAGCTTAGAGCCTGGTACCTGGGAGACTGTCTTCTATCATTCGATTATGCCAGAACTTTGCGGTCATCTTCAGAGGTTCATTATCCAAACTCAGAGGGGTGATGTCCTTCTTGATTCTGAGCATTTTCACTGAAAAGGCAGGAGAAAAACATTTTCACCAATAACTTAACAAATAGATTTAGTCATACCACCACAAAAATGTCCTATAATGCCCTTTAAATTCCACATTTTAATTAGCACTTAAATGACTAATTAATCAGAGAAGCTGCCATGGCCCAGGACACTGAATCTTCATCCTGGGAGGATTCCATGGCCTCTTCCTTGTTAAAAGTAGCTGCAGAGTTATTGGTTCAGGGGAAGGCTCAGGCTGTGGCAAGGCATAATGAGGCACCCTGGACCGGATTCTCCGGAAGGACCCCAGGGGCCAGTTCCTCTGCATCCAAAGGAGGCTGCAGACTCTGAAGACTTGGGCCAGGAGAACACTGATACCCACAGTCACTCCCAGGCTGAAAGCCCTCAAACAGGCCAGGCCCCTTTACAAGACAAACCCTCAGTTAGTATGGAGGTGGGGCCAAATAGAGGGAAGTATTTAAACTCTCATTTAAAGCTAAGCCTTGCTTTGCTCCTTGTTGGAGCAATCGGTGGTCAGCCTTGTCTGTCTTCCCACACCAGCAGCTCCTGGCACTTTCCATGGTTCTGATCTGCTCTTGTCTGGCTTCTTCATGAAACCTGGTCAATTTGGACCTCAGCACATGATCGGAGCATAGCAGAACCCTTTAACCCAGCTAGAGCACAAGGCATCAACAGAACCCTCATGAGGGCCATGGCTAGTAGGGGCATCACCTCTCCTAGCGGCTAACTACTCAACACCAACTTCCCTCCCAGTTTCCCTTTATCAACCTGAGAAAATTACCCTTGTTCAGAATGTGGTCCAAGTTGCACATATTCAGGGCTTGGTCCAGAGACTCTGTTATGCACAGGGGAAAGTGGCAAAGTTACTCAGACCATCCTGCGTGTTTCACGGACAAAAACCTCCTCTCAGCTTCCACACTTACAAAAATCTGTCATGTAGGTCAGTATTTCGATTCAGATCAGGCTGCTTACAATACTATCTGATCTCTGCTATCTGTGTCAAGGGCTCCAGGGTGGAAGGAGGCAGCTGAAGCAGGAAGAAAGGAGTTTCTCTTCATTTGGACTTGTGTACTTCAGACTCTTTGCTCACTGAGGGTTCCATATAGCCTGAAGTGCCTGATACTGCCTAATCTGGGAAGCTAAGCAGGGTCAGGCCTGGATAAAATCTGGATGGGCAACTTAAATGTTGAGAAGCACCTAGAAAGCTTTGGCTAGGAGTGGTATAGCAGCAGCAGCAGCAATAATAATAATAATAGTAGGAGTAGGAGTAAGGCTGCTAATAATAATAATAATAATAATAATAATAATAATAATAATAGGAGTAGGAGTAAGGCCAAGGGGGTGAGGGGCAGGAAAGATGCCCTTCCATCCATATGGAAGATGCCCAAGACAAATGATCAATGGCACATCAATGGCTCTCCTCCCTCAGAGTCTACATTTTCATTGTTGCCACTGCTCTTCATCCTCTTTCTCATCTCTGCTTCCTCTTCCTTCCTGAGAGCCCTTGAACCTGTAGGCATGGGCAACTGCCCAGGCCACCACTGAGGGGCAATAGCAGGTGAACACACAGGGTGCAATGCAGAAGAATAGAATCAGTCCTGGCAGGCCATTGCCAGGCGGCCTCTGCTGGGCTGTGGGCTCTTAGCAGATGTCCAGCCATGTGGACTCCAGATGCTGGCCCTGACGAGCCAGTGGAACCAGTTGCCTCAAGAAGTCATGGACTCTCCCACACTGGAGACATTCAAGGTGAAACTGGGCAGCCATCTGAGTGGGATGGTGTAACTTGGGGTCCCGCAACAGCAGGAGGTTGGACCCGATGGACTTCATGGCCCCTTCCAACTCTACTATTCTCTGATTCTCCTCCTGTCCAGTAAGAAAGAGATGAGCTACATGCATCCGTTCCCCTCCTGCAGGTGACTCCTGTACCTTGATAGTTCTTCACCGACTTTTCTAAAGCAGAACTTTTCAAGGAGGTAAATCTGAGAGTCACTTCCAGCCACGGAGAAAGGTCCATGGCGTCCTCCATTACATTCTTCTCACACCTGGAATGGAGAGTGCCCGTGTTTAAGGAACACTTGTGGAATATCATTACCCTGTGAGCTTTTAGCACTAGATGATAGCATAAGCCCAGATCTACTTCTGGACAGGTGTCCCTCGTCTGCTGCTTGAAATGCGAGACCTTCTGGCCCATTCGCTTTTGCTTCCCTTGATTTCACTGCTAATTATGGGAGGACAAGGGAGAGGGCTCCTGCTGACTATTTCTCACCCACTGAAATGAAACTAACTCCATCAGAAGTGGGGATGTATGGGAATGTCACTTCTCATCACAACTCATTCTAAAATACCCTGCTCATAATCCCCAACGTGAATTTTCTCTGAAAATCTTTCCAAATCCCTGAACACATGCTTGAGTTCTCTTTTGCAAGTTTGTGTGCTTGAAAAATGTGCAACGTTCTCCAAGTGAAGAACTTTCCTGAAATGAGTACGCTTGGAAAAATGAAATTGGGGTGGGGGGTGTTGAATACTCCAGATGTGTGCGTGTTTGTGTGTGCTGCCGCTCTGTGAGGGACAAGGAGGGGCAGGTAGAAGCACCGGGGCACTGATGCCAGTGCCAAGAAAGGGCCCATCGCTCAGTGGCCGAGTAGACACTTCACATATATAGATCCTTGTTCTGACAACAGCCTCTTCTATTAAAACCACGTGACGTGGCATGCATTGAGAAAAGGACACTGGCGACAAGCTGCCACCGCCACCAGGCTCCCTAGATATACTTCCAGCCCCAAAAGCACAGCTCACGTCAGCAGAAAGCAAGCACACTTCCTGAGCAGGCAAAGCTCTCCCCCACGGCAGCTTTCAGAGCTCCTAAAGGTATTTTTAATTTGTTCAATTCTAATCTGGTCTGCAGGAGGAGAGCAGGGCAAGGGCCCCTTACCTGCTTGAGGCATTTCTGATGTCCTGAAAGACAGAAGGAGAGAAAGGGGCATTGGCCAAACAGGCAGAACAAACCCCAGGTGCCTTGTGGGTTTGTTCCTTTACTCCTTCCTTGTCTGCAGAAATCCTTCCCATCCTGGATCACAGCATCTTTAATCCAACATTCATGGGTGGCTGAAGTGGACTAATGGTGAATTAATTATAAGGACTAGAAGCATGAGTTAAACACATTGCTGAAGGGCGAGCTCAAGGGGAAGGGGAAACAGCAACGTGTGGATCAGAAACTGGGCTGGCTGAAATGTGGGGGTTTAGTTCAAACACTTGGGGCTTTGTCATCTCCGGAACGGGGCTCTCTGTGCAGGGCTCTCTCCTGTTGGAAGAAGACCTTGGTCCCATTTGAAAAATCAAAATAACTCATTGTGGCTTCTTTTGTTGCAATGGGCTGCAGTACATGACAGCACATGCCAGGTAGGCTTTGGATATTTAAGCCCCGGCTTGTTGCATTGTCCAAACCCGTACCATGGAATATGCAAGGTTAAACAGCTCTTGCAAAACACCTGGGCTCAATTGACAGGATAAACCATAGCAAGGCTCAACTATTCAAAATGGCCCCTGCATGTGCCACAACCCACAAGGGCTAATAATAAGCCACAGGGGCTCCTTCATCAAGTGAACAGTCCCACTGCCTGAAGCTTCACCTGAAGGAATTCGCTTGCTGGCTGCAGGCACTTCTCCTCCATCTCTGAGATCAGCTGACTGAGCTGGGAAATCTCTTCGGAGAGTTTGCAGAGGCTCTCTTCCTGCCTCTTCTTCATCTCCTCCTCCAGATCGTCCAGCTGACCAAGCCAAAGCTCCCCTTTCTCCACAAAAAAGGTAATGATGCCCTCAAAGGCGGAGCGGATCTTCAGCTTCTCCTGTTCTAACTGTTCCTGGAAGAAGAATACATGGAAAGTAATGCCCAGGCAGGGCAGCAACAAGAGGGTGAGGCAGAAGCTGGCCCAGTGCTTGAAACGGCACATACACTGCTGTTTATCAGAATTCTGTAAAGGTTGTGGAAAGAGAAACAGAAACAGAACCGTGGGCACTTTATCTTTTTTCTCTATTTTAAGCACTTTCCCCATAAGAACACAAAAGCACAGGAACCTGTCTATACGGAGCTGGATCTAGCCCAGCTTTTTCCAGCACAGGCTGGCAGCAGCTCTGCAAGGCTTCAGGGAGGAGTTTCTCCAGTCCTGGCTGGAGAGGTTGTGGGCTGAACCTGGGCATCAGAGCAGGGGCTGTTCCAGAGAGCTACACCCTCCCTTGAGGTGCCCTTCCCTAAGCTATGCATTTTATATCCACGTTTGCCTAATAGTTTTACTTAATACAATTCCAGTGTGCATTCCCTTTCACAAATGCATAACTTTTTAGGCTACTTATCCCTAATTTATGCATTTTGTTTAGGCATTATAGTTATATCCCATCTTTTTCCCTCCTGGAAGGATCCCAAAGTGGCCTCAAAGCCCATATTGAGCAAAGTTCTCTCTTGTCC
This sequence comes from Varanus komodoensis, assembly GCF_004798865.1. NCBI lineage: Eukaryota > Metazoa > Chordata > Lepidosauria > Squamata > Varanidae > Varanus > Varanus komodoensis. Next base: position 14,528 of record NW_025335455.1, read on the forward strand.
CCAGCTAAGAGTTCTTACCCATAGTCTTTCTGACAGGACAAATGCTTCACATCTGAAATAATGACTTTGCATGTTTGAACTGGCAGGAACCACCAGCCTCAACACACAGACGAGTCAAATGCAAAAAAAAAAAAAAAGATTCACTGATGGATGCAAATGGGAGTTTGTCAACACGAAAATGCAACATGTGAGTTGTAACTGCAGACACCTACCAGGCGTTCCTCCATTCTAAGCTCCTTCACCAACTTCTGATCCATAAGCTTCTTCCTCTCCTTCTCCAGAGACACCAGACTGGTCTTGATTTTTCTCTGCAGAAGCAGAAAAGGAGTTTGCACTGACAGAAAGTCTACTCATCTGATAGGATGCTACTATTTTCTTTTCCTCACTTCAAATCTTGGTAGGCAGGTCATGAGCAGAGTTGGCTGGAGCTGGGGTCAGACTAGATGGCTCAGGAGGCCCCTTCCGACTCGTTTTGTTTCTGTGTTTCTAAATCTTTACTCCCATGGTTTTCTCCATGCAGGAGCAGCTTCACATGTGTATGGAAGTGTGAGGAACCTGTTTTGTGTGGAAAATCCATTGGATCCCCTGGCTTTTGCTCTCCCGGACCCTGGGCCACTCTGTGGCACTCTGAGTTCCACATGCCTGCAGCTGCCCATGGCAACAGTGAGGGGGAGGAAGGCTGGCCACTGGGAGTGGTGGCCGCTGCACCTGCCTTCAGTGCCCCCATTCCACACCATGCCCCGGGAGGAAGGCTGGTCCCCAGGGCACCTGCGTACTGCTCCCTTCTTCTGCATCCTGATGGGGAAGGTTGCCAGGGACACAACTGCGGGTCCACGATCGTCCGTGGCCTTCCTCTTGGCCTGGCTCGCTTTGCAGGGCCAGGCCAAGCCAGACGGGACGTCCACAGATTCTGGATGGGTTCTAAGAGGGTTCATCCCAACCCTGAGGATGCGCATCACAGTTAAGGGCCCCTTTAGGACCCCTCCACACACAGGTGCTTCCTGCTTTTCCATGCTGGGGTCACCAGCCTCCCTAGTCACAAACTTCACAGAGCATCGCTTCTCTGAGGGGGTAGCTGTGTGTCACTTTGTGAAACCCCACAAAGGTAAGAGGTGCACACCAATGGGAGGCGACAGGCTTTGCACAACCCTTGTGTCGCGCATGAAGCCCCCACAGAAACGGTGACTCATGAGGAGACCTTGCGCTTGACACCCAGTGCCCAGGAGTCGACCCCACAACCCAACGCAGGGACGGCTGAGCCAGCTGCTGCGTCTTCCTCTGAGCCCCAGCACGTTGAGCAAATGCCTGGACCTTTATCAGAGACAGAGAGTCACGAGAAAGAGGAAAACAGCAACAGTAGAAAGCAACCAAGAAATGGGAGGAAATGCATTACCGAGGGGTATCCTTGCCTATCTCAATAGCCCCCACACACTTAACTCTGGAAATAATATTTCCCATCCATCCCAACAACACCTTACTTTGTACTCTTGAGACGCCTCATCTGCAGGAAGCACTTTGTGGCCTTGGTGATCCATGGACCTGTCACAGACCACACAGATGAGGGCTTCATCGTCCTTGCAGAAGAGTTTCAGGGGCTCCTGGTGCCTCACACACACTCTCTGGCCATCTTCTCTGTCCTCCCCCTCTGGAAGGGTCTTGACAAGCTCCACAATACTCGCCAGGTGCCTGTTTGACCTGAAGTTCCTCTTCTGGATCTGCGTCCTGCACTGAGGGCAAGAAACAGGTCCTTTGGGCTCCACACCGCACCGTGCGAGGCAGGTGTGGCAGAAATTGTGCCCACACTCTGTCATCACAGGATCTTCAAAGTAATCTCGACAGATGGGACATGTCACTTCAGCGCAGAGCCCCGAGAAAAGCCCGCTGGCTGCCATCACTGCCTCTCTCTGAAGTGTTTCACCCACAGCCTTAGTTTCGGTTTTGATTTCAGCCACTGACTGGGAGTTGCCTTTCCTGGAATTCCCTCTCTGCGCAGCAACAATCAACAGGATCATAAAAGCTGGGGTGCCTTACTTTAGCTCTTTAATATTGACATCAGTGAAAACCACCAAATTCCAAAAGAGCCAGTGTGATGACTAGGAGATCTGTAAAATGCCAAGTTTATTGTTAGCCCTTTCCAGGGCAGAACTTCCTGGAGAGCCAAGAACAGTGACATTCGATGCATATTTAGGCAGAAAAACATCTTGCAAATCCCAGCATGTGGCACCCTAAAAGCCCTTTAAATCTCTTCTCCTCCAAAGCAGGACATGCAAACACTCTAGTTGTCATGCACAAGAAAGACGCACCCAGTTGGTACTCATCCTGGTAGATTTCCCTGACCCTTAGTGCAGATCTTCTCTTTATCTTAGTCTGCCTCTGTTAAATTGTTAACAGAAGTGGCAGCTGGATTTCCAGCTTCCTCTTCTCCCTCTACAAGGTCTGATCATCTGCCCGCATGCTTTTGTTCTTCTGGAGCTGGTGTCTCTTGAGCAATAAAGACACCCCTCTCTGAAGCTACTGGAGAGACGGGAGAGCAGTACCCAGAGCTGGTCCTTGGCAAACTTTGCCCTGGGGCTGCTGTGGAAAGGGGAATCCCAGGTATCAGGGCGAAATCCTGCCTACGGAGTGTTCCTCTTTCAGAATTGTAGCCTTTCCCCAGTATCCCTCAAAGGAGGAGCTACGCAGTAAAACAACAGGTGCTTTCCTCCTCTTTGTTCTTTGTACTTTCAGAAAGGAAAGAATGATAAACGCTTCTGATGAGAAACACGCCAGCAAGTTGCGGACTGGCTACTGTCCAGACCCGAGGCAGCTTCAGGGCTCCCTCTGCTGGCCAAGGGCCGGCGGAGCAGCTCTGGGAGTTGCAGGGTTCTGTCCTCAGCCCTGGGGAACCAGCTCTTCCCCTCAGAAGCTGCCTCGGCAGCAAGCTGTCCTGTTGCTGGTGAAGCCCTTCCTGGGCTGTCAGACCCGGAACTCTGCTCCAGCGTCCTGCCTGCGTCCCTGTGTCCTCCTTGGCTGGTCCGCCTTCTTCGGTTCTCCGACCTTTGGCTCGCTCTGGACGACGCTACCCGTCTCTATGGATGTGGTCTGTGTATTGACTTCCGGCTTGATTCTGGACTGCGCATTCGACTTGTCTCGCCCTGTCCGCCTGGGTCCCGGTGCTGTTACCCTGCGAGTCAGCCGCCCTTGCCCCGGGCACCGACAGCTGCTCCCTCTGACTTCCGGGCTTCCCTCTAGATGCTCACCTGCCGCTTTTCTTATTCCCTGGCCAGAATAAGCAGATAAGCAGGCTTAAGAACTGGCCTCTGAGACAGCTGAGTTTTGCGCTCCTGACGCTGCTCAGGGAAATGCTCACAGGTGCTGCTCTGCCTTTGCATTGCAGGAAAACGCGCCTCTGCAAGTGGGGGAGGACGCAGGGGCAACACAGACCGAGGAGTCTCCCGGAGGAAGCCCTGCCCTGCCCTGCCCTGCCCTGCCCTGCCCTCTGCCTGCCCTGCTCTCCTGCACACCCATCTTGTCTGCCAAGCACCTCGGGTCGGCCGGCAAGCCCGGTGTCGCCTCACCCGCAGCCGCAGTGCACACTCTCCCAAACTCCAGTGCTGGGAAAAGTCAGATAAATCCCGAAAGAAAAGGGTTGCTTGTGTGCCTTTGTGTTCAAAATGCCTGCGCCCCTTTCTCAGGAAGCACCCAAAAATTCCAAGCCAGGTTACATTTGCTGTTCCTTTAAGAAGTGAGACTGGATGGCTTCCCCAAGTAGCTGCCAGGGCTCTTGTTTTGCTCATCAGCAAGAACTGGTCAGGCTGCCAGGTTAACAGCATTGCAACCACCCTCGTTTGCATGCCAAGACTCACAATAATCCCGTGATCATTGTGTTAATCTCCTGCAATCCAATGCCATTGTATTGAGCCCCCTCTGCAGGCCTCTCACCTTCTTCTGACTGTGTTCCCCTTATTTCATCATGAACTGCCCAACTGCTGGGCCCATGTGACTCAGAATCTGTAACACACTCTGTATATGTTCTAAGAGCCTGTAGTTGGCAGTCAGATCCGCTACCTGGTCACATGCTGCCATAAGTAACTGCAGGGGGCCTGGGTGATCTTGCAATAAAACTGCTGGGGTTCAAGGCGAAAGGGTTCTTTCCTGGCTGAACCCGGCGGTCCTTGTCCCAGCTTCCATCGAGGCTTTCCCGACTCCAGCCTAGCGACCTTCCCAGGGAGCACCACACACCACTGCCTTGGGAGTCCTGATCCCAGCAGGACACGCTTCCCCCACCCCGGCGTGGCCGTCCACACTCCCTGGTGGGATGACACAGGGCGACGGAGGCACCGGCTCCCCAACCTCCAGCTTCTTATCCCAAAGCACTGCAGCCTCGCAGGCTCCTTCCCAGCGGTCCTCCCTGGAAGGAAACCCCCCTGCCCCACGAGGCCTCGTGGCCACGGCTGGTCCAGGGAAGACCTGAGCACAGCCATCATCCCGTGGGGCAGCCCGGAGGCACCAGAGTCCTTCTGATCCACGTGCCACGAGAATCTTTTCCCGTGCCTTTGCAAAACCCAATTCTGTTTCCAATATTTAACTATCACTAGCCTAACTGCCATTATCATACTTACAATCAATTATTTCTTAGCTTCATTTATAGCTTGTTTTTCTATCAACAGTAATAGCACCATTCTTGGTGACATTTCTAAGTCTAGATCTAAAATTTCTCCAGTTTCCTTAAATACCATAATCCAAATCTTTTGCATATTTTCACAATCCCAGCACATATAGTTTATAAGTTCCGATCTCTTTACCACATCTCCAACATATATTAGAGTATTTATCATCAATTTGATTTAACTTAACTGGTGTTAAAAACCACCTCCATATCACCTTGTATCCATGCTCTTTAATTCTAACTGACATATTCTTATATACTCTTCTATTCCAAATATTCTTCCAGTCCTTGTCTTTTTTTTCACCTACATCCATTTCCCAAATAGATTTTAAACTTTTTGTCTGATCCCCTTATTCCATTAATATCATATAAATTTTGGCAATTCTTCCTTTACTTGTACATTCTTCCTCAGTCTCACATTATTTTATGATTGTTTCAAATTTTGTTAATTGCCTTTCTTTCTCTTTAAATTTATCCTCCATCTTTATCCATTTTTCTAATTGAATTAGATTTAACCAATTTAATTTAACTTCTGGCAATATACTCTTTCATTGTAATATATTTTAGCTTATTTTTCTAGTCTTCCCATCTATATATATGGTTATTTTTTAATTTAGTTTTCCAATCCTTCAATTCTATTTTTGGAAATTTCACCATTTCAACCACTGGTGTTAATGGAGAAATTCCCAGGATTAACTGTTGTCTCCATTTTTCCCATACTTCCATTGTATTTTTTAAAAAGGGATTTTGAATTCTCTTAATAATCTTTTTAATATACTTTTTAAACCAATATGTCTCTAAATGATCACCTATTTCCCTTACTTCTTTAAATTCGATATCACTCCATATTAATTCTCTATTTTGGGCTATAATATCTGGAACTATCTTTAGTTGGTTTGCAACCCAATACTTTTTAACATCTGGAATGCCCAGCCCTCCTTTTTCTTGTGAATCATACCATAGAATGTTACTTATTCTTGCTCTCTTTCCTCCATTACAATAAACCTCCAAAAATTTCTGCATTTCCTTTAATTCATGATCATAAAACCTGATTGGGATCATCCAAAACAGAAAATTAATCTTTGGCAGAATTTTCATTTTTGTTACTGCTATTCTTCCAAACCATGATAATTTTACCTTTTCATATTTTCCTATTTTATCTTTTAAGTCCTCCTTTAACTTTTCATATTTTTTCTTCTTTAATTCTTGACTATTCTTTGGAATATCGATCCCTAAGTATCTAATATTGTCTACTATTTTTAATTTATATTTTCCTTTAATATATCCACTTCTTCACTATTATGATTATATAACATCATGTTGGATTTTTCCCAATTAACTTGAAATCCACTGTATTTCCCAGATTCCTTTAAATGTAAATATATTCTCTCTATAGCATGTATTGGGTCTTGAAATGTTAGCAATGTGTCATCTAGGAACAAATTAATTTTAATTTTCTGACGTATTCCAATTCCTTCTATCTGTGTATCATTCCTAATTGCATTTACCAATATTTCCATCATTAAAGCAAATAATATTGGGGATAAATGACAACCCTGTCTTGTCCCTCGGCTTAGGATTGTTGTTTCTGTAATACCATCATTTACAATTTTTTGCCATATTTTTTGAATATAATTGATTTATTACTTTCTTAAACTTTTCTTCAAATCCCATCTTCTCTATTAACATCTTCATTGTTGGCCATGATTTCCTCTTATGTGATGAAATCTTGTTATTAGTCGTGAAGTCGTGTCCGACCCATCGCGACCCCATGGACAACATTCCTCCAGGCCTTCCTGTCCTCCACCATCTCCCAGAGTCCCCTCAAGCTCACACCAACAGCTTCAGGGACTCCATCCAGCCACCTCCTCCTCTGCCGTCCCCTTCTCCTTTTGCCATCTATTGTTCCCAGCATTAGGATCTTCTTCACAGAGTCCTTCATTCTCATTAGGTGGCCAAAGTATTTGAGTTTTATCTTCAGGATCTGGCCTTCTAATGAGCAGTCAGGGTTGATCTCCTCTAGGTCTGACCGGTTTGATTGCCTTGAGGTCCAGGAGACTTGCAGGCGTCTCCGCCACCACCACAATTCAAAGGCCTCAATCCTTTGGCGCTCAGCCTTCCTTATGGTCCAGCTTTCACAGCCATACATTGCAACTGGGTAAACCAGAGCCTTGACTATACACACTTTTGTTGGCAGGGTGATGTCTCTGCTTTTTAGTATGCTGTCTAGATTTGCCATAGCTCTCCTCCCCAGGAGCAAGCATTTTTTAATTTCTTGGTTGCAGTCCCCATCCGCAGTGATCTTGGAGCCCAGGAAAATAAAATCTGTCACTACCTCCATTTCTTCCCCATCTATTTGCCAGGAAGTGAGAGGACCGGATGCCATGATCTTAGTTTTCTTAATGTTGAGTTTCAAGCCAACTTTTGCACTCTCCTCCTCCACCCGCATCAAGAGGCTCTTTAGTTCCTCTTTACTTTCTGCCATGAGAGTGGTATCATCTGCATATCTGAGGTTGTTGATATTACTCCTGGCAATCTTAATTCCAACTTGTGATTCATCTAGCCCCGCCTTTCTCATGATGTGCTCTGCATATAAGTTAAATAGGCAGGGCGACAGTATACAGCCTTGCCGAACTCCTTTCTCAATTTTGAACCAATCAGTGTTTTCATGTCCAGTTCTCATTGTTGCTTCTTGAACTGCATATAGGTTTCTCAAGAGACAAATAAGATAGTCTGTCTTGGGTGGCCCTGCACTGCATAGCTCATAGCTTCACTGAGCAACGCAAGCCCCTTCCCCACGACAAGGCAGTGATCCGTGAAGGAAGAGGAAATCTTACATTCGGCTATATCACAGCACCCCCTAGAGGCCATGAGACAAAAAGCCGGTAAGGAAATCCTCATGTAAGCGCTCAGATCTCATGCACAAGTGCTGGGCGGGGAGGGGGGGAGTTACCCACGGAAACTGTTGAGGGGTTAAAAGGAAGCTTCTATCTGCCGACACTTTCCTAATTACAAACCAAGTGCCCAGATGTTTCCCGTTCCAGCCAGGGGAAAGGGCGCGTCTTAATGCACTCGGTAGATGTGTCATTGAAGTATTTCCTTTCTCTTGACAATAATGGGATAGGCTAGGCTGCCTTTTCTTACACTTCCCGAAAGTTTGCTACCAGAGGCTTGCTTTCTGAGAGAGATTTCTGCTGAGAATGCCACTGGTTTTTTCCCCCCGCATGGCCATCTTTTAAAAACCAAAACAGAAGTTTCTGTAACTGTCATAATTATAGCTATCAAATTATTTTAATCCACATCGTTATTTTTAGTGAAATATGGATCACTGTGATGTATCAAAGGGCTGTATACAAAATAAATGTTTTTTAAAATCAAACTAAAGAAGAGACGAATATTATTATTATACCTGAAGGAACGTCTCCTTCCTTATACACCTTCACGCCCCTCAAGATCAGTGAGGGAGGCCCTGCTCTGAGAACCCTCCCTGAAGGAGCTAAAAAGGGCATCTATTCGGAGTAGGGCCTTCTCTGCGGTGGCACCGAGGTTTTGGAATGTGCTCCCTGGAGAGGTTTGCCCAGCGCCAAGCTTATACTCTTTTTGGCGCCAGGTCAAAACCTTTTATTTAACCATTATTTTAAAAACTAGTATTTAATGTAACAGTCATGTTTTATTGGTTATATGTCATTTATTGCTTAGACTGTTTTTAATGTATTTGATTTTATTGACTGTTTTTAATGTATCTGATTTTTATTTATTGATTGTGAGCTGTCCCAAGATGCCTTGCATAAGGGACAGCATACAAAAGTTTTAAAAAAATAAATATTATTACATTACATTTCTATACCACCCGTAGCCAAAGCTCTCTAGGCAGTTCACAACATTTAAGCCACCCATCCAGATTTCAACCAGGCCCAATCCTGCTTAGCTTTCAAGTTTAGTCTGAATCAGGCACTTTTGAAGTCATCAAACATATCTTGCTTAATGCATATTTTGAATATGAGTGACATGATGCACCATCCTGCATGTTTTGTCAGGATTAAAGGAACAGAAGTGCCATTGTGATTACTGTGGAGAAAGCCAACAGCCCAAAAAGTGGCCTAAAATGGATAAGATCCGCATTCTGGTCTTCTTAGGTGGAGGTGCTTGAAAAATACAGTGTAACCAGGTCGGCTATTTCTGATTGACACCTTGAGCTTTCTTGGCTGTTGGCTTGTTGAGGGAAGGCAATGCTTTTATTTTTCTAGCTTCCTCTTTCCTGGTACAGTTTTCTCATGCAGTTTCCTATCTATTTTGAATCTCTCTCTCTTGTCATTTCTGTGTAATCAGAGTTTTCAGCGAACATGACCACCACAATGTCTATGTGACTGGAGCCTTATGGAAGTATCCTGCACAATGTATTTACTTGGCAGTCATTTCAGAGCTACCAACATGTAGTGTATTCCTGCATGCTAATGAACTTTAATTTCTTTTGAGTTTATACCCCTAGCCTGCCTGCATTTGTGGGTTAACAGCATCTATCCAGAATTAAGCCCAGATGCGTTCAATGGCACTTATTCCCAGATAAGTGGATACACCATTGCAGCTTTCAATAAATAGGGTTTCACTAACTAGTTATATGGGACCTCCTGTTTGCCTCCTGTTCCCTTGGAACCCATCCCTTTGGGGTGGGCTGACATACCAAAGAGAGGCTGGATTGCAGCTTCATTGTGGTGCTAGTTGCTGTGTCAGAATCTCCCTTACCAATGGCGAGAATGAATTCTCGGACCCGCAGGGAAGATCAAATCGCCTTGAACCCCAGTGTTTTTATTGCAAGATCACCCAGGCCCCCTGCAGTTACTTAGGACAATGCTACTGGGTAGTGGTCTGCACCACCAACAACAAGCTTTTAGAACATATACAGAGTGTTTTATAGTTTCTGAGTCACATGGACCCAGCAGTTGGGTAGTCGATGACAAAATAAGGGGAACACAGTCAGAAGAAGGTGAGAGGTCTGCAGAGGGGGCTCAGTACAATGGCATTTGATTGCAGGGGATTAACATAACTGAGGTACAGGGATTATTGTGGGTCTTGGCATGCAAATGAGGGTGATTGCAATGCTACTAGAAAAACTTGTTTGGCCACCTTATCTGTTTTGTTTGCTGTTAACACAAGAACAGAGAGGGGTTAACTTTCCTAGGGAGCCCTATTCTGCAGAGGCTTTTCCAACCAAAGGTAGCAGCCATCTCTTAAAGCAACAGCTTGGAACATAATACTAAACAGAAGCCTGCCTTGGAATTCTGGTACTTTCTGAGAAAGAGGTGCAGAGATGTTGCAGGTTTGATTTTATAACACAAGCGCATATACAACTAACCTGTTTCTACCAGGATTTATCTGGATTTCCCCAGCATGTGAAAGTGAGATTCAATTACCTATCTATATTTTAACATCGTCATATTTCTCTCTCCCCCACCAAAGTAATGTTTTCAACTCAGTGTTCAGAAGGTCCCGTCAGCAGCATTTCTCTCTATTATTTGCTGATGATGTAATGCTTAGATTGCACTTCTAGTATCCAAAGAACTTCCATGGGCATGCTTCCAGAAATCCTCACAACAGCCCTGTAAGGCAGGCTAGGGTTACATGGCACGCCTGACCACAGAGCAGACATGTAGACCCTTTTTACCCTGAGGCCCAATTGAGTTCTGGAGACACTTTCAGGATGGAGTGTGAGTTCCTCTGGTGGATGGGGACAAAGGCAACTTGGATGGGACCCAAAACACAGACATACGGCATCATAAGCTCTTCCTGCCAGAAGCTAAACCTTGGGAGAGACAGTCCTACCTTTCAGGATTTGCAGGGGGGGAGGGGGTCTAAAGGCAGAAAATGACAAAGCAATCAGCAGGTGGGGGTCAGGGGATGGGGCCTGAAGAAGGCATGTGGCCTTCTGGGGAGCACTGAATGGCACAAGTGGGACCCCTCCGAGGGCCAGATTTGGCCCCCGGGCCTGAGGTTCTGCACATCTGTCATAAAATGATATGATCCAGTTGCTTTGGACTGCAGAGGAGCATTCTTGTCTTGGACCTTCTACTTATGTTGCTTATTTTTTTAGAACCAATATGGATATAAATACACAGGCACAGAGAGGTATTGATAATTCAATTATACATACACTTCAGCAACAGCAGACCAAATGTCCATCTATGTATTGGTTCAAGTGGGACATTCATATGCCATCTGTTCAAATGCTGGAAGAGTTGTTAGGTCTCAGAGGGGATCTGTTGGCGACATACAGGTATGTGAGGGGGTGTCACACGGAGGTGAGTAGAGACCTGTTCTCCCCTGAAGAGGAAGGCAGAATGCACTCCAATGGAGCAAAGCTCAGGGAACCCAAGTTCCATTTGGATGCCAGGAAGCACTTCCTGACAGTTAGGACCCTGAGGGTGTGGAATGGGCTTCCACGAGAGGTCCTTGAGGCCCCATCGGTGAGGGTGATCAAGGATAGGCTGGACATGCACATGGTGGGCATGTCATGAGCGAAGCCGGCTGGAGCCGGGGGTCAGACTAGATGGCCCGGGAGGACCCTTCTGACTCGCTCAATGTTTTCTATGTCTCCAGTCTGTTGCATTCTAAGAGGTGATCAACTGACTGCTTCAGTCATCTGGCCTCTGCCCTGCCCTGGAGACATCCATTTTTGCTTTGGCTTCGCAGTGGCAGCAGAGAAGCACCTGAGAATCCTAGAAGAGTAGAGTTGGAAGGGACTGTGAAGGCCATCGGGTCCAACCCCTGATGATGTAGGACACCAAGTTCACACCCTCCCACTCAGGCGGCTGTCCAGTTTCTTCTTGAATGTCTCTAGTGTGGGAGAGCCCACCACCTCTCTAGGCAGCTGGTTCCACAGTTGTATCGCTCTGACAGTGAGGAAGCCTTACCTGATATCTAGTCTGAATCTTGGTTGCTGCAACTTGAATTGATTATTCTGTGTCCTACACTCTGGCATCAGCAAGAAGAGATTTTGACCTTCCTCTTTGTGGCAGCCTTTGAGGTACTTGTAGAGCGATGCCATGTCCCCGCTCAGTCTTCTCTTCTCAAGGCTGAACATTCTCAGTTCTCTCCGTCTCTCCTCATAGGGCAGTGTTTCCAAACCCTGGGCCATTTTGTTGCCTTTCTCTGGATGCTTTCTATTTTTTTCTGCATTTTTCCTAAATCTTGCTGCCCAGAACTGGACATAGTATTCCAGATGAGGCCTGACTAGTGAGGAGTATGGAGGAAGTATTACTTTCAAATCGAAAGAAGTAGTTGTTCCTCTATACTCCTGCTACTACTTTGCATAGGAATGACTACTTCTTGTCATTTGGCAGTACTACTTTCGTTAATGCATCCCAAAATAGCATTTGCCCTTTTGGCAGCTGCATTGCATTCTTGGCTCCTATTTAGCCTATTGTCCACAATAACCACAAGGTTTTTATCTTTTTCAGTTCAGTTGAGCCACATATTTCCCATCTTGTATCAATGCATTTGGTTTCTTTTTCCTAGGTGGAGGAGTTGGCACTTGTCCTTGCCGAATGCTTTCAGGCCAGCATTCAAGTTTATCAAGATTGCCCTGGATCTTCATTCTGTCTTCTGGGGTGTTTGCTATTCCACCCAGTTTTGTCATAGCCAGTGGTTCTGAGAGTTCCTCCACCGTCCTGAACAGTGACTGGAGACAGCTGTGCTCTGGGCGCCTCTTCGCTGGCCAAAGTCCACACACGCGCGTCTCAGCCAAGAGCATCTGCCCCTCTCCTTTCACACGGGGGGAGACGGGCACCTCAGAGGGCCTCCCAGACATGGCCGTCTCTGCTCTCGGCCTGCCCTGCTTCCTGCCCTCTCCTCCACTCTCACCTTGCCTGATGCTTTCCTCAGGACTGTTGGCAATCCCCGCTACCGCCACCCTCCTTCCGCAGTTGTGGGCAAAGAGTTTCCCAAGAGCCGGCCTAGAAACTTCCCCTGGAAGCTGCACACAGCCTTCCCCAGAGCTGCAGCAACTGCATGCTTCTTGCGGCATGGCTTGCTGTGGGCGTGGGAGACGTGGGTGAGGGGCAGCCTGGCACGGGGACAGGGTGCCCGCCGGAGCCACCTCCACACACGATGGCCCAGAGGGAGGGGGCAGCAGCCACTTCAGAGGTTGGTGCTGCAGGGCATTGAAGGGGCAGCAGTCCTGACTCTGCCTGAGTCCCTCCTGGTGCCAGATATCCCCCCACCCCAGTTTCCAGGATTCTTTTCTGAATGTGGGACCTGATTTCATGCATCAGCAACAACCCAGTTCTGTGTCCTCTGCAGATCTGGTCTGCACTTCCTCATCTCCGGGACGGTGTAACCTGCAGTCCTGCATCAGCAGGGGCTGGACCGGATGGCCTTCATGGCCCCTTCCAACTCTGCTATTCTACGATTCTGTGATTTGGAACGTGGAACGTGAGAAGAGCCTTGCTGGCTCAGACCGAGGGCCTCCCCGCACAGCCACTGGCCAGCTGCCCGTGGGAAGCACGACGAGGGGGCAGCAGGCCCTCCCACCCCAGGTCCCAGCAACTGCTGCGCACAAGCAGGCTGCCCCCGCTGCAGGACGCGCGCAGAGCGCCAAGTGCAGAAGCACAGAAGGTCTCCCTCTCCGCCTTCCCCATGAAGAAGCAAGCAACTTCCCCTGCTTGAGGACGTGTCGGCCATGCAGCGGAAGCCCTGCCATGAGCGAGGGAGGAGCAGAATGTGCTGAGGGGACAACACAGAAGGCCTGCCTGAGTCCGAGCTCACGGGCTGGTGGCATCCAGCCTACGCCACTTTCCTCTGTTCCGGGGAAGCTGAAATGTGGCCTTTCCCATATCCGTGAGCCGGCACTGTGCACATGTAAGCAAAAACCGGCCATCAAGTCCTCTCTGACTCGTGGTGGCCCCTTGAATGAAAGCTCTCCAGCATGTCCTGTGCAGTACACCTGCCTGCTCTTTCCCTCTCCTGTGTGCATGGTCTGTCCTGCGTCAGCCTCGTGTGCCTTTCCAGTGCAGCTCTTTCCAGATTCAGTCCCACCCTCTCCTCCATGCCATGCTTAGGTGTGTTCAGAAGCAGGGGAAGGGAGTGAGGCAGCGAAGGAGGCCTCAGGGCTTGCCTCTGAAACAACTGGAGCGGCCAGCCCACTCACCTGGAAGCTGCCTTGGTCAGGAGAGGTCACCTGCAGGGGAGTGCTCCCTGAGACCAGGGGAAGGGAGGAAAAGGAAATTGCAGAAGCCCTCAGCAAGCAGATGTGCTCCTCCTTCCTGGCAGCCTGTTGGTCTGTTTGTTCCATAGTTGAGCTTCCCCTTTGAAGGGAGACACCCCTATTGGTATTAAAAATGAGAAAATGAAACTGATTTTTTTAATGCAGCCATGGCAGCAGGGAAGGCCCATCAGGAGCTCTACGACGAAGCCACTTGTCCCATCTGCCTGGATTATTTCACTGACCCTGTGACCACAACCTGTAGGCACAATTTCTGCCTGGCTTGCATAAAGGACCTGTGCCAACCCAACATGCCTGCTTTTTGCCCTCAGTGCAGAGCCAAAATTAAGCGGAGAATGTTACGACCAAACCGAAAACTGAGGAAACTTGTGGAAATCATCAAGAGCATTGAAGAAGGGGAAGGAGCAGAGAGAAGAGTGTGTCAGGTGCTTTTCTGCATGGATGATCAAGCCCTCATCTGTGTGGCGTGTCATCCAACCAGCAAGCACAAAGGGCACAATCTGGTGCCCATGGAGAAAGCTGCCCAGGAGTATAAGGTAAGGCAGCACCATTGTGTGTGTGTGTGTGTGTGTGTGTGTGTGTGTGTGTGTGTGTGTGA
>NW_025335455.1:29090-262987 GCF_004798865.1 Varanus komodoensis
TGTGTGTGTGTGTGTGTGTGTGTGTGTGTGTGAGTGAGAGAGAGAGAGAGAGAGAGAGAGAGAGAGAGAGAGAGAGAGCTTATTCTCTAATATCACCACCATGATGCAAGAGTGGATGGAATAATAAAACAAGGCCCAAGGGATGGTGGTGTGAATTGTGATGGCGTAACTTGGTGTCGTGCAACAGCAGCAGTTTGGACCCAATGGCCTTCAAGGCCCCTTCCAGCTCTACTGTTCTAGGATTCTAAAGGTTTGGGGCAACAGTTGGGGTTAACTGGGAATTGAGGGAAGGCTGCGAGCAATGTCCTCCCTGCACCGTCCCGGAAGCAGAGTTGTTTCCTCCAACCTTTCTGCTTGGTCCAAGGGTGGGGCGGGTCTCCTGCCCCCCAGCTTCCCATTCCTGGTAGGACAGAGGCAGCCTCAGTGCAGGAGAGCAAGGAGAGACCAACTCTTTTCAGTGATCGGGGTATCGATTGGCCCTCCCCAACCTGCTGCCTTTCAGGTGCATAGAACCAGAGCACACTCATCTCCAGCTAAGGTTGGCAGGGCATGATGGGAGTTGTGATCCAAAACACCAGGAGGGTGCCTGGCTGAGGAAAGCTGGTGTACAGACTCACAGGAGAGTGGTGGCAGCGGTAATTTCCCCTCGTTGTAGTTTTTCCTGAAATGCTTGGGAGGACTAATTTCCAATGTCATGCATTGAAAACATTTTTAACCACCCTTGGTCACATTTCATTTCATTCGCCGGGCGAACGCTGGCTTCTGCAGCTTCGGGGAAGGGGCCACCCCTTCCTCTGGCAGGGGCTTTGCTTTCCAATGGCCCCAGAAGAAGAGTTGAGGGAATCTTTGTCCAGAAAGGGAGACAGGTATCTGGGGAATGCAGCTGAGCAGCAGCAGGGCAGGTGGGAAGAGGAGGGGGTTCTGCCAGGCCCTACGAGGGCAAGGGGTGACCATGTCTCCTGCAGCTGGCCCTTGGGTTGCCTCTCTGGAAGAAAGCTGCTGTCCCGGACCGAAGAGGTTCATTCAAGCATGCTGGAGAGCTGTTTCCACCTGTGCCGCCCAGAGGAGTCTTGCATCCACACGTGCAGGCCGGAGAACATGGGCGCGGATTCCTCCTCTTACATATGCCTCCATCACGTCCTGCTGTTGCTTAAGGAAATCGAGAGTGGGCCCCTCTTCCCCACACCGAAGCCATTACAATCAGCTGCCCCACAAGTAGCTCAGCAAGAGCAAGTCGGCCGTCACCAACTCTCAACAGGCTGTGTGTGTGTGTGTGTGTGTGTGTGTGTGTGTGTGTGTGTGTGTGATCCATCCATCCATCCAGATATTGCATATATATTGTGTGTATCTTCCCTTCCTATCTCTTATTTCTTTTGTGCCATGTCTTAAATTTAAATTGGGGGCCAGAGGAAGTGGTGGCCGTGTTACTTATCTTTGCAAGCCACTCTGGGCATTAGTTGAGCCCAGCGGTTTATAAGTGCTACAAACAAGCACATGAATTATTGGGTTTGAGCAATTCGGTCGTGCTCAGCCTGGCACAAGCTGCCTCACAGGGCTACAGTCAGGATAAAACGAGATAAACCCTCGAATGAACGCAGCATTGCCTCACCCTGAGGGACCTGGAGCGAGAGTGCAGGGCAGGTGTGAGGGAAAACACTCCAGTTAAGTTAAGCCAACCTGCAAAAGACACCCCAGAGCCTTTCCCAGCCCTGACCCACCAGGGTGGCCCATTGGACACTTGCCACCGGTCCCTCCCTCTCTCTGTTCTCTGCCATCTCCACTCGTAGGCCACATGAGCCGAAGCTAGCAGGCTCCCCCTCTCCCCGTTCTCAGGGGGGCCCAGTCGGCCCAGCCTCGGTGGGCCAGAGGGCTTCGCTCGTCCCCCTTTCTCTTTCTCCGACTCTCACACAGAGCCAGCCCGACATTCTGCCCCTGAGGCCGCCTGGTAAATGGCGCCCACAAGGCCAGGTGAACAGTCCCCCCCCGCCCCCCGCAAGTCAGGCAGGCTATTTTGGTCCCCAAAGCAACAAAACACACCAGTTTGGTTCCTTGTTCTTGGCTGTAGAAATGCAAAAACAACAAAAGACAGAGGGGACATGATATCCCCCTATAATTACCTCAAAGGATATCACAAAGAGGAAGGTCAGGATCTCTTCTTGCCATTGCCAGAGTGTAGGACACGGACTAATTAATTCAATTTCCATCAAGCCAGATGCAGGCTGGACATCAGGAAATGCTTCCTCACTGTCAGAGCGATACAACAGTGGGACCAGCTGCCTAGGGACATTCAAGAAGAAACCGGACAGCCATCTGAGCGGGATGGTGTAACGTGGTGTCCTGCAATAGCAGGGGGCTGGACTCAATGGCCTTCATGTCCCCTTCCAACCTTCCTATTCTATGATTCTATGAAAATGAACAACTGCATTTCCCCTTAAGGGTCATGGTTTTTAATGTTGCTTTAAATGTTTTACTGCATGTTCATCTGCTTGTGGTTTTCATCAAAAAATAAAAAGGCCCCATCATGAGGGTGTTCAAAGATAGGCTAGACATGCACATGGTGGGCATGTCGTGAGCTGAGCCGGCTGGAGCCAGGGGTCAGACTAGATGGCCCAGGGAGGCCTCTTCTAACTCACTCCGTTTATATGTTTCTATGTTTATTTGTAATGTTTGTTCGTCTGTCACCTGCTTTGTTAGTTCCCAGAAAGGCTAGGTGTCACATCCATCCGAAATTCAGAGGCTGGGAAATCAGTTTCTTGCCAGGGCAAATAAGTTTATTTACAATTGAATGCATGGATCCATGGGTGCCTTAGAACGAACACCCCATGTTAATTTCCTCAGGGTTATATAGAATACACAAACGGGGAGTGAATACAATACTCAGGAAGGTGATTGGATACTTTGATATGGATAGGAAAGTGACTGGATACACATCACAGCACCATAAAGAAAAGATTAGATGTCACTCTAATTAGAAGCCTTTGACAGGCCTTCTAAATTAAAGTTACCTTGAACAGGCTGGCCAAGTTAAGTAAACAAAAAGGTTACATGTGTGAACTTACAGGGTTAAATAGACATTAAGTAACATAGAAACATAGAGTGAGTCAGAAGGGGTCTCCCGGGTCATCTAGTCTGACCTCCGGCACCAGCCTGCTCTGCTGACGACATGCCCACCATGTGCACGTCCAGCCTATCCTTGAACACCCGCACCGATGGGGCCTCAACCACGCATTGTGGAAGCCCATTCCACACCCCGGGGGTCCTGACTGACAGAAGTGCTTCCTGGCATCCAAGTGGAACCTGGGTTCCTTGAGCTTTGCTCCATTGGAGCGCCTCCTGCCTTCCTCTGCAGGAGAGAACAGGTCTCTACCCACCTCCATGTGACACCCTCTCACATACCTGTGTGTCGCCAACAGATCCCCCCTGAGTCTCCTCTTCTCCAGGCTGAAGAGACCCAGTTCCCTCAGTCTCGTCTCGTTCCCCATCCCCTGCAAACCGGCCACCAACCTTGTGGCCCTATGCTGTACTGACTCTTAGTATTTTAGTTGAAAGTAATCTTCAACCCAGCATCTTTTTTGGGGGGGTTCAAAATGTTTTTGTTGCATGCAGAAATAAAAATTTGTTTTCTCTGTAGCAGTTCATTGATTTCATAAATGCAACACACTATAGTTTTTTTATATATAGCATAAAGGTAAAAAAAAAGATATATGCAGTGTTATCTTCATTTTAGATGTCAAAAGGGTTTTGTGGCTCCCAGTGTTTGATTTTCTGTGGGAAATGGGTCCAAATGGCTCTTTGAGTGTTTAAGGTTGCCGACCCCCGTCCTACGGAAACCTAGCAGCTATTAGAATGGTAGACATCCCCTCAAAAGAAACATGCTCTTCTGTTTCTATAGGAAAAAATTGCAGCTCAACAGACATCTCTGAAGAAAAATAGAGAGAAAATTATGGAGAAGAAAGTAGCTGAAGAGCAGAGGAAACAGATGTGTTTGGTGGGTGCTTGTTATTCTGGCTCGTGGGCTGGCACGGAGGGTGAACTGAGAAGCTCTTTGTAACCTCAGTCACTGAGAGATGGACACTTCTTGTTCGACACGGCTATAGTTTGGGGTTCATGCTGGAAGGTGAGGAAGGTTCACATGTGGGGGACAATTGTCTGCATCAGAAGCCTCTTCTCACCCTGGAGGCTTGCTGCATGATTTAGAACCAGTGTGTGGGGAATTTTAGTTCACTTTTGATCCGGATGTGCCCAGTTTGTATCTTCTGGACCAGACACAGCCTTGGTACACTCCTCAGTGGAAGGCTGTCCCTCTCCGAGCTTGCAATGTGATCTGCAGACCAAAAGGATTGTGTTTGGCAGTGTACGTATTTTTGTAAGATGTCCCTGAAAAAGTGTGTACTTTTTAAAAATAGGCACGAATACACTTTAATCAATGGGGAAAATAATGTGCATGCTTCAAAGATGTATAAAGAAATATACACAAAATATGCATGCAAAAAGGAAAACAATACAAACTAAAACAAAGCTCACATCTGATGTGGATTTGAATTGGAACCAGCCTCAAGGTGGAATTGAAAGAATTTCAGTGAACTTGAGTCCTGCTGGTGATTGCTTTCCTTTTCCCAGGTTACACACATGCCAAAAGCTCAAAAAAGGCTAAAGTGCTTGAACTAAGCTCAAAATGTTACATTTTAATTGGTTCGAGCTAAGTTGTTTTCACATATTTATTCCTCTATACATTCAGTAAACACATTTCAAACCCACTCAGTGTGTGCCCAATTTCAGATAAATTATTTTAACCAAGATTCACAATCTTTTGGCAAATTTGGTGCATTGAAACATATCCAGCAGATTTCTAAGAGGCAACAGCTGAGGATCCTGTAAAAAGAGCCCTCTTTACTTCCACAAGATATAAAGCAGTCTTATAAGTCATACTCAATAATTGCTACACTTACATTGCAGGTGTGAATTAGTTTTGTGGCTCACCTCTGCCCCTTTCCTCAATGCAATGTTTCCCACTTTCCAGAGGGAGATAGAAATGCAGAAGCGGATGATCAAATCTGAATTTCAGAAAACAGAGTCATTTCTTCATGCAAAGGAGCGCCATCAGCTGGCTCAGCTGGAAGACTTGAAGATAGAGGCTGAGGTGAAGCAGAATGAAAACATCACTAGGTTCTCAGAGGAGATTTCCTGTCTCACTGAGCTGATCTCAGAGATGGAAAAGAAGTGCCAGCAACCAGCAAGTGAATTCCTGCAGGTAAGACTTAGCATAAAAACACCCCCCAATACCTGGGAAATAAAGAGGCCATGTATAGCTGTTTTCCTAGACAATAAACAGGCAAATCCTCATATGAACAAGAAGTATGAGTTCATTCTCAGTAACTCTGTACTCCCCGCTAGTCAGGCCTCACCTGGAATGCTGTGTCCAGTTCTGGGCACCAAGATTTCAGTAAGATGCAGAAAAATGAGAAAGCACCTAGAAGAGGGCAACAAAAGTGTCCTGAAGAGGGACTGAGAGAACTGGGCACGTTCAGCCTTGAGAAGAGAAGACTTGGGGGGGACATGATATCCCTCTATAGCAGGGGTCCTCAAACTTTCTGAATAGGGGGCCAGTTGAAAGGTGCCAGGGATGGGCGTGGACTGCCAAGGCAGTGTGGGGCGGGGGCGCAGGGAGGCAGGGGCATGTGTGCGCAGTGATCATTTTCTCCCAACAAGTCCAAAACGATCTCCCTGCGAGCAAGCCGGCACCTCGCCATGCACACATCCATGGCGAGCTATGGCGGGCCTGATAAATGGTCATGGTGGGCCGGATCCAGCCTGCGAGCCATAGTTTGAGGCCTCATTCTCTATAAGAACCTCGAAGGGTGTCACAAAGAGGAAGGTCAAGATCTCTTCCTGCTGATCCCAGAGAGTAGGACACACAATAATCGATTCAAGCTGTGACAGATTCTGGCTGGACATCAGGAAAAGCTTCCTCACTGTCAGAGCAACACAACAGTGGAACCAGCTGCCTAGGGAGGTGGGGGGCTCTCCCACACTAGGGACATTCAAGGTGAAACCAGACAGCCATCTGAGTGGGATGGTGTGAATTGATGCCACAGCAAGGGGTTGGACCTGATGCCCTTCATAGCCCCTTCCAACTCTGCTATTTTGCGATCCTATGAACTAAGACTGATTTCTATCTTACTTTCAGGACATCAGAGGTACCTTGCACAGGTATGTGGCTCTCTCTTTCCCCTTTCTGCTTCTCCTTCAAAGGTTCTTCAGCCCAGCAGGGGCCATTCCAAGGTGAGACTTCCTGAAGAAGACAATCATGCTATGGAGAGTCAAAGGCAGAAGAAGAAAAGAAAGCCCAAATAAGAGATGGCTTGGCTCCATAAAGGAAGCCACACCTTTGAAGTGAGACCATCTAAGCAGGGCTGTCATGGATAGGACATTCTGGAGGGCTTTAGCTCATAGGGTTGCCATAAGTCTGAGATGACTTAACAGCACATAACAACAACAACAACAACAACAACAGGAATTTGCAGTTGCCTCACTCTGCTCCGTGGAAGGGCCAGTTCTGCTTCGAAAGCAGTTGTTGCAGGGGGAAGGATGCCACCCTGTGCATATCTGAAAAGAAATTAAGAGCATGCTGGGAGTTGTAGGATTTAGTTCTGTCGGAATATGCATAGGGTTGTATGCTAAAGAGCTCATAGGGATCCCAACTAGTAGGGAAGACACTCTGATGCTTGATAGAAACATAGAAACAGAGCGAGTCAGAAGGGTCCTCCGGGGCCAGCTAGCCTGACCCCTGGCTCCAGCTGGCTCCGCTCACGACATGCCCACCATGTGCATGTCCAGCCGATCCTTGAACACCCACACCGATGGGGCCTCAACGACCTCTCGTGGAAGCCCATTCCACACCCTCGGGGTCCTAACTGCCAGGAAGTGCTTCCTGGCATCTAAATGGAGCCTTGGTTCCCTGAGCTTTGCTCCGTTGGAGCGCCTCCTGCCTTCCTCTGCAGGGGAGAACAGGTCTCTACCCACCTCCGTGTGACACCCCCTCACATACCTGTATGTTGCCAACAGATCCCCCCTGAGTCTCCTCTTCTCCAGGCTGAAGAGGCCCAGTTCCCTCAGTCTTGCCTCATCCCCCATCCCCTGCTGCCTCATCCTCGTCAATATGCTTTCATCCTAAGGGTGAAAAACCTTATCAAGAGAAGGTCTTCATTGTTGTTGATTCAGTCTCTCTAAAAACAGACATTGACCTGATTAGAACCAAGTCGCATGAAGAAGCATCAGTTCAGAAAAGTTGCTTGGGGAATCTTCCCATGAGAAACCATTTCCTAAGCTTGCTGCTGACCTGCCCAGTCATACTACAAGCTTGCAAAGGGACAATGCTCTTTAGCCACCCCTTAACCTGATCTACCTTCTTTCCAGGTGTCAGTCTGGGCAAATGAGGCAGGTGGTAGAAATTCCTTCAGGAATTGAAGAGACTCTCAGAAGTTATTCTCAGCAACTTCCAATTCTTAAAAGAGCCATGCAAGAAATTGAAGGTATTGTGGGGCAGGAGAAAAGCAATACAGATATTTGGGAGAGCTCTACTTTTAGGCTGGTTCTATGAAAAATAAGCTTCTTGATCAATTCTCTGGGACCACAAAATGAGTCTCTGCCTTCTCCCATACTACACTGCCAGAGTGCAGAGAATTTATCCAGGCCTTAATCCATATGCCACATTCATCAGAAGTTAGATGGGTCAGAACTGGAGACAGAGACTGGGTCCCAGCCTGCTCACCTTTGGTTTAGTGGTTCAGGTTGGGGACCCATGTTAGAAATACGCCCATCTCCTTCCCTTCCTTTATGGGCTAGGGAGAAGAGGACCTCCAACCAACCCCACACCTTTTTGCATGATGCTGTGCTAGAGCAGAGCATTTCTCTGGGTGAAGATGGATATGAGAAGCTGTGGAGCCACATCAGTGGTCTTGGCAAGCTGGAGCGGGCAGTTCATGTACCCCTGATTAGCAGCAGGACTTGAGAAGCAACAGCACAGCTGGAAGGTGCATCCTCTTTCTGCTCCCAGCACCTCCTTTCACTCTTCCTCTCCACCATTTATTGGCCTTTACTCCTCATCACATGCGAGATGCCCAATTGGAGCTCCATTTTGTTCCACGCAGCCTCAGTTTTGAGCCAGTGTGGCATAATGCTTGGAGGTCTGGACCAGGGCTCAGGAGACCGGTCTGAGCCCCATGGGGCTCATGTGGTTGTTGTGAGGGGAAACTGGAGGGGAGAAGGAAGAACATGTAAGCCAGTCTGGGTTTCTTACAGAAAAAAGCAGGAGAGAAATATGACACTAAATATGTCAGTGAATAAATACGTGTAAATTCTGAGTGTGATCATTTACTGTTTGAATGATGCATTGCTCTGTGTGCAATCTGAGTAAATTTGTCACTCTTCCTTCCCAGTGTCTCTGGAGAAAGCACTGGAGAAAGGTATGTTTGTGGCACTGGGTGGGAAGGGAAAATGGGATGAGAAAGGAAGAACAGGGTCAGGTCGGTGCTTCTCTGCAAGACCACTTCCAACAGCTCCCCAAACATGAATTTAATAATTCATTCCATAATGTAGTGCTAAGTAAAATGTATATTTCAAAAAAATATAATATTTTAAGTATATTTTTTACTGTGAAATTATATTTTTGCTGTATGAAGGATCATCTGACTTTAAATTTGTCACTTTTTCTTCCGTATGAACAGGATCACTGAAGGAAAGTGAAGGTAATGACTTGAATGAAAATAAGAGATGGGAAATTCTTAACCGGGGATCACAGTGGCTCAGGTGGCTCAGCAGGCCTTCATCTGGGAGAGTCAGAAAAGTCTATTAAGGGCTGGCAGAGGAATGAGAGTTGGTGTGTTGATACAGTGAATTAAGGCACAGTACTGTACAAATTTAGACAGGAAAAAAGCCTACCGCTCACATGCTGGGCATGTAGGCGTCTTTCTGTCTAAATGCCAGGTCTGCGCCCTAAGACGGGGAGCTGGGAACCCTCACTTTGGTCCCCCGTTCCCCAGACGGCCTTTGATCAAGGCACTTCAGTCCAAGCCCCCCCACACCACCACATGGGGGGCAGCAAACTCGGGCAACTCTGCCGCTCTGATGCAGATACCTGACTCAGATACCTTCAGTAATGGACTGTTTAAAATGTCTTTGTAAGACGCCTTGCCATTTTTGGTAGAAAGGCATAAGTAAATAATTTAAAAAACCCATCCAAGACATAAGGAACTATGAAGAACTGAGTTGGCCTAGTAAAAATGAATATGCATCATTTCCTTTTGCAATTGGTCTTTTGGTCAATGTTATCTTTGCATTTCTCAAAGGCTGCAATGTTCTTTAGGTGCAGAGTGTACATTTGGCTTTTGCCCAGTTCAGCTCCAGGGTTCTAGGAGTGCATTTAGTGTTACAAGCACCCCGATAACAGGGCCCCAAGAGCTGCAGTTATCCAGAGCGTCCTCCCTGCCCTGCATCTACCCGTGCTTGAGGACAGGGGATTTTGTGCTCTTTGCTGGGCCTCATGACTAAGATTCAAAGGCAGCCTGCAGAAGGTGGTGGTGGGCGGGGGGGGGGGGTGCTTTGTGATCCCTGCTGAGCTTTCCCTGACACCCTCCGAACCCTCCTTTCCCTTTCCCTTCCTTTGCCAGCAGTGAAAGTGATTCTGGATCCTGATACGGCCCACCCTTTCCTCCGACGACCTGACAAACGTGAGGTGGGAAGAGAGATACCAGGACCTGCCCGAGAAACCTGGGAGATTCAGCAGGGAAGCCTGCGTGCCGGGTCGTGAGAGATTCACTTCCAGAAGACACTGGTGGGACGGGGCCACGTGGGCTATGGGCATCGCAAGAGAGCCTGTCTGGCGGAAGGGGACTTCAGGCTGAATCCCCAAGAGGGGGTCTGGGCAGTGGGGAAGAGGCCGCCTGACTCTTCCTCAGCCATCCAACTCTCTGCTCTGACATCCCCTGAGTGGACCCCCTTGACCCTGACATGCGAGCCCAGGAAGATCCGGGTGTCCCTGGACTATGAAGGGGGCCGTGTGGCCTTCATCAACGCTGATTCAGACGAGCTGATCTTCACTTTTTATTCAGCCTCGTGCTCTGGGGAGAGGAGCCGGCCCTTTTTCCGGGCGGTATCAGGTGTCAGGATGAGCTGCTGAATCTTGAGGAGGATTCTCGCCTGTGTCACCTGGAGCCAGCTGAGTCTGACCAGCCCTTTCTCTCTAACTTTCTCAAAGCAAAGCAGGAAGCTTCCATGTTGATAAACTGCGAGCAGAGAGGACATCTGCAAAGGCTTCTGGAATGAACAGCTGCCGCAAGTGAGGCAGAGCAGGGCGATGCTTCGTCAGTGCATGGAGCACAATTTCTGGCAAATGCCCTGAAACTGTCAGCTGCAGTCACTGGGAATTCAGACTTGGGCTGATAAGACTGGAGTCCAGTGGGACTGAGTCCAGGGAATCCAATGGATCCCCGCCCAAGACAGATTCCTCACACATCCTTAATAGTCATACCCACTACCATCCGGAATAGGTTAGAAGAAGAAAAAAAAACCCCAGTCTCAATAATTTTCAAGGCTTCTGTGCCTATTTATTTGTTTTCTTTACAAAATTTATACATACCTCTATATCTAAAAGTATTCCTAAAAAGTAAACAGAGAGGGTCAAAATTCAAAAGAATATAAATACTAAAAATCAAATCATAACAATAAAACTATGGCTGGCATTCATGTATTTAGCAGTTGCAGGGAAAAAACCCAAAAAAGTATTGGCTTCTGCCTACATTAGCTGGCAGGGAATTCCACAGAGAGGGATCCAATACTCTCGAGGCTCCTTTCACAGAGTCACTTGGATCCCTCCCTCTTGAAAGCTTGTGAGGGTATATTTTCTTTTCCTCCCATGTTGTCCAGCCTTTTTAGAGGATCTTTTGCTAGAGTGAGAAAAGGCTGGTATTAAATTTCTTTTGTTAATCTTGGACTGGAACAAAAGCCCTGTGGGAAGGCACACCTCCCTGTGGTTGGTTCATAGAACATGGAGAAAGGCATATTGAAATACAAACCCTGCAATTTAATCCTGCCAAGAAAATGGACAAAGACGGGTTAAACCCCTCATATAGAGAAGTCCTCAGGCCCATACAGGAGTACCTTGCTCGATAGCTTCAGTGATGGGTAGGGCTGGTCATGGGGACAGCTCTCCGTTGGACATTTTAGTGTCTCAAAGCTTCACTGCTAGCAGTAATTTAACACATGGAAAGCCCCCATCCCTGCATCTCCATCTGATGAGTTTTCTCAGTCATCAAACTTCAGGGGTTTTAGGCATCCTGAAGTTCAGGGGAGGGAGG
This sequence comes from Varanus komodoensis, assembly GCF_004798865.1. NCBI lineage: Eukaryota > Metazoa > Chordata > Lepidosauria > Squamata > Varanidae > Varanus > Varanus komodoensis. The sequence continues at coordinate 40,445 of NW_025335455.1, forward strand.
GTAGATGGCCAGAAAAGAGCCTATGCTTAGTTTCTGGCTGGTGGAGACTCCCTGATCTTTTCTGTGTAGCTTCCTCAGAGCCGGGCCTGTCAAAGGCTGCAAGGCACGTCAGTTAAGCAGCCCACCGGACTGTGTGTCATTGAGCGACCACCTTAGGGCCGTTCACAGAGAGGGCTTTGGACATCAGGCTAAGCCACAGCCGTCTGTGAATCACGTGAGTGTGAGGTCCCACGTCATGTTACCCAAACCGGGAACTGGAAGTTCAGCACGTGTGGTTTTTCATAAATAAGCCGCCCTTCAGAACTCTTGGTTTGCAGTGTGGTCACTGAGGGTAACTTGGCCTCACCGTGGCTTATTGTGGTGTCAGAATCCGGCCCAGTGGCTTGTGTCCAGGCAGCTGCAGAGCTGCTTGGCAGACATGGTACGGAGGACGGTGCTGCCCCTCACAATCTTGCCAGTGCAAGCTCCAGCCTCCCTTGTCAGTGACTGGCCCTCCACTGGGGCCCAAGTGGCACTTTGGAAAGACCATCTTTTGTCCAGCAATTTTTAAATTTACTTTTTGGGAATTGCAGGCATGGGCTCATATTTCACCCCAGCCCATCCCCAAATTTTCTTAAGTACACAAGAGTGCAGATTTGGCTGTCCAGTAAACATAGTCTTTCCTTGTCAGTTTTTGTGTATGTTTCAGCTGGCAAAAGAAGCCCTGAATTGGAGATGGTAAAATACAAGGAAATCTATTTTTGGGTGAGCTAAGGGAAACAGTGGAGGGCAGAAGGGCTACAGCCCATGGGGTCACGAAGAGCCAACTTTGCAGCTGAACAACAATGGGTAAAATACAAGGAAATTGACTAGATAAGATTGTATATATTATGTACTCTTGTGAAAGATCAGGAAAAAAAACATTTCAAAAAAGATGACCACATCCTCCAAGGAGGTAAGGAGGATGGCTAATAGAAGAGGGGCCTTTTGCCGTATTTGCCCCCCACCTGTGGAACATCCCCCCAAAAGCAGTTCACCCAACACCCTTGTTACAATCTTTTCATCACCGGGCAAAAACAACTTTCTTTTCTAGGCATTTAATAATCAATTTTATCTTGATAATGTTGTGATATTTGTGTTTTAATCTATAAGACTTTAAATTATTAACCCTCAGCTATGTACTGTTTTCTCCTATTATCTTTTGCTTATTGCTGTGCTTTAATTGATTGCTTTTATTGTTATATGTTTTATTATGTTTTTATCTCATTGTAATCCGCTTAGAGGGCCCTTGGGCCAATATAGCTGAATATAAGTTGAATAAATGAATAGGCAGGTACGAGAGATCATGTGAAGTTGCTATCCTTCAACACTGGGATCCATGCAGGAAGTGGGCTGGGGGCTGAGGGAGAAACAAGCTATGCTGAGGCATCTGGCAGGACATAACATGGATCGGAGAGTAAAGATGTGGATTATTATTCCATGTGAACCGAGCCAGGTCGCACGCTTCTTTTTTCCATCTGTAAGGAACGTACTACTTCAGAGATGTGGTGTGAACAATAGAAGCAAGCTCTCTCTCTCTCTGTGCCTCCGTTTGTGCTGGAACTGGATTTGAACAGGAGGCAGATACCTGGCCCAACGTGTCTCACAGCCTGAGGCAAGAACATCCCTCCTTGTTTTCCTAATTCCCTGCAAAAACATGGATTGGAATCCCCATTTCCCCTTTTATTTTTGCTGGCCTCAGCTCCACTGCCTTAGAGCTTTTTTACACGTGGCTATTAATCTGCTGTATCTTCGTTCAGTTTTGTTCCAGGTTTGAGATCCGAGCAGCACGTTGGAGTGTTTCTTTTCCTGCTTTTCTACAACCTTACCTATAGGTGGCACTATGGCATAGCATAGCGCATAAATACACAAAAAAGGCATTTTCTGGTTTGAACGAGCTAAAAATAACCAAGTAGAGGATGATTAAAGCTGGGAGCAACAGATGGCAAGAGAAGAAGGGGACGGCAGAGGATGAGGTGGCTGGATGGAGTCACTGAAGCAGTCGGTGTGAGCTTAGGTGGACTCCAGGGGATGGTGGGGGGCAGGAAGGCCTGGAGGAATGTTGTCCGTGGGGTCGCGATGGGCCGGGCACGACTTCACGACTAACATAACATAAAGGGATGATTGCATGAGAAATGCCTTATGTAGAAAAGCTGCTAGGTCAGGCATACTCAGATGAAGCTGATGGGATTTGCTGGCTGTAACAATATATGTTTGGAAGTAAGCTTAGCTACAATTCCCTTGCCTTGTGCTGCAGGCACTCTCTAAAACGAGTCACCTGCATAGTTTGCAGGTGACTTAGATTAAGGCTGTCCTGCTCCAGGGCTTCTCCTGTGATTTCCATGCATTTTTGTAGGGTTTCCCCCCTAATTTTAGAAAGTCTGGTATTTTTGAGGAATGAAACTTTAGTGCTGTTGCACAATTCTACTGCATCGCAACAATACTTTGAAATGATACAGTGGAACATAGAGAAAGAAAGTCCTGGCAAAAAGCATGGGGAGAGGATCTGATCTCATGCTCCCCAAGCATCTGGAAGCTGAAGCAATGATAAAGTTAAAAGCCTCTTCTAGAAAATATGGTGGCTGTGTGGTGTAGTGGTTAGAGTACTGGACTGGGCTGTAGGGGATCACTGTTCTAGTCCCCACTCAAGTCATAAAACCCACTGGGTGACTTTGGGCCAGTCATTCACACACAGCCTAAACTATCTCCCAAAATTGTTGTTGCAAGGATAAAAACCTAACCACCTTGGGTTCCTTGTAAAAGGAAGAAAAGGTAAAGGTTTCCCCTTGACATTAAGTCCAGTCATGCCTGACTCTAGGGGTGGTGCTCATCTCCTCTTCCTAGCCGAGGGAGCCAGCGTTGTCCGCAGACAGTCTCCATGGTCATGTGGCCAGCATGACTAAACACCGAGGTGCTCGGAACGCGGTTACCTGCCCACCGAAGTGGTACCTTTTTCTCTACCTGCATTTGCATGCTTTCGAACTGCAAGGTTGGCAGGAGCAGGGACCGAGCAGCGGGAACTCACCCCGTTGTGTAGATTCAAACCGGCGACCTTTGGATCAACCAGCCCAGCAGCACAGTGGTTTAAACCACTGCGTCACCTGCAGTCCCAAAAGGAAGAAAGGTGGGGTATAAATGCAAAGTCGTCAGCAGCAGCAGCATCATGGGAGATACCACAGTGAGGTGTAGAGTGGAACTTGGTGTACCTTAGTGTCCTGCAAGAACAGTGGGTTGGACCGATGGCCTTCTGGCCCCTTCCAACTCTACTATTCTACGATTCTGTGCCTCTGTACCAGGGGCTCATAGTGCCTCAAATCAAAATGCACTATGCACTCTCCCACCTTTTCCTACATAACCAATATTTCTTCTGGTAAGAAAAAAAATGCTTCCAGTTCGTATGTTTTCATACTGCCATCCATTGCCCTGCCTCATTCACAGAATTTTACAGCAAAGTGCTGCGCACTGACTTCTGATTGGCAGTGCTAGGAGCCCTCCATCTGGCAGTGGGATAATACTGGAGGGTTACCAGTCTTATTGTCCCCATTGACCAGAAGCGCTCTGGGAACACGCACACCAGAAGCACTGCTGTGTTGCTGCCTGGCCCTGCTTCACTTGTTATCCACAGCGTGGAGCCACTGGGGTCCCCCCAGGTGACCAGCCACTTTGATCACGGCCTTTGTGTTTCCTGCCGCATCTTTCCACCCTCCTTCCATGTTCCCTTGGAGCCACCATCCCATCTCTAGTTACATCCCAGAGCTGTGCCGTGAGAAAGTCCACCTTCCTAGCCATGGTCGAAGAGTATGAAATCATGCACAGGATGGGGAAAGTGAGCACGGAGGAGCCGTTCGTCTTCTGTAATGCTTGAACCCAGTGGCGTCACCTGTGAAGCTGAAGGTCAGAAGACTCAGAATGGACAACATTCGTTTTCACACAGTACATGGTCCAACTGGTGAATTCACTGTCTGAAGAGGTAGGGTTGGCCACCAGTTTGGATGGCCTTAAAAGGCATTGCACAAGTCCATGGAGGAGAAGGTGATTCGTGGCTACCTGATCCGATGGACACGTGCTGCCCTTGCACATCAGTGGCTGGGGAGCAGGCATCTGAGGGTGCTGCTGCACGCATGTCCTGCCTGGGCATTTTCCATGGACTGCTGGCCACCCACGCTGATTAAACCGTTGCTCTGATCCTGGCCATCGCTCTTCCAGTGAGTTGCCTCTTTCCCGTGCAGACAGCCATTGTGCCAGAGGTCCTGTGTTTTGGTACTGGAGCTCCAGGAGATGCAAAGGCAGCCCGGCGTGGAGATGCTACTAACCAGCCCGGCGTGGGGAGTCCTTCCCTGCCAGCGCCTGCAGTCACAAAGCCAGATTCAAAGTCCATAAGGGAATGAACGCGCCCACCAAGGCACTGTCAAGAGTTGCCCTTGATTGGAACCACTGTCAGGTGTGTGGATGCAAGGAAAGCACTGCAAATACCTTTTGGGATTGCTTCACCTACACAGAACGAGTCAGGAGTCATTTGGCTGAGGGCTGGAGAACTTCTTGTAAACTGCCAAGAAAGCTTTGGCTATCGGGAGTACAGAATTGAAATTATTATTTCTAATGACAGTAATAGAGGCTGTGGTTGCTCTTCATCAGAATACACGGCGAGGGTGAGAGCAATTCTTCTGCTTGCTCATTTCGCGGGTAGAGGGCCTTTAAAAGGAACTTGCTCCGCGGATCAGTCTCCGCGCTGGAAAAAAGGAGGCGCGCGAGAGGGCCGGATCTGCGCGCGCCGCCGGGAAAGGGCCCCACGTGCGCTTGGTGCGGCTGCGATCCTCGCCGGTGCGCCTCGCTTCCCAGGAGCTTGCGCGGCAGGCGCAAAGGAGGCGGGGGGGGGGGCTCTGCCTCCAGCGCGGTGGGGCAGGGAGCGTGGGGCAGCGGCGCACATTCTCCAGCGGGAGGGCCGGGTCACGCCGCAGGTTTCTAAGGCAACACGGGGAAAGTGGCTCCCCGGCCCAGAGGCCAATGCAGAGGTCATTCTGGAAGGCAGCCGCCAACTCTCCCGCTTCTGGGACTGGCGAGCATGCCAGGCGTTGTGGAGGGAGGGGGTCGCGCTCCTCCTGCCCCCAAGCCGCCCCCAGAGGCAACCTTGTGTCTGACGCGCAGGGGCCAATGTTCGAAGGGGCTTCCAGCTCCCCTAGACGGGGCAACCCTACCTTCCTCAGGTAGTGGAAGACCTCTAATCCCCTCCCCTCCCCAGCCCTCCTCTCCTCTTGCACAGCAGTGCCACCTAGAAGAAAACCTTTTGTTTGGTCCAGTGGAACTTTTAAAAATTAAGTTTAATTCCCATTGATGGGCTGAGGGGAGTTTGTCATGGGACAGGCGTTAGGGAGGAGAGGGTTTATGATCCCCCAAATCTGTCTGCCTGGCAGTTAGGATTATGGAAAAACCTTGCATTATTTGCAGTTTTTCCTCGGAGGGAAAAGAAACGGGAGAGAAGTGCAAGCGCGCTCTCTCTCTCTCTCTCTCTCTCTCTCTCTCTCTCTCTCTCTGTGTGTGTGTGTGTGTGTGTGTGTGTTGAGTAGGTCAGAGGAAGTGCTTCTGTATGTGTTCTGTGAAATTTAAAGCAATCTACTTGTTTCTGAAGTTGCATCGATAAAAGTTTCGTTGTTCTCATGTGCTGTCGTCTCCAACTTAGGGCAACCGTATGAGGGAAAGCCCCCCAAAATGCCCAGCCTTTGCCAGCCCTGCTCAGCACCTGTAAATTCTGGCCTGTGGCTTCCTCCCTCTGTGGAGTCTCTCCCTCTCATATTTGGTCTTCCTCTTTTTCTTCTGCCTTCGGCTTTCCCTAGCGAGATTGCCCTCTCCAGCGCATCTTGCCTTCTCGCAATGGGCCCAACTATTCCCAGCCCAGTTTTGCCTCCTTTTCTCACCACGCTTCTGCCTCCAGGAGCGCCATGCCCAGGAGGAGGACGGTCTGCTCACTGCAAAGCTTGTGTCTGGAGGCTGTGGCTAGGAATATGCTCCACGTCGCGGATGAGGACGGCCCGGGCAAGGACCTGCACCAGCCTCGCGTCCCCTGCACCGAGGGGCCCTTCAGGGAGCTGGGTGAGAGGCACAGGAAAAGGGGGCGGGCAGGCGGGCGGGCGGACAGCTGAGCACACTGTTCACCGGGGCGGTTCTCTGCAGCTGCCCTGTGGCAGGGCAGCCATTGGATCATTTTTTCATCCATTAATTTCTATAATGCCCAATAGCTGACGCTCTCTGGGTAGTGCACAACAGCTCATTAAAAATAGCAATAAAGATACACTGTATTAATATAGAGTGTTTACAATACACAATTTAAAACCACAGATAGATAGACAGACAGACAGACAGACACCGTGTTTCCCCAAAAATAAGACCTAACCGGAAAGTAAGCCCTAGCATGATTTTTCAGGATGCTCGTAATATAAGCCCTACCTCAAAAATATGCCCCAGTTAAGACTGTCAGCCAGACAGACGCATTTAAATGCATTGCAACGCATGATAGATGTATTGAATTATAAAATAATAATGTTAATATATAATTAACTACAAATAAATATTATTGACATTAATACTTAAAATAAATGATAATATACATTATAAGTAAGTATTTGTAAATACCCAAGTGGGTACCTTTGGATGAGAGGTAAATGCCTATGTAGACAGATGAACGCGAGACTTATTGCCGAATGACCAATCAGAGTACAGACACACTGCACAAATAACGTCAATACGTCGTGTGTTGTAACTGACATACGTAATGCATGGATGCAAAATGCAAGATGGGTGTAAAAAGAAAGAGCTGTTCCATTGAGTAAAAGAAAGGAATCGTGGAGGACTCTCGGCAAGAATCTTACGGCTTTCATAGGAAAAAAAATAAGACAGCACCTGAAATAAGCCCTAATGCATCTTTTGGAGCAAAAATTAATATAAGACCCAGACTTATTTTCAGGGAAGCCCGATAGATAGATAGAGTTGCTTACTGAAAGACAACCTGGGCAAATGCCGAAGCAAGTGGGCGGCAGGTTTGCCGTGTGGCCGGTTACCCGCGTTCCTCCTTGAGGGTTTCCCAGGGTGTTCCTTGGACCCTTTCATGTAGGACGTAGGCAGGTGTCCCAGTAGGGTCCTCATGAGGTGTTCAGCAGGGGAGCCCCATCTGGGTGGGTGGTGGGGTTGAGTACGCGGCACTGCTGGGGAATGGCTGCAGGAGTCTCCGGATGCCACATGTTGGGAAACTTGGAGAGAACACAGGGGAGAACTGCAGAAATGCTTAGAGGCATGTGTGGGGCTGAAGCACGTTCCCCCTTCCCTATCTGACTTGGCCATGGTGCAGTTACGGTCTGAATAAAGAGCGAGCTGAGCTTTGGAAATGCCTCCACCCCAGAATAACCTTTGGAAATCAGCCCAGTGCAACCCAGGACCAGTATCCTCTGGGATGCTGCAAGGGATCCTGGGGTGTTTCTGTCAGATCATATGCCAGTTTTCCTCTCAATTTACTCCAACAACCAGGGAATGTCAAGACTATCCCAAGTTTGCTGTCTGGTGAGGTACAGGAAGGGCTGCTTCTGTGAGGGATTTCAGATCTGCCTGCTAAAGAACTGCAGCATCCCTGCCCATCATCCTTGCTGGCTGTGACTGATGGGCTCTGAAAAGAAGACCATCGGGAGGGCCCCAGGCTGGGGAAGGGTGTCTCTGGGATAGTTCCATGTTTGAAAAGCAGTCCAAATGTGGACACCGGGGAACAACTGGTCAGGAACTACTTTGGAGGAGCCGCTCCTTTTGCCCGCTGGCTGGTGGGCTAGGCCTGCCTTCCCGCTGTGCTCGCCCCTCTGCTCCTGTCCATGCCGCAGGCAACTTCCGGCCAGCCAGAACCCCGTCTGTGGCTTGAGCCTCTTGTAGGAAAGGCGGAGAATAAATGTACTGAAGTAAATGCAGGGATGTCCTGGCCATGCTTGTTCCCCACTCTGGGGCTGGCGCTTGGAGGCAGGCCTTCAGAGCAGGCTGTGCTTCCCCTTGGCGTCTATCGATCGGGTGTCTTCCCTCCACCCAGCTGGCTCCCTGGTCCATGAGCTGCTCCAGCTAATGGGAGAGACCCATTCCCTGAGCCGTGCCGTGCTGCACCTGCTGCTTGTGCCGCAGCTGACGGAGCTGAGCTTGAGCATCTGCCCAGAGCTGGTCGGCAAGGACATCGCCCAGACCATCGCAGGGCGCTGCGCGGTGAGTAAGGCGAGCCCGCCGGAAGGTAGCCGCGGGCCACCGTGCACCAAGCAGCGATGCCGATCAAAGAGCCGGGGGAAGGCAAGGCCCAGGCCCGTTTCAGAGTCACCCTCATGATCACGCATGGGAGGCAGCAGCTCTGAATGCTGTTTGTTTTATTATTTATTTATTAAAACGTTTTTATGCCGCCCCATTCGCCGAAGGCTCGGGGCGTCTTACAACAATAAATTAGATCCACATAAATAAAAATTAAAATATATACATTAGAATAAAAAAATACAATATAAAATAAGCCGCCCTGGCCAGATAAAATTCAATAATATTAACATTTAAAATGCTGCTTAAATAAAAAGGTCTTCGCCTGGCGCCGAAAAACAAATAACAAATTTATTAATTTGTTGTGCCAAATTAATAAATGGATCAGTGATTACCAAAGCAAACTCTGTATTCCGCAGGGATGCCTTTCCCAGTCCTCTCAGGGAAGGACATTTAACCTTACCCAAGAAAAAGCTATTCCCATTTTAGGCAAATGAGGACAAACCTTCATAGTATTAGAAGAAAGAAATATAGTTTATAGATGCCCATCTTTGAGAGTCCACATCACAGTATAGCTTAGCTGTTGTAAGAAGACCAACTTTGCTCTACCTGTACCTATGGATAGTGATAAGGAGAAAGAAGGCCTGGTATTCATAATATTCAAGGACATCTTTTGCTTCTAAGAAACTGGGCCTGTCTCCTCAGCTGGTGCACGATGAGCACTGAGTGTGAACTGCTAAGGGGTCTCTAAGGGAGGTCCCATTTCAAGGATGGCATCCCCCCATGAACTCTTTCAGCCTAAGTGATGATCTGCAAGAACCTGGATCATACCTCCTGTGGTGCATTTAATAATTTTAGTTTTGAACATAATGGTCATAGCAGCAGAGGACGCTGATGTATCGTGACTGAGATCATTGATCCATCTAGACCTGGATTGCCAACACTGACTGGCACCAGCTTTCCGGAGTTTCTGACAGGAATTTTCCCAGCCCTACCTGGAGAGGCTGTGGATTCAGTCTGGGACCTTCTGCATGCCAAGCAGGCAAAGCTTGTGTTTTGTTAAAAGGGTATGGATAAAAAGCAGCTCCTTCACACTGCTTTATTTGGTCCCATCTGCTAAAGTCAAAACATGTTATAACATGGAGAACAACTGGAAGCAAAGCTCTCCAGACTCGGCAGCAGCTCTTGAGAAAGTGGGACTCACAGCCCATCAAGAGCATGCGGACTAGTTGAGAAAGGGGGGGCAAGCGGGGTGAGATGCGAGAGTTTGCCCTGGGAAGGGAGGGTGATCTGGTAGGTCTCATGCTGGCCAGAGTGAGGCTGGGAGCAGCTGAGGTACGTACCCCTGATCCTAGGCCTGCACGGCTCCTTCCTACAAGCATACATGTCCCTCTTTCATTTCTCTTCCTAATATTGTTATGCTGTGTATTGTAAGAATATAACGTCCAGGGTCTTGTGTAGGGCAACGAGATGGAAGTAGGCCCAGAGCAAGGCTGGTGTCTCTCGGTTTCATTCTGCTCACTGGCTGGGGGGCCTCCTGCAGAGAAACCTTGGAGGGAGGGAGCCGCCTTGCTCTGCGACAGACGAACAACAAGGATTTGGGATGTCAGGTGGGTGGCCCTCCCAGGGTTTTGAGCTGCAGCTCCTGCAAGCTCCCCGCGCTGCTGATGCTGGCTGGGAAGAAGGGTGAGGATCCATGAAACTCTCCTTTTCTGACCCCACCAGGCAGCCCAGAGAGCACATGTTTTTGCCAGCCAGCCAGCCAGCCGCTTGCATGAATCTCCGGCTCTTTGCAACCTTGTACTTGCTCACAGACTTTCCCCCTGTCCTGGCGCAGCATCTCTCCTGGCTGGATCTCCAGGAGTGCAAGGAGGTCCCTGCAGAGGCTCTGGCTGACATGGTGAAGCGCTTGCCAGGCCTCACAAAACTCGATCTGTCGGACACCCAGTGCGACGCACAGGTATTATCAGCCGTGGGCTCCTGTTGCCGGCGCCTTCGCAATCTGGACGTCTCTGGCTGCGACAGACTCTCTCCAGAGGCCCTCCTCCATCTGGCCTACGATCCCGCCATGGGCTCCTTCTGCTGCCCAGCTTTACAGAGGCTCATGGTCGCCGGGCAGAATCCTGTCCCTCCAGGATCTGGGGAGAGGTGGCCTGCGGCCCTGGCCTTCGTGCTCCTGGCGCTGCCGAGCCTGCGGTCCGTGGTGCACGACCACATTGGGGAGGCGCTCTGCCTGATCCACCAGCAGGTGTTCGAGGGCACCTGGGCTGCCCCGGGGTTCCCCTCCCTGGAGGAGCTGGTGCAGAGCAGGAGGCCCACCTGCTCAGACGCGATTGCCAGGTTCACGCTGCCCCTCAGAGAGGTGTTCCTGAAGAGCGATGCCTTCTTGCCCCTGGTGGGCGCCCTGTGCCCGGAACTGACCGTAGTGACCGTGCTGCAGAGCTCCAGCCTGGCCCAGAGCTGCTTCTCATTGCGCCGCCTCACTCACCTGACCCTCATTCTGGACGGAAGCAGAGACCTGAGGGAGCTTCTGCCGGTGGTGACGAGCCTGGGAGCCCAGCTCGAGTACCTCTCATTCAGTGGCTTCTCCTTCGAGGAGAAGCTCTCCTTCCACACCCTGCTGAGCTACTGCCTGGATCTCCGGAAACTGAGCGCTTCCCTCCTTCCCCCGGTGAGGAACAGCCCTGCCGATGAGCTGCGTGTTGAAGACCAGCACTTGAGCCTCACCCCTCTCAGGTTTCCTCACCTTAGTGAACTGTTTCTACTGCCCTCGGACCCAGCCGACCCCCTCCCCCCGCAGCATGCGGCAGTGCTGAAAGCAAGCCTCACGTCCCTGCTGAAGCATTCCCCCTGCCTGGAGAATGTGCAGCTGTTCTGCCTACCCTTCCCCCTGGATGAGGTCTTCGAGGAGGTGCTGGGGCCCCCCGGCACTGCCCTGGCACACCTGCACGAGCTCTTCCTGCTCTGCAGCCAGGTGTCCCTTCGCACCATCCAGCTGCTCTTGTCCTCGGACAATCAGCTGAGCTTCCTCAGCTTGGAGAAATGCCCAAGCATCTCTGAGACAGACTATGAGGAGCTCCTCAGGACGGTCGAAAGAGAGGGCTTTGTGCTGCACATCTTGTGGCGGTGAAAAGCCATCTCCCCGAAGCGTAGAGAGACAGCTCCTTGTGTGCTGGGGTCAGGACAGAGACTATCTTAATAAAGTTTGGCTTTTAGAATGAAAATTCTGCATCTGGATTACCTACCGTAAGAGCCCTGGAAAAGTGAGGATTTGTCAAGTGCAGGGGTGTGTTTGTGTGTACACGTCTGTTGGGTGCAGCAGAGGCTTGCATCAAGCTCTTGTTCTCCCTTATATCCTCCCCCACAAGGTTGCTTGGATTTTCAAAGGCTATTTTAGGCTACAGGCATAGTTGAAGGTCAGCCCTCACTTTATTCAGTCTGCCAAGTCACCATGGTAATAATCAAGCAGAGAAGCAGGAATCTGCTCTGGCCTTCACGGGCTTTGGGGGTCTGCAAACTTGTCTGCAGCTCTCTGCTGCTACTCCATCACTTCTTCCAGCTTGCAGAGGCCTGAGATCCCCAAAACCTTTAGGGATCTTTGCTAAGTGTTTAGGCACATTTCACTGTTGCTGGAGTGCTTCCCCGGGGCCTTTTCTGTGCCTCTCACTGAGCTCCCTGAAGGACCAATCCATTCTGGGAACTTGGCATTGGTCCAGGGTCTTGCCTGTATGATCCTTAAGCCAGATGTGAACCTTATTTGTCGCTATGTCCCCCAGGCACAGCCTTTGAAGAGCATAGAGGGTCAGGCTTTGGGCCATGATGCTTCTTGGGACAGAAGCATGAAATAAGGAAAGAGGTAGAAATAAACAGAAACAGTGAGTCAGAAGGGGCCTCCTGGGCCATCTAGTCTGACCCCTTGCTCCAGCCAGCTCCACTCACGACATGCCCACCGTGTGCATGTCCAGCCTATCATAGAACACCCTCACCGGCGGGGCCTGAACCACCTCCCGTGAAAGCCCATTCCACACCCTCGGAGTCCTAAATGTCAGAAGTGCTTCCTGGCATCTAAATTGATCCTTGGTTCCCTGAGCTTTGCTCCGTTGGAGCATGTCCTGCCTTCCTCTGCAGGGGAGAACAGATCTCTACCCACCTCTGTGTGACACCCCCTCACATACCTGTGTGTCGCCAACATATTCCCTCTGAGTCTCCTCTTTTCCAGGCTGAAGAGACCCATTTCCCTCAGTCTCGTCTTGTTCTCCATCCCCTGCAAACCAGCCACCAACCTTGTGGGCCTATGCTGCACTGACTCTAACCTGGCTATATCCTTTCTGTAATGAGAGGCCCAAAACTGAACATGATACTCTGGTTGCAGGCACATCAGAGTTGTAGTAATACCTCTCCCGATCTAGAAGCCACACTTCAGGCTATGCAACCAGAAAATACAGAACTAAATTTCTTTTATGTGGGATGGAAAGAGCTCTACCAAAGCCAGTGAGGCTGCTGAGACCTATCTGCTGGGAATGGGGCTGTGCCCCCTTCCTGGAAAGACCCAACAGGTACTTTCTGCATTTAAAAAAGGGAAAAGGAGACCAAGCTGATGCCATCTTGGCCAGGAAGGAGGCTGTGCTGACAGAATGGGCAATGCGCCAGTGGTCCTCGGGCAGCTGGCCCAGGAATGAGTTCCAGCAGCTCAGACCTCCTTTTCCTGGGACATGTTGTGCACATGCTCACGGGGTCTTCACCTCCAGCCACCAGCCTCACTGAGGAACATGAAGGAAGCTTTCTTGGTGCATCAACTGGAATCCAGTAGACATTTTTAACTGGGACTTCCAAAGGGCTTTTGACAAAGTCCCTCACCAAAGACTCCTCAGCAAACTAAGCAGTCATGGACTAGAGTAGGGGGGTCTTCTTATGGAACACTAACTGCTTAAAGAACAGAGGGTGGAATGACCATTTCTTTCGATGGAGAAAGGTCACCCGTGGAATCCCATAGCATTCTGCATTAAGACTAATGCTTTTCGAGAGTTGCAGTCCAGGGAGGATCTGGGAAGTAACATCGTCAACATCAACCATTTAGTAGTGTCCAAACCTTGGCCACTCTCTGGATCATTGCTGGGAAGTAACAGGGAGACATTTTGTCATGAGTGGAGCTAGCTGGAGCTGGGGGTCAGACTAGATGACCCTTCTGACTCAGTTTCTGTGTTTCTATTCCCCCCACCCCATCACACTGGAAACTGGGGTTATCCCATGAAGCTGATTGGTGGGAGATTTAGGACAAACAGAAGGAAATATTTCTTCCCACAGCATATAGTTAAACTGTACAATTTGCTGCCATGGAAACTGGTGATGGCCAGCAATACGAAAGGCTATAGAGGGATTGGAGAGATTCGTGAAGGAGGCGGCTATAAGAGGCCACTAGCCTTGAGGACTAAGTGCTACCTCCTTGAGCAGAGGCAGCATGCCTGCCTACACCAGTTACTGAAGGAGGGGGAGGTCTTGTACCCCTCCTGCTTGAGGGATCCTGTGGGCAGCTGGCTTTCCACTGCATGTACAGAGTGCTGGACTCGATGGAGTTTTGCTCTCATCCAGCAGGACTTTCATGTTCTTAAGGACTGAGAGCAGGCAGTGAGCAGTAGGCACATGGGAGGTGGTGACATTCCGGGGAAACACCGGATCGACTAATTAGGCAATCCCCTGTCTTGCTGAGCACAGGACACGTCGAATTAGCTCGGCGGTAGCCCACCAGCTCACGCCAGTCTCTTCTGGGACCCTTCGGCTGCAGCCCAGGGCTTGGCTCTGGCCGGAGCAGGGTGCACCCCGCCCGTTCGCTAGAGGATGCGGCGCAACCTGTGTCCAGAATCCCCGTTTCGACCCACCTTGGCCGGCAGGAAGGCTACCTCTAACCTAGCCCAGCTGCGGGCCCTGCCGAACCCACTCCCCTTCGCTGCTCTCCCGGCCTTGACGCGGGGCAAGCACGCGAGATGGAGGGCGCGCCCTGAAAGGCCGCGGCGCGCTCCGCCTCCACGCCAGCAAGGGAGCCGTCCTGGAGGCTGAGCCACGCCAGCGCAGGCGCCGCTCTCCCGCTGCACTGGAGGCCGAGCGGCCGTCAATCGCCCCACGGCTGCAGCATTCCGGGGGGCAAGAGGGCAGAGCCTCGGCCAAGCAGGCGCGGGCCGCGAGAACCGGAACCGAACCCGAAACCAAAACCGAAACCGAAGCGCCGCCGCGGCTGCCGAGCAGGCGAAGCCGTTTCCGGCCAATTCCGCCAGGCCCGCCCTTCTGGCGCGGATGCTTTTCCGTAGCGCGGGAACGATCGGAACAGCAAGGATGTCGAAGAGGCTGCAGTGCGACACCTGCTTGCAGGGAAATTATGAAGAGCCCTTTATACCTAGCCCCGAACCCCCTAATTCGAAGAACATAGAGTCCTAATCGCCAAATCCTGCAGCTCAGAAATAAGCGACTACTGCACTCTACTATGGGCCAAGCAGGTCCAAAGACGTGATCTGCCGTGGCCCTTAAGCCCGGTCGGTCAGGCGCACCTTATAAGAACGCCTTGCAGTACAGAGTACCTGGTGTGTCGGTCGCTTCCTTGTTCCACTGATCCTGACCTTGCTGGCCATGTCAGGCTACTGGGACCTGCCAGGTAACATCCTTGCTGGTCTGTTTCCTTTGCAGTAGTGCAAAGAGCCTCTGTGGACCCCACCCTGAGATTTTCAACTGGCTGCAAAATGACAGCCTGTAGGAAGTAAAGGAAATATAAGAAACATAGAAACTGAGCGAATCAGAAGGGGTCTCCCAGGCCATCTAGTCTGACTCCCGGCTCCAACCGGCTTTGCTCTTGACATGCCTACCATGTGCATGTCCAGCCTATCCTTGAACCCCCTCACCGATGGGGCCTCAACCACCTCCCGTGGAACACCATTCCATACCCTTGGGCTCCTAATCATCAGGAAGTACTTGCTGGCATCCAGATTGAACCTTGGTTCTCTGAGCTTGGCTCCGCTGGAGTGCGCCCTGCCTTTTCTGCAGTTGAGAGCAGGTCTCGACCCACCTGCATGCGACACCCTCTCACATACCTATATGTCACCAAGAGGAAGCTGTGGAATCAGATCAAAGAGCCATTCCCAGAAACAAGATGTTAAAATATTTATTTACTCATCTTGCATTTTGCACTACTAGTCATGTGGGACCCTCTAGGTGGATTAAAACTTAGCAGTTGACAACAATCAACTTTTTAATTTGTAATTTGTAATTTTAATTTGTAACAATCAACAATCACATTTTCCTCCAAAGCACTCAAGGCAGCACACAAAAAACCTCTTCCTCTGCATATTATCCTCACAATAACCCTTGTAAGGTAGGGTAGGTTGAGAGTGATAGGCAGACCAAAGGTCCCCCAGTGAAGTGCCACAGCCAAATGAGGACTAGGACCCTGATCTCGTCAGACCTTATCCACGATGGGAGGGCTTTTCTTCTACTGAGAGAGGAGGAGATGCTACTGCCTACTAGGTCTCTCCCTGCACCTCCTGCTATTTTTAGTTATCGCACTTGGCTAGCTTTCCCTAGCAGAGGGCCAGTGATGATACCAGAAAAGATAACGGTTATAATCACATCCCATTTATATCCTGCCTTCCTCCCTTTTGCAATAAACCCAGGGTGCCTCGGGAAGTTCTCCCCCTCTCCTGTTGTTATGATCACAACAACAACCCTATGAGGTAGGCTAGACTAAGAGTGAGCTACATGGCTGCATGGGGGCTAAACCCAGATCTCCTGAGGCTCCAGTTCAACACTCTCGCCACTACATCACAGCAGCTCTCAACTAGCAAATGGGCAGTAGAAAATTTGCAGAAGTACCTAAAAAAGAAGTCTGGGTTTCCAAGGGAGGGAGGGAGGGAGGGACGGACAGACAGTCAGGGCTAGCAAATCCACCAGTCACAGTGCTGCTGCTGCTTCAGGTGGCAGATTCGGTGGAGCAGGAAGCAGTGGAGGGCTTCTGGAGGTGTTGTATGCCACCCCCCAAAATGGCCTCTTGCCCTCAGGTCCAGTGATGGACTCTTGTCTCCTCAGCAAAGGAGGCTTCATTTGCCAGTCTGCTGAAGGTTTGTGTGGGAAGAGGGGTGAACCATCTTGCCCTTGCCTCTTTTCCTCACCTGGGGAAACTGAGGCAGGGAAAGAGGAAATCCTGGAGAGGGAACAGCTGGCTGGCCTGAGAGCAGAACAATTAACAGTTTACCCTGTAGTGTTTTCTTACAAGTCCTACTTCTGTAAAAGCAAAGGGGACTGAAGACAATTTGGAGTTTAAGGCTATTAGCATAATTGAGCACTTTATCCTGGGGACTCTCTCCTGGACTTTCTGATTCCCTGTTTTCCTGGAGAGTGTTTGCACCTGTGATGGTGGAGGCCTCTGGGCCTGCTGGAAAGCTGCATTCCAAGGCAATCAGAAATGCCTGTTAGGAGAGGGAGGGAGAGAAAGTTAGCTCAGCTGAGCAAATGGGGTCAATTTGGGGTCAAAATGACACGTTTTTGCTCATGTCATTCCCACCTGCCCCTCACTCTATGTTTTTCTTGTTTCTCAGTGTTTTAATAAGAAACAAGAAGCAATGTTGCTTTTGTTTTCAGTTCAATGTATTTATTGCATGGGTGTTTTATATTTAAATTGTTTCTATGAGATTGCGTGTGTGCGCGTTTGTGTTCAGCTGTATTTTAAGCTGCTTTGTGGAAACAATCTAGATCAGTGGAAAATACATACTTAAAGAAATATGCATCTGGAAGAGAAAGAGCGATGGGAGAACATGGGTGGTTCCTGGCAACCCTTGGAGAGAGAGTTAAACCGAGGAATCTGGTTTGGAACATAAGAAGGGGTAACGGGGCAAGCCAAGCCAAAATCGGAGTGAATAACAGAAAGTCCCCCGCCCCCGCTTTGTGCCCTGCCCGCTCTCTGTGGGGCGCATCCACTCTGGAGCTTTATCTGAACTTTAACTGCTCCGTCCATGGTGCTCAGTCTCACCCGCTCCCACGATAAGATCAGCACCATGGACAGATCCCTCGAATTCCAGATTGCGCGGCGCAGCGGGGCAGGAAGCTGTTCTCGGCGGGGGCTCGCAGATCTGTGGGCTGAGCGCAACAGCAGGTCGTGCCTTTTAGGCTTGAATGGCCCGCAGTAGGGCCACGGGTGTTACGTTTCCGCGCTGCACGACCGGCCAGTCTGCATTTGGAGGCTGCCCTGCAGGATCACGGGCCGGGAGCGCGGCTCGGACCGCTCCACAAAATGCTGCTCCTTGCGTCGGAGTGCGGGGCTTTTTAAAGCCAGGAGGGGCCCGCCAGCCCCGGCCCTAGAAAAGGCGCCGCGCAGGAGGGGCGGCCCCGCGCGCGTCCCAGCAGGAGCGGCCCCGCCCCGCCCCGCCCGGAGTGTCCGCCGCTCCCGCTCCGAGCGGGTGCCTTCTCCAACGCCAGGCTCTCCCCGGTGCGACGTGGGCGACGGCGGGGGAGCTGGGGCTGCGGTGGGGCAGAAGGGCATGGCGTGCTCAGCGCTGCTTGGCCTCCACCTCAGTTCTGCTCCTGGAGCGTGGGAGCGGGGTCTCTGCAGCTTTCTGGGGCCAGCATAGGGAAGCCCCTGCCCGGGCTCCAGGCAGAGGGCCTGGTCTGAGATGGAAGGGCTGCGTCCACTTTCTGCATCTCCTCGAAGTTTCGGGGGGCGACTTCAGGCTGATGCTTCTGAGAGTGGCTGCCAAGGCCCTTTACTACCCTCCCCCTCTGCCCTCAGTCAGTGGGGCTGGAGAGCAGACTAGTGATGTTCGAGGGAGGGAGGGAGGGAGGGAGGGAGGGGGGCTTGGGGGGGCTAGGGCCATGGGGACACCACCCTGCCTGTGCCCAATGGAATTTTCTCCCTTGTCCCACCATTGCTCTGCTTAAAGGGGGACCATTTTCAGGGAGGGCTGCTGCAGGCGTGGCGAGTTCCTTTGTGTCTCTCATTCCTTCACGTTCTTTTGTGTCTCTCATGGCTCCTAAGCTTTGTGTGCTCTGCATAGAGAGGTGGTAGATAATGCCGGGCTTCCTAGAGCCCCCTGCCTGCTATGTTGAGGTTTGAAGGAGAAGCCCAAAGTCCCTCCAAGTGGAGACTTTGAATCCAGTCCAGAATCTTGCCTCTGAGGAGCAGCAGAAGGAGAAGAGGGAGCCATCTTTGGAACCCTTCCACTCTTCCCTTTTCTAGGGTGTCCCTGTCTCTTGGGGGCTCCCCAGTCGTAGCCCCCCACTCAGCTTCCCAATCTGCGTTTTTGCCCCCTTTCCTAATTCTCCTCTGGCCTGTTTCCTTTCCTGCATTTACTCCTCCCACTCAACATTTTGGGGCACATACCCTACCCCCCTCCCGCCCCTGCTGCACTGTTTTATTAGATTTTGATTTATGGAAATACTGATGTTTGATGAGCAAGGTAAAAGACTTGTAGGAGGAATCACTACATGTGGCAGGAATTTGGAAGTTAATTGTAGATGACCTCCTTATTTGCCCTGCCTTTGTCTTTTGATTGGCACTCTTGTTTTGGTACAAAAGTATGTTTTTTAAGAGAGAGAGCTACAAATTACTCTTTTGGCATTTTTGTTGCAAATTAATTTTAGTTAAAGAGAAGCGACTGATTTGGGCTACCCTGTGCAAGATTTCAAATTAATGAAAAGGTTTTTTTTTTGGATGTGATTCGGATGAGAAATTCATCAGGTTTGTGTGATGTGAAATTTAAAGAGACCCTAGTCATGGTTTCTCAAGTTGCATGTTTAGGTACACATTAGCAATGTGCACATTTTGTGTGGACTTGGATCATATCAGCCTGGGCCAAGCATTGTTTAATCGCCTAGCAGTGCCTCATAACATCTCCCAACAACTGAGAGGGCCTCCAAGCAAGGGAGAAGCTGGGAAAGGATCCCCTGGCCCCCTCGTTCTCAGTTTTCCCTTCAGTCAGGCGGAAAGCTCTCAGCAAGCTTTCCAGGAGCTGTCAGGGTGCCTCCTTCCTATAGGATGTTTCTGTTGCTCACCGGCCTTGGTCAAACTCTTAATTTCTGCCCCTCATAAAAGAACTGAGTTCCACATATTCTCATCTCTCTTCCACTTTTCTCATCATGTTTCTGTCCCCAGGAGCACCATGCCCAAGAAAAGGACGATTCGCTCACTTCAAAAGCTGTGCCTGGAGACAGTGGGTGTGCGTATGGCCCAGATCTGGGTCAGGAATTGCGTGGGCAACAACCTGGACCCATACCTTGTTCCCTGCACTTGGGAGCCCTTCAGTGAGCTTGGTGAGAGGCACATGAAAAGTGGGAGGGTGGGGAGGGCTAGCAAATACTGCCCAGCCACAGTGGTTGCAGCTTCTGTATAGCCTGAGGTGCCTGATCCTGCCTAATCCTGGAAGCTAAGCAGAGTCGGGCCTGGTTGAAATCTGGATGGGTGACTTAAATGTTGTGAACCACCCAGAAAGCTTTGGCTAGTGGTGCTACGGAAATATAATAACTCTTCACAAGGATTGAAGGAATCACTGGGCTGGTTCAGCCTGTAGCCATTTCCCTGAGTCTTCCAAGCAGGTGCTCCTTTAAGCAGGCATGTATAACTTGGGATGAGGTGAAAGAAAACACAGTGCTTGTGATCCCTCACTCTGGAAGTTTGTAGACGTTTTTATGGCACCGTCATCCTCCAGGGCCTCTCCTGGTGTCCCGTTCCCCCCCCCCCCCAACTATTTTTGCAGGCAGTGGGATTAGAGTGGAGAAATTCAGCTCTTCAAATTCAGACCAGAACAAAACCATCTGTAGAGCAGCAATTCTGCCCTTGCACAGCTGTCCCACAGTGTCTATTAAAGGTTGTCTAATAGAATATATGGAAAGGCAGAGAAAAACAAAGTCTGGGGTGCGGGGACAAGTAAAGGATGTTTTTCCCTCCAGTCGTGAAAAGAGAAGCAGCTTCAAGAAAGCCAGTTAAAATGCTCGTGCAGATCATCCCTGGGTGTTTTGAATGCAAGTGAACGCTGGGGTGGATTGTCAGCACGAAGTACTGCTGGTAACAGGGAAAGGCTGCATGCTGGGAGAGCTGGGGGAGTCAGCAAAAAGCCATAGGAGCATTTTGGAGGCCCCCTCCCCTGCAAAATCAGAAATCTGAGTAGGGAGGGGGGCGGCCTTCAAAAGAATGAGGCAGCAAATGCTTGTGGTATCTCCTCCTATTTCACAGTTGCAGGAAGGGTGTGTGTGTGTTGGGGGGCAATTCTTTCAGCCTTATGCCTCCCTTTTGCCTCTTCCCTGTATTTTTAACAGTAGAAAAGGCCAGTGTGGAGAGAGATGGCTTTTGCTCATGAAACCACCTGCTCTGAGTCCTTTCAAGAAACCAAGAATTGGCAGCTGCGTGGGGCAAGAAGAGAGCAAACAGTCTTTCTTGGGATCGTAGAAGTAGTGCAGTGGTTAGATTGAACTTCCAACCTGGTGCTCTGCCAGATGCAATGGACTGCAGCTCCCATCAGCCCCAGCAAGCATGCCCATGGCCAATGGTGGTCCAAAAGACCCAGAGGGCACCAGGTTGGGTGGAAGCTGGGTTACAGTGCTGAACTAAGCCTGGAGGGATCCATATGCGAAGTCCCACTCTCAGCTGAGTCTCCCTGGGGATCCCAGGTCAGTCCTTCAGCCAGAGCCAAACCTACCTCACAGGCTGGCTGTGAAGATGAGTGGGGAGGGGAGAGAATTATGTACACCGGCTTCACGTCTTTGGAAGAAAGGCCAAAGGTGAATGATCTGAGTTCAGCAGGGAGAGTCCTGGCAAACGTAGCCTTTCCCTCTTGCTCAGCATTCAGAGCAAAACTGCCTGTTGCACTATCCCCCCCCCCCCCGCATTCAGAGGTGTGAGTGATTGACAGCTGAGCAGTCTTGAGCATTTGTCATCTATTTCCCCATGAGGGGGGCATTCATTACCTGGGTTCTCTGAGGATGCATTTGCTTTTACAGGTAATTCCTCTCACCTGAGTTAGCCAAGTTGCTCACCTGCAGCCTCCTCCTAGTCTTACCTAGCCCAGTCGCTAGTGATGCAGTTCCGGCCAGTTGTTTCAGCTCTCTGCTCCTCCTTCGGCCAGGGGAAATGCATGGGCAAGGCTGGCAAATAGACTCTGGGAGCGTCTGCCATCTACCGGATGAACTGCTGTTTTGTTGGCAACGTGGCCTTTTTGCCAGCTGTCTTGCGCACAATAAACTTAGTTCTTTAATTTGGATTTGGAAAGTGATTTCTGGCCATACACAAGAGAGGGACTGTGTTCAGACCCTCTCCCGTTGTTCATTTGATCTGCAATGACCCAAGAAAACAAAGAGAAAGGAAGACTCACTGGGTTGTCCTCCCCCCGCCCCCAGGAGCACAACAAGCGCAAACTTTTCCTGTTTTTTTGTGCTTTTTCCACCCAGCTGGCTCCCTGGTCCAGGAGCTGCTCGAGCTAATGGGAAGGACCCGTCACCTGAACCGTGCCGTGCTGCACCTGCTGCTTGTGCCGCAGCTGATGGAGCTGAACTTGAGCATCTGCCCACAGCTGGTCGGCAGGAGTGTGGCCCAGACCATCGCACGGCGCTGCACGGTGAGTAAGGCGAGCCCGCTGGAAGGGAGCCGCGGGCCACCGTGCACCAAGCAGCGATGCCGATCAAAGAGCCGGGAGAAGGCAAGGCCCAGGCCCGTCTCAGAGTCACCCCTTTGGTGCACAACTGCCTCATCACATTTGGGATGCAACAGCTCTAAGCCGTAAGTCGGAAGCACTGTTCTTGAACTTCCTTGACTGGATCCAGCAGCAGTTCCCACGGCATGAACAAGATTCGTTCTCAAGAAAATTGAGATTTTAAGTCAAATTTGTATGTAAGTCAGATCATGGGTAGTCACCGCTCCACATCCACAGGGTTGGGGACAGGAACCCAGTGAAAGTGGAGGAACCACACATTTCTCTAGGCTCCCCACCCAAACTCACCAGTGCGTCCCCTTCACAGCAAGGAAATGCCATAGGGATTTCCCTATCCAGAGGGGCAGGACAAGAGGGCACGCTTTGGAGGCTGCCTGTGCACCGTATTCTTAACCCTGACTCTGCCTAATCTGGAAGCTAAGCAGGGTCCGGCCTGGTTAGCATTTGGATGGGATACTTGCAGTTTGCATTGAGCGGGAGGGTTGGACACTTCCAATTCTATGATTCTGTGATTGATGATGATGATGATATCCTTAGTACATGGGGAATTACCAAAGCAAACTCTGTACTTCGTAGGGATGCCCTTTCCCGTCTTCCAAGGGTAGGACATTTTAGTGCTGCCTGCAAAGTGCCCGCTTCATTTTAGACAAATCAACAGATACATTGGAAGTATTAGAAAAGGGATCTATGGCTTACTAGCTGCTGAACTTGCCATCTCAGCCCTTTGAAAATCCATACCTCTGTATCCCTAAGCCATTGCTGTGAGGCAGATTTTGCTCTGTGAGTAGCTAAGGATAGAGAAAACCACGTGTTCAGAATAATTGGAAGGATCTTTTGCCTCCAAGAGATGGGTCCCGTCTCCTTCCCGTGCCCCATTTCTGCCCGTTTTTCCCCTGAGTGGAGCACCTGGCCGGATGTGCCTGGTCGCTTTGCAACAGTCCACCCTCCTTACCACTTGGCCGCATGTGGTGTGGCTCTCCTGCCGCTTTCTTCCCTTTCAGGCAGATTCACCTGGAGGTCAAATTTCTGACCTCCTGCATTCTAAGCAGGTTTTCCGCTAGTTGTGGTATTCTGGAGACCAACTGACCTACCCGAGATGGCGGTTCACCGTGAGCTCCTTCCGTGATCTTCTGTGTGGCTGGTCTGCAGGCAGTGGGAGTCAGAGCACTGCATAACGAAAAGGGAGGCAGCTGGAAGCAAGGCGTGGCAGACCAACTGACCGCACTGGAAGAACTGGGATTCGTAGCTCGCTGGTAGCATGCTGGCTAGTCTGAGGGGGAAAGGACAAGAGCAGACAATGGAGCCCCAGCCCTGGGGAGGGGGAGGGGGACGGGGCAAGTGGTAAGGCTAAAGCCGACCAGGAGGAGGCTGGAAGCCGCAAAGGCACTTCTAGGTACACCAGACCCCAGGCCCATACGGCACATTCCAGTATGCACACCCTTCTCTTCCCTCTTTTCTCTTCTCGGGCTTTTCTTGTGCATTGCGAGTGCATAGATCTTGGGGATCTTGTGTTGAGCAATGTGACTGAGATGGACCTGAGGAAAGGAAGGCATGTCATGCCTACTGACTGGAAGGGACTCCCTCCATAGCGAAACGGGCCAGAGAGGGAGCTGTCTTGCCCCCGTTTTGCAAAATGACACACACACGCACCTGCTTTTGCATGACACCTCCATAAATGCCCAGCATTACAGATGCTGGCTGGCAAGGGCCTAGGAGAGTTGTAATGACAGCGGGGATGGGGGGCAGGGGGGAATCACAGCTTGGACTCCACCTGACAAAGATGCTTATGGCACCTTACTAACATAGAAGTTTACATAGAAACAGAGCAAGTCAGAAGGGGTCTCACTGGCCATCTAGTCTGACTCCCGGCTCCAGCCGACTCCACTCACGACATGCCCACCATGTGCATGTCCAGTCTGTCCTTGAACACCCTCACCGATGGGGCCTCAACCACCTCCCATGGAAGCCCATTCCACACCCTCGGGGTCCTGACTGTCAGGAAGTATTTCTTGGCATCCACTTTGAATCTTCGTTCCCTGAGCTTTGCTCCGTTGGAGCGCATCCTGCCTTTCTCTGCAGGAGAGAACAGGTTTCTACCTACCGCCATGTGACACCCCCTCACATACTTATCTGTCACTAACAGATCCCCTTGGAGTCTCCTTTTCTCCAGGCTGAAAAATACCCAGTTCCCTCAGTCTCGCCTCATACGGCATCCCCTGCAAACTGGCCACCAACCTTGTGGCCCTGCGCTGCACTGACTCTAACCTGGCTATATCCTTCCTGTAATGAGGGGCCCAAAACTGAGCACAATACTCCAGTTGTGGGTGCACTAGAGTCATGTAGAGTGGTAGTAATACCTCTCTCTATCTAGAAGCCACACTTCTGGCTATGCAACCAAGGGTGGCATTTGCCCTCTTGACCACCGCATCACACTGCTGACTCATGTTTAGCCTGCAGTCAACCAGCACCCCGAGGTCCCTTTCACAAGTGCTGCTCTCCAGCCACTTGTCCCCTAAGGTGTACTTATGACTGCTATTCCTATGCCCCAAGTGCAAGACCTTGCACTTATCCATATTAAACACCATCCTGATCTGTTCAGATCCTTCTGGATCCGGAGTACCTGCTCCTCAGTTGAGGCCACTGCTCCAAGTTTAGTATTGTCGGAATCTGATCAGCAGACTGTTCAGCCTTCTTCAAGGTCATTGCTGAAAAGACTGAACAGGGTCAGTCCCAGAACAGAGCCCTGGGGACCCCACTCATCACTGACCACCATCCTGATGATTCCCCACTAATGGGTACCCTCTGCTTTCAATCAGTCAACCATGCCCTAATCCATCGGACAGTGCATTGGTCTATCTCAAAACTCCTAAATTTCTAATCCAGGATATTGTGTGGCACTTTGCCAAAGGCCTTGCTGAAATCCAGGTAAACCACATCGACCCTGTCCCCTTTGTCGAGCCACCCCAAAACATTGTCAAAGAATTCCACAAGGTTCATCTGGCAGGACCTGTTTTGTCAGAAGCCGAGTTGTGTGGCCACCAACCTCCCTTCCCTAACTAGAGCTTTCCCTATTATTAGCTTTTCCATCGTCTTCCCTAGAATGGATCTAAGGCTAACCAGCCGATAATTCCCCATGTCCCTCCACTACCCTATTTGAAGACTGGGACCACTAATATTTCCCCCCAGTCCTCTGGCACCTCCCCTGTTCTCTGTGAGGCCTCAAAAATGGAGGCCAGGGAACATGAGAGTACCCCCATCAATTCCCAAAGTACCCTCGGGTATAACTCGTCAGCCCCTGGTGCTTTTGTAATGCCCAGGGCCCTGAGGAGCTCCTC
The DNA here is from genome assembly GCF_004798865.1 of Varanus komodoensis. Lineage (NCBI taxonomy): Eukaryota > Metazoa > Chordata > Lepidosauria > Squamata > Varanidae > Varanus > Varanus komodoensis. The sequence goes on from NW_025335455.1 coordinate 65,730, forward strand.
AACCTCTTGAGGGGTGTGACTCTAATCTGTGCCTCTAAATCCCCAACCTCATCCAGTCCCCCATGTGGACCTCCCCTGTCCTGCTTTGGGGAGAACACAGGCAAAATCATTTAGCATGTGTGCCTGTTCTCTCACATCCATCACTGAATCCCATTCCTCCCTATTAAGCAGTCCCACTGCCTGTCTCCCCCTCCTCTTCCTACTTACATGCTGAAAGAAGCCCTTTTTGTTGCTCTGGATATTCTTGGCAAGTCGCAGCTCGTAATCAGCCTTAGCCTTGAGAAGAATCCTCCTGCAACGGGCCCCCTCCCCCCGGTATACCCTTTTGTCTACCTGCCCCAGTGTCCATTTCCTACAGAGGTTCCTCTCAGATCTAATCCCTCTTGCAACCTCTCTTCACACCCACAGTGGCGCTCTCCTCCACCTCCCTGTCTTACTGACTAGAGGTATCGTCAAGGCTTGTGCCTCCAAGACTTCCCTTTTGAGTGCCATCCACCCCTCCTGAACTCCCTTGCCTTCCAGTACCCTCTCCCAGGAGACTTCCCCCAGTCTGGCCTTCAGCTGACCAAAGTTGGCCCTTCTAATACTCGATGTGCCACTCGTCCCCAGTCCCCTGACCTCAAAGCAAAGGATGGAGTGATCACTCGCATCCAGAGCTCCCCTAATCTGCACCCCATCTATCAGCTCCTCCCTGTTGGCCAAAACCAAGTCAAGATATTTCCCTTCTTGTTGCCTCCTGGACCCTCTGTGTGAAAAACCCTCCCTGTAACAAAGTAGTCCTAATGGCTTTAATTTATTTTAATCTCCTTGCAGACCAATTTGTTTATAATATTGCAGATGCTATATAAATAAATATGCAAGATAATTGTGTACGTGAGCAGCTGTCGGTCACCTTGCACTTGCTCACGGGCCCCTTTGTTTCCTGGGACAGAACCTCTCTTCGTTGAATCTCCACGGCTGCATCAAGATTCCCACGGAGTCTCTGGCCAACCTGGTGAAGGGCTTGCCGCGTCTCACAACGCTGGACCTCTCCAGGACCCAGTGCGACACCCTCGTGCTGTCAGCCATGGCCACCCACTGCCGCAGGATTCGGGAGCTGGACCTGTCCGGCTGCAAGAGGCTGTCCCCAGGCTCCCTCCTGTACCTGGCCTACGACCCAGGCGCAGGCTCTTACTGCTGCCAAGACTTACGGAAGCTCAGCATCAATGGAGTGGTGCCCACTGCTCAGAGCCAGGACCTGGTTGGGTCCCTGGCTTTCATGCTGCTGGCATTGCCCAGCCTCAGGGTCATGGAGCATGAAGCCATTGGCGAAGCCATGTGGCTGATCCATTACCAGCAGTTTGACGGGGCTTTTGTTTCCCCTGGGTTCCCCTCGCTGGAGGCGCTGGTGCGGTACCGGATAGCCACCAACATGAATGAGGAAGGCTTCAGGCTCACGCTGCCACTTAGGGAAATATTCATCCGGAGAGAGGCCTTTTTGCCCGAGGTCAGTGCTGTGTGCCCACACCTGGTAGCAATTACGGTGTTGGTAGGAAATGGCGTCGGCTTGGGCCAAGCCTTCTTCTCATGGAGTCACCTCACCTGCCTGACGCTCCGCTGCAGGGGGAGCAGGGACCTGAGGGATCTGCTGCCAGTGATGGAGGGCCTCCGGGCTCAGCTTCGGTCCTTCTCATTCTGCGGCTTCACATTTCAAGATGAACTCTCTTTCCATAACTTGCTCAGCCTCTGCTTGAATCTTCGGAAACTGAGTGTTTCCCTCCTTCCCCCAGAGAATGATAACTCCGGCCAGGAGCCAGACCTTGACGCCATAGCCTGGGATTACAACTTGGCCCCGCTTGAATTCCCTCACCTCCGCGAGTTTTTCCTCATGCCCTCCGACCTGGAAGACCCGCTGCCTGCCCAGCACGCAGCGGTGCTGAAGCCAAGCCTCATATCTCTGCTCAAGCATTCTCCACGCCTGCGAAACCTGGAGCTGTTCTGCCTGCCTTTCTCCCTCGACGAGGTGTTTGACAAGGTGCTCGAACCCCCTGGCACCGCCCTGGTGCACCTGCGCGAGCTCATTCTGCTGCAGAACGAGGTGACCGTCCGCACCATCCACCGGCTGCTGTCCTCCGACAATCAGCTGAGCGCCCTCAGCTTGGATGGCTGCCCAGACATCTACGAGGCCGATTACTGTGAGCTGCTTGAGAGGGTCCACGCCGAGGGCCTCGATGTGGACATCACCTGGCAGTGAGAAGCTGTCGCCCTGCCGTGTGGAAGGGCCACGCTGCGTGTGCAGCAGCCGAGGAGACTGACTTAAATAAAGCTTGCCTTTTACGCAACAAGCCTTGTCTCTGGTCTATACTGAGGGTGGGATCTTCCCAAACATAGGCCAAGTGTGTGTGCGTGTGTGTTGGGCCAGGGAGAAAGTGAGGCAGCTGCATCCGGGGTGCGCTGCTCCTATCCAGGGCGTCCTCCCCCACTTCCCCAGGTCCATCCAGTGCCGCATCCTATATCCCAGGATGGCCAACCCGGTGCCTCTGGGACAAGGCCAAGCAGGGCGACAATGAGCTCTTCCTCCTGCTGTTCCTCGGAAGCTGGAGTAGAAGCCATCAAAACCATCATACTTTGTCATGTGGTGTTGTGGTTCTATGAAATTAAATGCCCTGTTGTTGTTGCGTCTCAGCATCATGGGACTGGTTACAACCTGACCTATGTATGGAAGGGAGGCCTGGTCAAATGGGGCACTCTTCCCTTCCAGCCAACTTCCCATGGTCACCAGATGGATTTGCCTGGTTTCCTCTGTTGCCTCCACCCAACAGGCTTAGACCGTTCTGGTGTCTGGCGATTGCCTTCAGGTAGAGAGGGGTCTGGGTTTTAGGCAGAGATCAGAAAGGTTAAATAGCAACATTTTAAACGTGTACTGAAAAAGTATCGTTGGGGAAAAATTCGTACATATGCTCACGCACACTTGCACACATTGGAGCCATAAGATAAAAGACATAAGAAAATAACCAGGATAAACAGATCCCGCTAACCCTAATTATGCTGCCTATATTTTACCAACGTTTTTTATACCACTATCTTGAACTGTCAGAATTTGCAGCTTCCCCAAGCCACTTTCTTGCTTTGTCTTTTTTACATCTATCACTCCAACCTTTCCAATTTTTCTTCCTGTAAAAGTCTCCAGTTTTTATAATTTAGGGGGTGCTCTTGTAACTCTAAACAATCAAAAGAGCTCATTTTTACCCTTGATATTTTAGCACTATACTATAAATAAAAAACGTTCTCTCATTTCTGGTAGTGGAATGTGAGTGCCAATGATCTGGTATTGTCAAAGAAGAAAAAGGCCCAATTCTCTTTTTGGAAATAAGCTTGATCATCTTTATGGCCTCACACCTGACATTTTTCCCATGAAAATGGAACTGCCAACAAGAAATGTGCCACAACTGGTTAATGTTACACAACGCTAGAGCTCAGCCATTAATCAATACAGTGCTGCTTTTTAAAAACTGGGGAAGATGCCCAATAGAACGGACAAGGAAACATTCATTGGAACACAGAGAAAGTTGGGGGTGGTAGAAGGGGAAATAATACATTCATTAAATGATCTTCTACAGATTTTTTTCTGCCTGGTGTGCTTTGGATTTATGCTCCGGTCCTTCTAGAGACTGCCTCACCCAACACCCCTTTTTAGGCTTTTGCCCCCTTTGAAGTTTTTCTACACTTTCTATCTAATCCTTATTCCTTCCTCCTCATTACCTTAGCATTTATATTTTACTTTCTTTTAAATGTAGCACCAGGTGGTCTTACAGACCATTTTGAACTCCCCCAAGCAGCTAAAATGGGATTAGAACAGAGCGACGCATTAACTTCAGCTGAGACCCAAAGTCAAAGTGAAGATTCCCGCCTCCAGCATGGAAACACTGTCTTGAAATTGAAGGTGCCCTGGATCTGAGGTGGTCTGGCTCCTTGGGCTTTATAATGGTTCTCCGTGTTTCTTTTTATATTTTATAATCTTCCATAAGCGGCCGAATAAATGGAAACCAACAAGCACAGGGGCAGAGGGAGTTGGTGTACTTCTGTGACCGATGCATCCAGTTTCTAATTCTACAAAGACTTTGCAAGCACTTTCTCTATCAACACAAAGAACATATCAGGAAAGAAAAATGTGTAAAAGCTTCTTTTGATACATAACTTTTTAGACACAGACACCATGTTCTTAATAGAAATGGAGGCCACTTGGTAAACCGCCTGCCTGATATGAAGAAAGTGGATGCCACTATCTTATAGGCCGAGACTGGGGGAACTGGGTCTTTTCAGCCATGGGGACACTCAGAGGGGACCTGTTAGTGACATATAGGTTTGTGAGGGGGGGCCATGCAGATGTGGGGCACAACCTTTTTTCCTCTGCAGTGGCGGGCAGGGCCTGTTCCAATGGAGCAAAGCTCAGGGAACCAAGATTTAGGGTGTATGCCAGGAAGTACTTCCTGACAGTCAGGACCCCGAGGGTGTGGAATGGGCTTCCACAATGGGTGGTTGAGGCCCCATTGCTGAGGGTGCTCAAGGACAGGCTGGACGTGCACATGGTGGGCATGTCGTGAGCGGAGCCGGCTGGAGCCGGGGGTCAGACTAGATGGCTTCTTCTGACCCTCTCTGTTGCTATGTTTCTATCTAGATAGCTTTGTAGGTTGCGCTGGAGTAAAGTCAGTGGCCATGGATCAAGTTGGTACCAAAGATGTGGGGAAATGCAGTCAGGAGGACTTGTAAGCCAAAATTGGGTTGCGAAGCCGGGGACTGAATGCAGCTTCCCCGAGGCAGCTTTCTTTGCCACGCAACATTTGCCACATGCAGGGCCAGCTGGACAAACTGGCTTGGTCATTCACCATGGTCCTAGCAGCAGGAGTCCATGGATGATGATGATGATGGCTGAGTTTTGGCTGCATCGTAGGCAGCAGCATCTACTACTTCTCCTCATGTTTGTTATCTGGGAGGGTGGAAGGACCAGCAGCTTGCAAGGGTGAAAAAGAGGTTCGAGCCCAGGGGGTGCCTGCTGTGTTGTTGGGCCCCTTTTGCAATCTGGGCCCTTGGCAGGAGCCCAGCAATGGCCCAAATAGCTTTTTACGGGGGGTTAGCCAAATTGGGGAAGGAATAGAGGTAGTGACAGATTTTATTTTCCTGGGCTCCAAGATCACCGCAGACGGGGACTGCAGCCAAGAAATTAAAAGATGCTTGCTCCTGGGGAGGAAAGCTATGGCAAATCTAGACAGCATACTAAAAAGCAGAGACATCACCCTGCCAACAAAAGTGCGTATAGTCAAGGCTATGGTTTTCCTGATTGCAATATATGGTTGTGAAAGCTGGACCATAAGGAAGGCTGAGCGCCAAAGGATTGAGGCCTTTGAATTGTGGTGCTGGAGGAGACTCCTGCGAGTCCCCTGGACCGCAAGGCGATCAAACCGGTCAGTCCTAGAGGAGACCAACCCTGACTGCTCTTTAGAAGGCCAGATCCTGAAGATGAGACTCAAATACTTTGGCCACCTAATGAGAAGGAAGGACTCCCTGGAGAAGAGCCTAATGCCGGGAACAATTGATGGCAAAAGAAGAAGGGGACGGCAGAGGATGAGGTGGCTGGATGGAGTCACTGAAGCAGTTGGCGTGAGCTTGAGTGGACTCCGGGGGACGGTGGGGGGCAGGAAGGCCTGGAGGAATGTTGTCCATGGGGTCACGATGGGTCGAACACAACTTCGGGACTAACAACAACAAAGCCAAATTGGCAAGGCTTTCCATGGCTACCAACTGTGGAGGTTATCTGGAAGCAGTGGCAAGTTCATTAGAAGAGAAGAGTACTCTAGTTGGCCAGGTGTCCCTCCCTTCCACGCCTAGGTCAGGATGCAGCCAGTCCAGTGATGCAGACAAAACTTCTGGGCAGGGAGATGGCAAGCTGAGGATGCAACAGCCTCCCTCCCCTCCCCAACACACAGACAACCTGCCCTGGGATATTCCTCGCCCTCCCAGTACTCCTGATGTAGTCTGGAGGCAAACCATGCAGTGTAAAAGGCAAACTTTATTGACACGGGTGCCGTCTTTGTCTGAGCACAAAAGGAACAGCCATTCCAGAGTTCTGGCTTTTCACAGCCACACAACACTCAGCTCAAAGTGCTCCCTCTGGATCCTCCTGAGGAGCTCTTCGTAGTCGGCCCTGTGGATGTCAAGACACTTCTCCAGGATGAGGACATTCAGCCGGTTGTCTGAGGACAAGAGCAGGTGGAGGCCACGGGCAGACACCCTGCTGTGGACTAGCCGGAACTCGCGGAGGTGCAGCAGGGCAGTGCCGGGGGGCTGGAGCACCTCCTCAAGCAGCCCGTTCAGGGAGAAGGGGAAATGGATGAGCTCCAAGGTCTCCAAGCACGGGGAGTGTTTGAGCAGGGACACGAGGCTGGCTCTCAGCGCTGCTGCATGCTGGGAAGGCAGGGCCTCCTCGAGGTCAGCGGACATGAGGGAAAAGTGGCACAGCTGAGGGAACCTGTGGGCCGCAGGGCAGAGATCGCAGGCCAGGGCCTCATCGCCTGGCTCCCTGCGGCAGCTACTTCCTCGGGGAGAAGTGAAGGAAGCCCTCAGTGACCTGAGATTCAGGCAGAGGCCGAGCAGAGCGTGGAAGGACAGCTTATCTTGGAACAAGAAGCCGGTGAAGGAGAGCGACTGAAGCTGGCCCTTCAGGCTCCTCATCACCGGTAACAGATCCCTCAGGTCCCTGTTCACCATGCAGAGGAGGGACAGGTGGCTGAGGTGGTGCAACTGCACGGGCGTTTGGCCCAAGCCAGGACTGCCTTCCAGCAACATAGTCAGCTTTTCCACCTGTGGGCACATAGTGCCGAGCACAGGCAAAAAGGCCTCGCTCCGGATGAATATTTCCCTAAGTGACAGCGTGAGTCTGAAGCCTGCCTCATTCGTGTGGGTGGACACCCGGTACCGCAGCAGCTCCTCCAGCGAGGGGAACCCGGGGGAAAGCGAGGCACCGTCGAACCGCTGGCAATAGATCAGACGCACAGCCTCGCCAAGGGCTTCGTGCACCATGACCCTGAGGCCGGGCCAGGCCAGCAGCAGGAAAGCCAGCACCGAGACCAGGTCCGGGCTGTGAGTGCTGGGCACCAGCCCGTGGATTATGAGTGCCTGAAGATGTGGGCAGCAGTAAGAGCCTGCGCCTGGGTCGTAGGCCAGGTACAGGAGGGAGCCTGGGGACAGCCTCTTGCAGCCGGACAGGTCCAGCTCCCGAATCCTGCGGCAGTGGGTGGCCACGGCTGACAGCACGAGGGTGTCGCACTGGGTCCTGGAGAGGTCCAGCGCTGTGAGCCGCGGCAAGCCCTTCACCAGCTCGGCCAGGGACGCCGCGGGAATCTTGCTGCAGCCGTGGAGATTCAACGAAGAGAGGTTCTGTCCCGGGAGACACAAAGGGGCCCGTGAGCACGTGCAAGGCGACCGGCAGCTGCTCACGTACGCAAGCAGCCGGCCACGTGCGAAAGAGGTGTGCTCGCAACCCCACCTCTTGCCCCCACGAAAGGAAGTTGCATGTTGCATTATAATGCTGCTAATGAAGCCAGTGCTGCAAGTGATTATCAGTCATTTAATAATTTGCATTCCTTTATGGTAGTTAAATGTATCCCTGAGCGGTACCACCAATACCACTCAGGGGTGGGTGGCTTGGGCAGGTGCAGTCAAGGACACTGAGAGAGCCACATGCTTGACATCTCCACATCTGATCCTTCTGCAAAAGGGGGACCCAAAGTCTGGCCTGCTTTGCTGTGGGAGATCCCCTTCCAGCCAGTGGGCAGAAGGAGGCCTCCCCTGCCGTACCGTTTCCACTCCTGCGTACCTAAGTTTTAAAAAGATGCAGAAAAGCTGGAAAGGGCGCAGAGGAGGGCAACAAGGATGATTCAGGGACTGGAGGCAAAGCTCTGGGAGGAAAGATTGCGAGAACTAGGATTGCTCAGGCTCGAGAAGACTGAGAGGAGATATGATAGCGCTCCACAAGTACCTGAAAGGCTGTCACAAAAAGGAAGGACCCGATCCATCTCATTCATTCCGGAGTGCAGGACACGGAATGACAGACTTAAGTTAGAAGGAACCAGATTTAGATGAGACTCCAGGAAGAATTGCCCGACCTCCAGAGCAGCATGACAATGGAACCTATTGCCTGGGGGAGTCGTGGGCAATCCCTCACTGGAGACATTCAGTAAGTGCCTGGACAGCCGCCCGAGAGGGACGGTGTAACCCAGTGTCCTGCACAGAGCAGGGGGCTGGACCCGATGGCCTCCCGGCCCCCTCCAACCCTGCTGGTCTATGACTCCTTGAAACCATGAGATGCCTCCCTCTCCCTGAGCCCACCTCAGTCCGATCGCTCTACACGAGACCGTGCATTTTATGCCCTTGTAATGCACACAGCAGCACAAAGAAAAGAGGAAAGCAACGGTGTAAAGAGGAGTGTGCATGCAGGGGTCTGCAATATGGGCCTCCGGCCGGGTGTACACGGATGCTCCTGATTTTCTTCCAGCCACACCGTGCTCCGCTCCAGACTCACCGGATGGCCCTCCCTTCCCAGAACTTCTCTTGCCTGCTGGCCCACTCGCTCTGAAGACGAGCCTGCAAGCTGCTGCAGGTTTTGCTTCCCCGGGGCCATCAGTGGCCCTGGAGCCCTTTGCTTGCAGGCACCCTCCTGGCGATGCAGCACGTGGGCTTGAGCGACCCACTGCAGCAGACGGGGCAGAAGCACCTGGCTGGGAGGAGCTGGCTCACCGTCATTTCAGCAAGATCCTTTGCCCACAGGCCCTCAGACACCAGCCCGTCTGCCCAGACCGAGGAGGTGTGCAACGGGAGGGCTTGCCGGGCAGATGTCCAGAGCTGCTCTCAGCAAAGTGATCGGGACGTTCTGCATCAGATAAAACGTTTAAGCCCTTAAAATGTCTAAAGGCCAGTGTGGTTTTAGTCCTCATGTGGCCATGAAGCAACCTGGGTGACTGGCCCAGCTGCAGTCTATCAGCCCTCCTTACAGGGCTGTTGTTACGAGGATAAAATGGAGCTAGCTAAGCCTCCTTGAGTTCCTCACAAGAGGGAAAGACATGCCACAAATGCGATGGGATCGTGATCATAATGAAGCAGGTGGTGCCTCGAACACAACAATGTGCTGAAAAGGTCAAAGGATCCACTTGTTAGTTGGATCCTTTTAGCCAGGGCTCGCCAGTCTGGTTCAAGCCACAGGCACACTGGGCATTTCAAAAAAGTGCCACAGTCACTAGCACAAATTAGCAGCTGTAGGTAGAGGGAGAAATCCCCGAACCGTAAGCAGCAGAGCGTTATCTGTTTCTGCGTACGCATGAACGTGCGCCTTATCGTTTTGCTATTCATTCTGGCATCTCTCCTGCCGCCTCCCCAACTCTCCCACCTCCCCTTCCAATGCACACGCGCGTGAACGAAAGAATTTCTCCTGGGGCGAGAAAAGGCCACGCTGCCACCAATCATCTGGAGGGGAGATGACGGTCACCTCCTGCTAAGGACCCCTTTGCCCTGGAGCCCTTGTTGAGGGACCCCTTTGCCTGCTGGCCAGTTTTGGCAAGCAACTCTTCCCATGTGCAAGGGATTGCTCCATGGCTTGCCATGAACTGCCTTGCTGGAGATTCCCATTTTATGGCACAACAGCAGATATTTTTTAAAAAAAAATCAGGGGAAGTGGGGCAGCAGAATAGATGTGCAGCCACCCTTGATCTAAAACAGAGCTCCATGGCCAACCAAATCCCATCAAGTCCAGAGTTTAAAGCTAGGCTGGCAGCAGGGTACGTGCAAGGGAGATCAGGGATATCAAGCAAGTGAGCCAAGCCACATACCGTGAAACATAAGGTGCGACTGCCGCAGAGCTACCAGCAGCAGCCAAAATGAACAGGGCCGCTGTGTGGGCAGGAGGGGAACCCTGCCTGAGGCTCGGACTTCCCCCCGAGAGTGCCCAAGAGGCGCCTGCCCGGTTCGCACGCAGCTCCTTACCGTGCAGCGCACTGCAGCGGCCTGAAGAACGTCCTGGCTGACCAGCTCCGGGCAGCTGCTGAAGTCCAGTTCCCGCAGCTGTGGAACAAGCAGCGAGCGCAGCCCAGCCGAGCTCAGGTCCTGGCACTCCCCCATGAGCTGGAGCAGCTCGTGGACGAGGAAGCCGGCTGAGCGGGGAGAGGGCAGAGAAAACGGCCGTTAGCTCCAACACTGCCTGGCGGGGGGGGTGGCTGGGGGGCAAGAGCGCAGCACAGGCCCCCCCTCTTTTCAGTACACTCATGCCAAGCCGCACCTCTCATGTGTTCAGGCCTGCGCACAGTTCTCCCCCACTACCTGCTCTTCTCCTCACGCTCCCCCTCCTGTGTAGGCTCCGTGGCCAGAGTTCGTCAGGCTCACCGTCTGCCAGGAAGCTTCGAGGCAAAGCTAGGCTCGGCACCCGGGGGTCTCCCCAGTCTTAGTCCCGCGCTCGAGCCCCATCTTCCCCAACCCGGTGCCCTCCAGATCTTTTGGGCCACCATTGGCCAGGGCAGCTGTGGCTTGTGGCAGTGATATTCTAGCACCACTGGGAGGGCACCAAGGTGAGGATGGTGGCTCCAGTCTCCACACCACACCGGAAGAGCCGTGCTGGACAGAGGTCGCCAAGGGGCGGCTCGTGAGCTGCCTCCAGACCCAGAGGGAAAGCTGTAGGCTCTGGGTAAGGACTCCTGGTTCGCGTGCAGAGGGGCCCAGGTTCAGCCTCTTGCCTCTGCGGGAAGGGCCAGGCCGACCGCATGTTCACGCGAATGCCTGCCCCACCCAACCAGGAACTCGTCGTTTCTGGGAAGGACAGTACATGGAAGGCTGTGTGGGGAGCACACATTTCGCCTTTCCCACTCAGACACATGGGCTGGGTGGTGGTGAGGGCACGGGGTGGGGGAACCCCCCTCTTCGCACACACCCGTTCTACCTGCCCCAGGTGTGCTGTAGCCCAGAGGCAGCAGCAAAGCCACGACAGGGAGAGGAGCCCCTTGGCCGCTTTGCCTGGACCCTGCCCATCCCTCCTGGTGGCATGAAGAGGAGAGGGGGGAAAGCAGCAGCAATCCGGGGCAGGGCGGGTGGGGGGCAGGCTGGGTCTGCTGTTCGCATGCATGCCGGCCAGTCATTCTCCAGGGCTGCCCGGCTGATGCTTCGGAGTCCCATCAATTGCAGCCAGCAGGGCCGATGGCCAGGAGTGCTGGGGCTGCTTCTGGGGCACCTTCCCGGGGAGCTGCATAGAATACGCCCCTTAGACAAGCAGGCTCTGGGGCCGGCCAGACGGCTGCTGGGGCCGGTCCTGAACTTCCCTGAACGCCCTTCCAGCATCACGTTCCTGGAGCCCAGCTCCCTCCGTTTTCAGATGGCAGCTCCATCTCTCTGGAGTCAGCAAGAGGGAAGGAGCCACCAGCCCCGGCCTCGATCATGCAACTGCGGGGGGGGGGGGGCTTCATGGCTTGCTTTTTTTTTTTTTTTTTTTTGCAGCTCTCTGCTCCACTTCCTCCCATTTGCAGCTTTTCCCAGCAGCTGTGAGCCCTGAACTTCAAGGCAACCTCGCCCAGCACAGCTCTGTCTAGTGACCCGCTGGGCGTCTGCCTCTCCCCATAGGACAGAGTCAAGGCAACATTTGCACATTCAGGAGGCAGGAGGGTGCCTGCAGTACTGGCCACAAGGCCAAGCCGCCCCTGCCCCCCATGATGTCAGCTCTGGCCTGGATCGCCTGCTGGAGTGCGACGTGCTTACCGGAGGCTGCCTTGCCACAGGCCTGGCCGCCCTGCCCATCCACCACCACAGGCAGGCTCCTCCAGCGGCCCGGCCCCTCTTCCCACCTGCTGCATGCCTCTCACCCAGCATGCTGAAGGGCCCCTCGGCGCAGGGAACCTGCTTCTGGTTTGGGTCCTCGGCTGTGTGGTCCTTGGCCCAGATGTCCTCCATATTCAAGGCTACATTCTCCAGGCACAGTCTTTGCAGTGAGCGGACCGTCCTTCGCTTGGGCATGGTGCTCCTGGAGGCAGCAGTGTGAGAGAAGAGGAGGAAGACGTTGCTGGAAAGGCACAGAACTCAGTTTCTTTTAGGGTGGCCAGACTGGAAGGGCCTGGCCAAGGTTATCGAGGCAAGTGAAGCCTTTCTTCTGGGGATGAAGGACCACACGCTCTCAGTTGCTTAGTAGAGACAGGCAAGGGAATTCGATTTTAAGAAGCCTCCTTCCAGTCTTATCTAATAGGTAATAATTGGCATCGCCCCCTGCTTCTGTGCAGCTGGCACCTGCTGAAAGAGTTAATAGGGTTGCCACTTGCTTTTCCCTTAGACATGGGAATAAGTAAGGAATTGCAGCTTTGGTGAAGCAGATGCCTGAATATTCTCCGGTTCCTGGGTGACACTCCTAGATAGGATGATTGGCTACAAAGTCCTGTTGGCTCAGAAATGCAGAAAACGCTATTTCTGTGTGTGAGGTAACTCCCAACAGCTCAGGCCAAGCCCTTCCGGAAGCATTTGGTGGCACAGAAGGGCCCGTCTCTGGCCTGAATGGGCAGCCTGGGCTGCCTCCCCTTAAAAACACCCCCTTTTCACCCCAGCAAGAGCACAGAGATGGAGCCCAGGGAGCATCAAAGATGCTGGTCCACACTGCTAAGCCCCTGCCTTGGAGACAGAGCAACCTCAGCCCACTCCTTTACATGCAGGATTCCCCCACCCCAGTGCTCTACAGCAGCCTTGAGGAAATGCCCGTGAAGCAAAGGAGCCAGAAAAGCCCCACAACCATGCAAAAGCGGAGCCGTTTCCTGGCAATACACCCCAAGACCCACCTCTCTTGTGAGGCTGCTTTTTCTAGGGCTGCAATGTAATAGAGCAGTAGAGCTTCAGGATGGCCTAGACCTTCCACCTCCTACAGGTCACAAGTAAAATTTATAAAGAGCCACAGAGTCTTCAAAGCTCCACCCCAAAGCCCTTTGTTTTGAAGAAGAGCCTTTAAAGTTAAAGACCCATTTCTCAAATCCTGCAGCTCCAAAGTAAATCATCTCTGCTTGGTATTGCAGGCTTAATGATCCCAAATGACAAATTCTATTTGCTTGGCCCACAAATTGCAGACCCATTAAAATCATGACCATCTAAAGAATATACCTTAATAAGAAGGGAATTGTGTGTGTGGTTCCCCACTTCCCTTCATTCCTCTGAGTGCAGCTTCACCAACCTTGTCCAGTCCGTGCGTGCCAGAACAAGCAGTGAGGGATCGCTTCTTAGAGGTATCTCCTTGGGTGGATCCAGACAAGGGTACTCTCCTTTAAAGCCGCCTCCAAGTCTTAATCAAGGGAATCAGGAACTGGCATTCTGAGCTTATGTGCTTTACACCTGTGGGAAGAGCTAAGCAACTAGCCAGCTTGCTTATCCTTTGACCACGGGGAATTACAGCGTGTATAAAGGGCACACTGGAAACGTACGCTGTGTATATTTGAATAAATGCTAGCTGCTGGAGGAAAGCCCTATATGGGGTGACTGATATAATGGATTCAGTGTTGGCAAGTGAGTTTTATATGTAGCTTTTATGTTTTCTTTGTTTTCCTTCCTGTCTTTTACATCTTTGTAATAAACTCTGTATGGTACTGCTGAGATGGAAGAGGCTCTAGCAAGCTTCCCTCTGCCTCCTCCTTACTACACACACACAAGGTCTGTGACTTCGGGGGCTTCCAGATGGAGAACTCCTGGTGCCCACGATCCAAAGCTGTTGTGTGCTTTTGTTTTTCTTCTTTAATCCCCCCGTAAGAAAAAAGACAGAAGAAACAGGGGGAAATAAGGAAGATCTACAAACAGAAGAAGGCATTGTCTGCAGTCCCCATAAAATCCCATGATGATGCAGTGCCAGGGAACAAGAAAAGCCTAGAGACGCCCTTCACCACTTCGATGACGAAGTGAGGCTTTGCTTCTGCAATTGCCCTTTCCCATTTTACAGCTCTTCTGGTCGTCATGCTCTTCCTCACTTAGCCTTCACCTGTGTTTCCACTTCTTCCTCCATCTCCATTTATTATGCAGGAAATGTGTTGAGGAAGAATGAATATAGTTGAACAATATTTTCTGACTGGTAGTACAAGAGGCAGTGCTAGATGTTGAAAAGACCGAGGGCTCAGGCTCAAAGGACCAAAACAAAATAAAACAAAACATGCAGATGTGCATGTGCTAGTTTGCCTATGCACTAAAGGATCTCTGTGTGGGCCTTTAAAGGGTCCTGTTTCCTAAGACACTCCTGTTTGTTTAAAACAAAGTATAGACGTGGGAGAGGAGGAGCACATGTTGGCAAAAAGTCTGCTAATCCAAGGGGATCAGGTGCAATAGCAATCATCCGGTGGCCTTGCTTTTATGCCCAGGGGCAGAGGACCTCCCAGAGAGCTGGGCTTCCAGATGAAAGATGATGATGATGATGATGATGATGATGATGATGATGATTATAACATTTCTATGCCGCCCCTTGCCGAAGCCTCGGGGTGGCTTACAACACAATAAAATACATTGAAATACAATAGCACATAATAAATTACCATTAAATACAAAACTCCAGCCCTAGTAGGCCACACCCTAACACTGGCTAAGCACCCCAAAAATGAAAGGAATTTCAGGGCTGTAGTTGTAAATTTCTGAGTGGAAGAGAAGGACTCTTGCTCAATAAAGGCTTCCTCTGGTGGACCCTGGGAAAATGCATTGCATCAGCAATTTCTCGCCACCATCCCCACCAGGTTCCCTCACTCTGTCACCAGCCAAACTCCGTACCTGCTCTGTGAGAAAGTCTAGATGTTAGACATGATGGAGGTGGAGAAAGATATGCATGGTGAGGGGAAGTGGACTTGGTGGTGAGCGTTCTCTCATAGTACTGCAGCCCAGGGCCATGCCGTGAAGTTGGACGATGGGAGATCTATGGCGGACAAAAGGATGCACTTCTATTGTATTTCCCCGTGGTGTTAGTCCCACCATCCTCAGAGGCATGTCTGGTTAGGCTGTCTTCAGGTGGCTGCTCCCAGCTCTGCATCTCCTGGCTGAAGAGGCTCGGTCGCCTGTATAGCAGAGGCGAGGGGTGGGCGAACGGGGGTTGGGTTGAGTCTCTTACGCCTTCCACTGGCTGGAGAACCACAGCTGGTGGGTTGTGCAAACTCAGCCCGTGTTGGACAAGGTGGGTCTTCAGCCCGATCAACAGCACTGTTCTTATGCTGCCCCTTCCCCCAGCAGGCTGCCATCATGAACCTCTGTGTTATGTCTCTGCCTGCTCCAAAGATGACCACTGCTGGACAGCAAAGACCCTGATGAAGGTCCTTCCAAAGGTGCCAAAATCAAGGTGATTGAGGGAAGGCACCTTCACACCTTGTGCCCAGTAAAGTTCGTTTTCAGTAGGTGGTTTTGACTCAGATCAGTGTTCCATTTGTGAGCTGGGGGCAACCACAGATCGTGCCTTTTGGGGCAGCTTGGAAGACATAAGAGAGCAGGAGCCTCATTTCGGTGCTGCGCAATAGCTGAACTGGGCCTTTAATTCTAGAGGATTAGGTCAGAAGGAAGCGGCCCCCGGGCGCGGGCGGGCGGCTGCGAGGGCTTCTCTCGCACGTCCAAATCGCCGCTCTGGCCAGCAGGGGGCGGGCGGGAGCGCGCCTGAAGGCCTCGCTGGGAAGCGACCCTGCTAGTCAGACGGCGAGCCGCGGACGGGCAGGCCGGCGCCGCTCGTGCCGAGGAGAGAAGGGACCGGCCTCCCCCTCGTTCCGCTCGCGCGCCGGGTCTGCGAAGGTGCGTGTGCGCGCGAGCGAGCGAGCGAGCGAGCGAGAGGCGGCGGCGCGGCGAGGGGGCCCGGCAGCAGCGGGGCTCCCGCGCAAGAGCGGTGCGCTCCTGGGCGCGGCGATCCCTCGCCTCCCCGGCCAGCGCCAGCCCGGACTGCTCCGGCCCGCTGCCTCAGCCGCCTGCGTGAGCGCGCCTCCATGGCGACAGGTGGAGGCAGGAGATGCGGAGGCGGGGGCCTCCTGCCGGCCTGCGGGGGGCAAAGAGGGGCGCGCGCGCCTGCACGGGGGGGGGGGGGGGGGCTTGCCTGCTGGCGGACGCTGGAGCCCCCTTTCCCCGGGGCTGTGAGGCCAAAGGAGAGGGCCTCACAGCCCTCTATATTATAGACCGAGCAGCATCATGGGGTGCCGCTAAGCCCCCTCTCACTCCCCCCGCTTTCCTGCTCTCCGGAGCGCAGCGCCTGTGGCGGATGCACCTGCAAAGCAACCCTCAGCCCCTGTGGGGCTGGCTGGGAGCTCAGAACCACAGCCTGGTCCTCGGGAGCATCGCCTGGTGCGATGGCTCAGCTTTCCTCGTGGGCTTCTTGATCAAGGGAGATACCGAGCACGGACATATTAGGTGCCTTGCTCCAAAGCACTAGGGAAAGCTTCCAGCAGATCCTCTTGAACGCTGCCAGGGCTCCAATTCCCAGGGGGAAGGCTCGAGCTGCCTCCCTGGCTTTGGTTAAACTCTTCTAGCGTGGCCGTAGGAAAGGAAACGTGGTTGGCTCGATCTGCAGCGCTCTTCTCCTGCTTTTCTCTTCCTCCTCTTCCTCCAGCAGCACCATGCCGAAGAGAAAGACGGCTTCCTCGCTGAAGGGCCTTTGCCTGGAGAAGCTGGCTGCGATCATGCAGCACTTCAGCACCAAGATCTACACCAAGAGTGATATGCAGCGCTACCACACCTGCTCCATGGAGGGGCCCTTCCGTGAGCTGGGTAAGTGGCAGCTGGGGGGAAGGCTGCTGGAGGAGCACCGCCAAGGAGTTTGCAGCCACGCAACGCGATAGCCTTTCGGCATAGCTGACTTCTCAGGGTGGGAAAAGGACAAAGCTGTGGTGGGAAAGGCTATTGGTGGTTCCCGGCTTCCCAGTGCTGGAGGTAGTCTAGCTCCATATACCAGTTGTTGAGGAACGCAGGGGGTTGGGGGGCAGACCCAAAAGACTGGAACCCTGAATCTCCGCGGGGCCCTCCATCCCACACCCCTGCTGCCCACGGGCAGCCCGTGGTTAACCTCTAATCAGCCAAGCTCAGCTGTACTCTACAACCTCATTCCGTGCCAGTTGTGTTGGACTACCATTCCCATCAGCCCTAGCCAGCATGGCTGATGGTCAGGAATGCTGGTGGGGGCATGGACTAAAGTGCCTGCTTTGCACCTGGCTGGGGAGGCCTGCATCAGAGTGTTGGGCTAAGCCAGGCTCAAAGGCAGGCCCTCCCCTCAGCCCGCTGGAGTGACCACGGGCCAGGCGTCTGGTCGCAGCTGACCTGCCTCATGGGGTGGTTGTGAGGGTAAAAGGAACCGTGGATACAGACTTGAGTTCCTTGGAGGAAATGGCAAGTCTAACTCCCAGAAGCTGAATGGACGCCCTGCAAATGTAGCTCCCCGTCTCCCCGAGCTGTTTCTTGGCCACCGCACTTCAGGGCCGGGGCTTGCAAGGCTCACCCTGTGCCAAGCTCTGCGTGATCATCCAGGGCTTTTCTCTCCGCCCAGCCGGCTCCGTCGTCCAGGAGCTGCTCCAGCTGCTTCGGAAGAGGAACCGCCTGGCCTACCCCGTGCTGTGCTGGCTGCTTGTGCCACAGCTGGTGGAGCTGGACCTGGACAGCTGCCCGGAGCTGGTCAGCAAGGATGTTGCTGCGATCGTCACAGGGCGCTGCACGGTAAGCGTGTGCCCGTGAACTGGGAGGCCCCGCCTTTAAGGTGAGGACCCCTGCCTGCCCTCTTTGGGGACACTGCTGAGAGGGGCTTCGAGCATCTGCCCCAGCGTCTTGGCCTGACTCTGCCACTGTCCATCACCTGGCTGTGAGCGCTGGGCTTTGCTGCTGCGTTTTCCACCCAAAGCGCTCTGAATGAGAGGGCAGTGCTTCCAGCCCTTTGCTTCTGTCTGATCTGCCACAGTAGGAAGCTGGACCTAAATGCTTGCTAACAGCAAAGAGGGCAACTGGGTGCCGGGGGGAGCACTCCAGACCCACAGGGAGTTCTGCAGAAATGGGGACTTACTGCTAGTCAGTAGCTTGTAAGCAAGTTGGAGAAGGCAGTGGGCAAGAGGGGCTAGAGCAGGCGTTTGAGGGCCCACCCCCGGAAGGAGCAGGCCATGGGGGGGGGGGGGCTAGAGCTGAGCAGGGCAAGGCTGGGAGCAACCCAACACCCCCAGACCCAGGCTGACCCTAGATCCTCACTCATTCCCCCCACACATATTTCTCTCTCTTGGTCCTTCTCTTTATTTCCTCATGCTGTGTTTGAGAAGAATATGAAGTGTAGGATCTTGGGTAGCCCTCGATGGGATGGCCCAGATCCCATTTCTACAATCAGGTTAGCAATCTGCCAAGGGCCTCCCCCCACTGAAGACTGGAATTGCTGCTCCTTCTCCCCATTGCAGCCTGCATGTTCCCCTGCCCCTCGCTCTGCTCCAGACAACTGCGGTGGTGGTGAGGAGGAGGAGGAGGGCAGATGCCGCAGCCTCCAAACTCCCTGCCTCTCTGGCAAGGAAGCAGCCATCCTGATGAAAACGAGGAGGAGGTGCAGGAGTCGCTGGTGGCCACAGGGGTGAAAAGGTTGATGCTTTGAGGAAGGGGCCGGCCGAGTGTGTCCCCTGGAAGGGCCTTCAGCCTGGAGCTGCCAATGCTCGCCGTCTCTCCCCATCCCACATGCGCCCGTGTTTCCCAGGCCTGAAAATGCGCCTCTGCTGCAGTGGCCTGCAGGGAGAGGGGGGGCTTTTGAAGGCTGTAGCAGCACTGTGGACAGCGGGCTTGGTTCTTCCCCCCTCTTGGCGCCAGCAGAGGCTTTCAAAGCCCTCAAAAGTATCTACAGTCTTCACAAGGCCCCTTTCAGTTAGGACACTCCCTCGTCCTTGATCAACAGCTGCTGAGTGATTGAAAACTTTGGAACGGAGGGCTGGCTGGGGGCAGGGCCTGGGGAGAGGGGGGCGAGGACTGGGAGTAGCTGGTGGGACAGCTGTGGCCCCCGGCGGGCCCCGAGTTCTCCCTTTGTGTAGTAAGCCTTCCACTTCCTCGCTGACTCTCCTCCTGTCTCCTGAGGCAGAATCTGTCCACGCTCACTCTCCGCAACTGCAGCCTGGTCTCTCCAGACATCCTGCTCGACCTGGTGAAAGGGTTGCCGCGTCTCTTGAAACTGGACCTCTCGAACACCCAGTGTGACATACATGTCTTGGCAGCCGTGGGCGCCTGCTGCCAGCAGATCCGGGAACTGAACATCTCCTGCTGCAAGAGGCTGCCTCCCAGTGCCCTCCTTCATCTGGCCTATGACCTCCAAGGGCACTCCTTCCTCTGCCCGGCACTGGAGAAACTCACGGCTCTTTATCTGGGGCCTGGCATGACCAGAAAAGAGCTGGTTTCAGCGCTGGCCTTTGTGTTGCTCGCACTGCCCAGCCTGAAGGTATTTTTCCAGGAGAACCTGGCAGAGGCCCTGTGTATGGTCCACCTGCAGAACTTTGCCAGCGCCCAGATCGCCCCGGGGTTTCCTTCTCTGGATAAGCTGGTGCAGAACAGGCTGTCCACCCACACCAACGGGAGGAGGTCCCATCTCACACTGCCCCTTAAGGAGATACGGGAGATCACCGAGCCCTACCTGCGTGGCGTCAGTGCCGTGTGCCCAGACCTGGAGGTCGTGACGGTGTTAATACGGGATGGCCCCAGCTGGGCCCAAATCTTGCTGTCATGGCGCCATGTCACCCAGCTGAACGTCTGCTGCAAGGGGGCCAGGGACCTGAGGCAGCTCCTGCCTGTGCTGAAGTGCCTGGGGACCCAGCTTGAATCCCTCTCATTCAGCGTCTTCTCCTTAGAGGACGAGCTGGCGTTCCCGCTCCTGCTGAGCCACTGCCCCAACCTCCAGAAGATGAGCACTTCCCTCTTCCCTCCACTGAGGTGTGACTGTAGCAGGGAGCCGGATGCTGAGGCCTTGGGCTGGGACTTCCAGCTGGCTGCCAGCAAATTCCCGCCCCTCTGCGACCTTGACCTGTGCTACTACGACACAGGGCACCCCCTGCCTGCACAGCATGCAGAGGTGCTGAGGAGAACCCTCGTGGCCCTGCTCAAGCAGTCCCCAGGCCTGGAAAGACTGAGGCTCTTCGGCTTGCCGTTCTCCCTGGATGAAGTGTTTGCGGAGGTGCTGGAGCCTCCCAACACGGCCCTGGTGCAGCTCCAGGAGCTTTCCCTGATGAACAACAAGCTGTCCGTTCACACCATCCACCAGCTGTTGTCTTCAGAGAATCAGCTGCGCTACCTTACGTTGCAGGCTTGCTCAGACATCCACAAGGTGGAGTATGAGGAGCTCAGCAAGAGAATCTGGTCGGAGCGCCTTGACCTGTTCATATTCGGGGCCTCTGTGTGGTGAGGTCAGTGCGGGGGAGATGCGGCTGCCTCAGAGGGATCTGACAGAGGTTCGGGACAAGCTTGTTTCTGTTGGACCAGAGAGAAGCTTTTGTGTGCTGGATCGCTTGGCTTCCCCGCATCCTCCTCACCTCACAGTGCCACAGCCCAAAGGAGTCCTTATGAGCAGATCCAGCGACCCTCTCATCTTGCACCCTGCTCCTCACAGTGGCTGTTATTTGGGATGCGCACGGCTAAGGAGAGGAAGGCACTAGCCCCCTTGCCGTGTTGCTTCTGAGCAACTGCCATTCAGAACCGGCAGGTAGCCATCATGACCAGTAGCCATTAAAAGCCTCATTCTCTGCAAAAGGACTCATTAAATGGGTTTATTTGATAGCTTTGTACCCCCCCACCCCCGTTCCCCTCCTTTTTTTAGAACCCAAAGTGACTTGCATCATTCTGCTGTTCTCAGTCTTAGCCCCACAACAACCACCCCCTGGGGGAGGCTGGCCTGAGAGTTGCCCAGTTGGCTCCATGCCCAGGTGGGACTGGAACCCAGATTGCCTGAGTCGCAGGCTCACACTCTGAACCACTACACCCTGCTGACCCTCTAATATGAATTATGAGTTGTCCAAAGAAGTCCTTTTTCAGCCTGTCCTGGGTTGTTTACTTACATCCTGCTTTTTTCCTGTAAGGAACCCAAGGCATCTTATAGAATCCTCCTTTTCTGTTATTGTCACAGGAACCCAGTGGAGGAGGTTAAACTGAGGGTCTTTAGGTGACTGGGTGGCTTTTCCAAAGTCACCCGTGAGTTTGATGGCCGAGTGCAGACCTGGACCCTGGACCTCTCCAGCCCCTCTCCAGCACCCTCACCCCTGCACCACAGTGAATGGGATGTCAATCAAATTCACTGAAAGACTGAGTTCTGCGTTATGAAGGAGAAAAACATTATACTGTCTACTTTCTCCTCGTCATTTTAAAGATACCTGTAGTGTCTCCCTCTGTCCCTTTCCACTCAGTCACCTGTGGACTGGTTTGTTTGTATGAAAAATCCTGGATGTTTTTGCCAGTCCGGCTTTCTGAGGAAAGCCCTGCTGATGCCCCAGAACAGAACAGGGAATGCTCTGAACTGGATTTAACCTTCATTGTTGTTCAGTTGCAAAGTCGTGTCCAACTCTTTGTGACCCCATGGACAACATTCCTGCAGGTTCTCCTGTCCGCCATCCTGCGGAGTCCACCCAAGCCAACACCCACCTCTCCAGTGATCCCATCCAGCCATCTCAGCCTCTGCTGCCCCTTCTCCTTTTGCCGTCAATCGTTCCCAGCATCAGGGTCTTCTGCAAGGAGTTCCTCCCTCTCATCAGGTGGCCAGAGTAGTTGAGCTTCAACTTCGGTATCTGGCCTTCTAAAGAACAGTCAGGGTTGATCTCCATTAGGATTGAATCTCTTTGCGGTCCAAGGGACTCTCAGGAGTCTTCTTCAACACCACAATTCAAAAGCATCAATTCTTCAGTATTCAGCCCTCCTTCTGCTCCAGCTCTCACAGCCATACATTTACAACTGGGAAAACCATAGCTTTGATTATACAAACTCTTGTCTGCTTTTTAGTATTCTGTCTAGATTTGCCATCACTTTCCTCCCAAGGAGAAAGCATTTTTTTATTTCTTGGCTGCAGTACCCATCTGTGGTGATCTTGGAGCCCAAGAAAATAAAATCTGTCATTACCTCCATTTCTTCCCCATCTATTTGCCAGGAAATGAGAGGACCGGATGCCATGATCTTAGTTTTCTTAATGTTGAGTTTCAAGCCAATGTTTGCACTCTCCTCTCTCATCCGCATCAAGAGGCTCTTTAGTTCCTCTTCACTTTTTGCCATTCGAGTGGTATCATCTGCATATCTGAGGTTGTTGATATTTCTCCTGGCAGTCTTAATTCCAGCTTGCAATTCATCAAGCCTGGCCTTTTGCATTATGTACTCTGCATATAAGTTAAATAGGCAGGGTGCCAATATACAGCCTGCCGTATTGCTTTCCCAGTTTTGAACCAATCAGTTGTTCCATGTCTAGTTCTCACTGTTGCTTCTTAACCCACATACAGGTTTCTCAAGAAGCAAATAAGATGGTCTGGTAATCCCATCTCCTTAAGAACTTGCCACAATTTGTTGTGATCCACAGAAGCAAAGGCTTTAGCATAGTCAATGAAGCAAAACTAGATATTTTTCTGGAACTCCTTAGATTTCTCCATGATCCAGTGTATGTTGGTAATTTGATCCCTAGTTCTCAGCTTCTGTGAAACCCAGCTTGTACTTTTGGTAGTTCTTGGTCTGCATACTGCTGGAACCTAGCTTGTAGGATTTTGAGCATAACTTTGCTAGTCTGTGAAATGAGTGCAATTGTATGGTAGTTTGAACATTCTTTGGCATTGCCCTCATTTGGGATTTTCCGATCCTGTGGACACTGTTGAGTTTTGCAAATTTGCTGGCATATTTAGTGTAGCACTTTAACTGCATTGTCTTTTAGGATTTTGAATAGCTCAGCTGGAATACCATCTCTCCTCTAGCTTTGTTGATGCTGAGACTTCCTAGGGCCCATTTGACCTCACATTCCAGCATGGCTGGCTTGAAGTCAGTGACCGCCCTGTCCTGGTTTTCAGGAACGTTAAGCTCTTTCTTGTATAGTTCTTCTGTGTGATCTTGCCACCTCTTCTTAATCTCTTCTGCCTCTGTTAGGTCCCTGCCATTTTGGTCCTTTATCATGCCCATCTTTGCATGAAATGTTCCCTTCATATCTCCAATTTTCTTGTAGAGATCCCTAGTCTTTCCCATTCTGCTGTTTTTTCTCTATTTCTTTGCACTGTTCATTTAAGAAGGCATTCTTATCTCTTCTAGCTGTTCTCTGGAATTTGCATTCAATTGGGTGTATCTTTCTCTTTTTCCCTTGCCGTTCACTTCCCTTCTTTCCTCAGCTGTTTGTAAAGCCTCCTCAGACAGCCATTTTGCTTTCTTGCATTTCTTTTTCTTTGGGATGGTTTTAGTTCATGCCTCCTGTACAATGTTGCGAACCTCTGTCCATAGTTCTTCAGGCACTCTGTCTATCAGATCTAATTCCTTAAATCTATTTGTCACCTCTACTGTATATTCATCAGGGATATGATTTAGGTCATTCCTGAGAGGCCTAGTGCTTTTCCTTTCTTCAATTTAAGCCGGAATTTTGCAACAAAAAGCTCATGATCTGTGCTGCAGTTAGCTCCAGGTCTTAAACTTCATAGGCAGCCCCAAAGTAGAGTGCAGGTTCTCATTCCTGGGATTAGAAGGCGAGACAGAATTTGGGGGATGACAGAGCTGGTCCACCACAAGCCCATCTGGCCTTTGCAAAGGAGACACTTAACAGAATGCCCAAGGAATTGGAATTGGAATGCAGTTGAGGGCTTTATAAAGTTTTTCTGCAGTTTCTAATCATTAAGTCTTCCCTGTTCAAAATTATTTATTGCATAGTGCTTATAAAGCTCCTAACCTTTCCTGAAAATTGTTTACTGTAGCCTTAGTTGTCCTGTTTTCAAATAGGGCAATACATTTGCCTCTGTCCAGGCATGAGGATTCTCTCCTCAGAAACAGACGGCCTTAAAATACTGAGCACCTCAGATTTGATGTGGTTCAGGACTCCTGGACTTGGAGCCTTCCTTGGGTTTCCAAAATGGACTATCTCCCGCTTTCGTCTTCTTCGTTCTCCTCTTCTTCTTCTGTAACACGCTACATCCCAAGCGGAGAGGAGGAGGGTGCAGTGCTGTGAGTGGCGGGTCTATTGGCCAGTCGGTGAATGAATTTATCATGGCTTGCTCACCTTATGTTGGACTTCTCTACATGAGGCATTTCACCCAGGTTTTGTCCAGGGTGAAATGTTTGGCAAATATGGGAGCCCTGGGAGGAGGGAGATGGTGCACAAACTCAAACTTTTCTGAGAGTGAGATTATGAGTGCATCATCAATGTCTTGTGTAGAGAAGCCTTTTCAGCTGCAGTGCTTTAGAGAGGGGCACAGAAGAATCTATCCAAAGCTGGAATTTCCAGTACTTTTTCGGCTGTTTGCAAGCTGTCAGCAGTATTGCCAAAAGAATTGGTGGAGTCGTTGCAATCTTTGCTTTTGTTCCAGTGTTATTCCAGGCAAATCCTTTGCCACAATCCCTTCTCTTGCTTCTAAATTGCCTTGGTTAGGCTTGCTGTTGGCTATTTCTCTCTCCAGTCTAATTGGTATTGCTACATATTGTTAGGAAAATCTAAATAAATGTTATATGGAAAAAAAACAATCTTGCGTATTTTTTGTTGTGGTCTTCAACACTGTACCTGAGTCCTGTCTTGGAAAGCTGTAGAAGCTGCTCAGATGCAAGATCCTCTCCCTCTCATGAAGGAAATCTGCCTCAGAGCTTACACATCAGGAAAAGTTTGTGTCCCATTCAACCCCCATTCAAATGCCATACATAATATTTCACTAATCCAATTTGCTAAGTACAGGTATCCCTTGCTTAACGCGGTTTTGATTAATGTGGGTTTTGATTAACATGGTAAAATTAATTGTGACAATCCCTTGATATGTGCAGCAGAGTTTTAATTAACATGCTTTTTAAAATTTGCATAACAGTGTCTTTCCTCCCCTCAACTGTGATCTCAAGGCTGCAAGGCTGCCTTCAGTGGTGTTTGTATTGCAAACTCATTTTCCTTGTTATCACAGAATTTATGCTGATAAACAGAAAACTACTCATCACATGACTCTTGATAGCTTTTCCAACAAAAAGTAGTAATAATTACAATAATGAATGTAAGTACATTTAATAAAACATTTACTTCCCGATCATATTTTGTCTTTCTTAAAAGAGGACCACATGATGAATTAATACCGTAATGGATTATGTATGAATTGTAATTTGTAAATTATTAGATTTAACATGGATTTGATATATGAGGCAATATTGTGTGATCAATTAACAGCATTAATCAAGGGATACCTGTATTATAATGTTGCAAGGAAATCCTTTTCTCATTGACTGCTCTGTGAAATCCTCTGGAGCTCAAAAGGATCGTTTTTGAGGTATTAACTCACAGAATCCTAGAAGAGTTGGAAAGGGCCATGAAGACCATCGGTCCAACCCCTGCTGTTGCAGGATACCAAGTTATACTGTCCTACCCAGATTGCTGCCCAGTTTCTTCTTGAATGTCTCTAGTGTGGGAGAGCCCACCACCTCTCTAAGCAGCTGGTCCCACTGTCCTATTGCTCTGACAGTGAGGAAGCTTTTCCTGATGTCCAGCCTGCATCTGGGTGGTAACAGCTTGAATTAATTATTCTGTGTCTTGCACTCTGGCATCAGCAAGAAGCGATCTTGACCTTCCTCTTTGTGGCAGCCTTTGGGGTACTTATAGAGGGATATCATGTCCCCCCTCAGTCTTCTCAAGGCTGAACATGTCCAGCTCTCTCAGTCTCTCCTCATTGGGCAGTGTTTCCAAACCCTGGATCATTTTTGTTGGAAATCAAAATCAAGTCAATCTCTTTCACATTTCCCTATTTCAATCTGAATAGCACTAGGCTTGAATGTGTAAGCTTCTTGTATTGTTATATTTTTCTGACTTGTTGTCTTTTATATGTGATTGCTAAGCACACATGCCCTCTCTCTCTCTCTCTCTCTCTCTCTGCACCAAGCACTTCCATCAGTCATCCACAGGATCAAAGGATGACCCAGACTTAGCTGATGAAAGATGCTCTCTGACCACAAAGTACCATACCTGTCTTCCCTCTGAAGGTTATATTTATTTTATATACTGACTTCATATATTCTAAACCACCCAGTAATCAAGGTTCTCCAGCTGGTGTGCAATACATTTAAAACAATCCCCTGTAAACATTAATGAGAAAGTAAAATCAGCCCAGAATAAAGCTAAGATACTGCCAAGAGTGAAGCATATGTTCACCATTTAAAAAAAACTTGACATTTGTGACAGCAAATGAATAAAACTAAGACCGTTGGCTCCTTAGTCATTCATGTGGCTTCTGTTAGACCCCTGGAAATCAGTGAGGCGAGTTAATCATGACAACTTGAGAGTGTAATACCTAATGGAGCACCTCATGATATCTCAGCTTATTGTCTGGATGTTGCCTTCAAGGGAGGCTCAGGTGACAAGGGACCGGCCCATTTGGTATTCTCATTGTCATCCTTTCCACACCACATTAACATTTCTCAACTTGCCGGCATTTGATCGTATATGACCAGCTGTTTGATGCATCAGTTGCGTTTTAATTTTCTGTGCTTGTCACTGATGTTTTCATTGTACAGAGTGCTGGTGTTTTAAGTTCTATAACAAATGCTCTCAGAAAGGTTTGCAGCATAAAACACAGAGACAATGACATCCATAGTAATAACCATTTCAAAGATACTAGCCACAAGTAAGAGGAAAAATGAAACACAGAATACCTGGTTATTTTAGCATGGTGCAGGTAAGCATTTAAGAAATTTTAATTATGATGGTATCATTGATTGCACTAGGTTTGTTCTACATACAATCAGTGCTGGATTCAATCCCATACAGCCTGTTGGCAGCAAATTAAGGAAAGTGGTTAAAGACTGTCTCCCCCCAAAAGCAACTCCTGCTTAAGGATCTCTCTTCAGGCGGTGTGCAATTGCTCCCTCCAAACGTGTGCTTGCTTCCTCCTCCTCCCATCAACTCTCCCTCTCCCGAAGAGCTGCTCTAGTGACTGGCCTCAGGCCAGTCAAAGCGGAAGGAGGGCTGCTCCTTGTCATGCTTCCGCTGTATGCCAAAGACTTGCAGATTCCCCTCAAGATTCAACAAGTCATTCTGAACCCCCTTGCCATCCAGAAAAAGGGCCGGAGCCTCTTTCTGTGGAATGCGACTGAATGGAAAACAAAGATCATGCCGTCAGTGTCCACACTGGTAAATTTCACTTGCTTTCCTTCGTAGTCGAGAAAAACCCGGATCTTTTTGGGCAGAGAACTCAGGCGCAAAGCCGTTCGCTTAAGGGAAGTAAAAGCCAGCGGACCAGCGCGGACCGAGTTCCCCACAGCCCATATCCCCTCATTTGGGCTGAGGTCGTTTAAGCCCTTCCTCTTCACATCTTCAGTGGCCACCCCTAAAGCCCAGCTTCCTCTGTCCGCCTCTTTCAGCTGCTCCACCTCCACTTCCCACCAATGCTGTCCAGAGGAAAACCCCTCCTGCCCCAACACACAGGGGACAAAGTCGAATCTCCCTGGATTGGAGGGCAGCCTCTGCCTCTTGTCGCCCCAGGACATGGTCTTTAGGTCCTTGGACAAGACAAGGTAGGGATTTGCGGTGTCACAATCCAGAGTCACATTTACTGCAGGGAAAGGGAAGGAAGAGGAGGGTTAAAGACATGGCGATGGGGCTGCAGACAGAAGCAGGCTCAGTAAGTGCCCACCTCAATGTGGCATTAAAAGTGTTCCCAAATCTGGCCTACAAAAATCCAAGTAGCAGAAGGAGCCAGTGGGGATTTCCTTCCAAAGCACATACCCACTTCAAAAAAGCAACCTTCCCAAACACCACATTAAAAAGTGGGAAGGTTAAATTCCTCTTCCATGCCTGCTCTGCTCCCCTATTTTTCCATGCACCCCATCTCTGCTGAGGCTGTTGCAGTGGTTTAAAAGCCTGCAGTCTTATTGTCATTTTTGCCAAGAGGGCAACTACCTATGTGAGTAATCCTGGAACAGTGTTCCTCCAGGATTTAGCCAAATTTCAGTGGAAAGAGGCTAGAAGCTACACCAGGAGGAGAAGAACAGATAATCTGCCTGGACAGAGTCCCTGGTTCAGTCCCTCTCAGTGTGGTGCACTTGTGTTGCGGCTGCGGCGCTTCTCAGCTGAGGAACTTGAGCCAGTAGTCAGAGATGAGGAAGCCATTTAAGTTCCATTTCACACAATAGACACTATACTATATTAAGGATGCAATCCTATGCAAGTTTAGAGTGAAAGGGGGTTACAACTCTCAGCACGACCCAGCCAGTTGTCTGGCATTTGTAAGCCTTCTCCCTCTGTTAACTTCCATTGGATTGTACCTTAAGTGAGATGCCAAATTGTCTGATTCATTGTTCCAATAAGACCCTCCTGCCATAGTTAAACCTGTGTCTATTGCGCTTAGTTCTATTAGCACTTCAAAGCTTAAATTAGAATAATGAATGAATGAATGAATGCAGTCACTCATTTCATCCCCATCACATCTGTCCTTTGTCCCAGTCCAGACAAAATCAAAGTGGTAGAAATGCATTTGTGGATAACCCTGTTGCCCTTGCCTCTCCCATCTCCTGAAACTGGGTTTAAAGTAGAAACACAGAAAGAGAGTGAGTCAGAATGGGCCTCCCAGGCCATCTAGCCTGACCCCAGGCTCCAGCCGGTTCCACTCACGACATGCCCACCGTGTGCATGTCCAGCCTATCCTTGAACACCCTCACCGATGGGGCCTCAACCACCTCCCGTGGAAGCCCATTCCACACCCTTGGGGTCCTGACTGTCAGGAAGTGCTTCCTGGCATCCAAATGGAACCTGGGTTCCCTGAGCTTTGCTCTGTTGGAACGCATCTTGCCCTCCTCTGCAGGGAAGAACAGGTCTCTACCCACCTCCATGTGGCAAACTATTTAAACTTAAGGTTTAAACCTTAAACCTTTCTGGGACTTAGGTTACTCTGGAAAAGACCAAGTGGAAGTAGTAAGCGACCGTGTAAACAATGCATGTTGATGAAAGTTTTCTCTTCTCTTGTCCTAAAAACTTACCTTTGTTCAATGCTTGTCCCAGCATTTCTGTTATAAACGGGGGGGTGGTGAGGAGAGAGAAAGATACTGTTAAATTTAAGATCACATGTGAGACAATGTGTTATTTCATGTTAAAAATGCAAGGAGAGTGTTACCACATCAGGTCGAAATCCCAGTATTATGCATCCTATCATGGCTGGACATATGCACAGCCTTCCCCAGCCTGGTTCCCTCCAAATGGACGGGACTACAGCTCCCACCATCAGTACAGTGCTGTGAGTTATAGTCTAATACATCTGGAGGGCACTAAGCTGAGGAAGGGTAGGCTCTGGCATGGCCAGAGATGAGGGCTGAAGCTCCTTTCTCTCCTGACTCTGCCCATGGAAAGGTTCCACCAAGTCTGAAGCCATCGCAGCATCGGTAGACCTGACTTCCCTGGATCCGTCTGTGTCATTCCTTGTCTTTGTCTTCCAAGTCAGCAGTTCTAAAACCTTTCCCTTTCAGTGTGATGCAGCTGGACCGGGACTCGGACATCTGGCCTCTAGTGCCTACTCAGCCACGAAGCTCATTGGGCAATGCTTACTCTCAGCCCAACCCATCACACGGGGTTATCATGCTATTACATTTATAGCCTGCCTTTTTCCCCTCTTGTGAGAAACCCAGGCCAGCTGGCACAGTCCTCTTCCGTTTTAACCTCCTGACAACTATGTCAGGTAGTTTGGGCTGAGGGTCAGCTACTAGCCTGAAGTCCCCCGGGAGCATTAGGGGCAAGTCTCGATTCAAACCTGGATCTTCTAAGTTCCACTTCAAGATTCTGACCAGTACAATAAGCTGGAGAAGGACCATGTAAACTGCCTTGAGTTCCTTGCGGGGGAAAAAGGGGGTTATGAATATAATAAGACATGTCATGTCACCTGCATCTAGGTCAGTATTGACATTTGGATGATATAGAATGGTCTGTTGATGCTTAGCTGGGAGTGAGTCACACTGGTATTTCCTGAGAGCAGGGGCTCTGCTCCTGGAAGGTCCATCACCTATTCTGGCTACCCTCGGACGAACCACCCCTTTCCCCACGTAGCAGCTCCTTCCATTCTGGTCACTCTTTGGAGGGGCTACCATAGGGACGAGGGGGTTGGGGGGGAGTCTGCTCCCTGCTGTGCACTCGATTCACTTTAAATCTGGATGTAGGTTCGCCTGTTCAGTCTCACCCTGTCAGCATCTCTCTCTGTCCCCCGTTTAAGTCAGGGCTCCTCATTAGAGATGAAAGCAAAGAAATGGAAGAAAAGCCCAACCGGAGAACGGAATGGAACCAAGAAGAAGCAATGTTTCTGTATTTGACTCATCTATGTTGTGAGGAGCTGCATATACTTGAGACTAACGAGACAACCAAAATGGTTTAATAGCTTAATACGGAGACGTTGAGGTGCCAGAGCGGCATGTTGGAGGTGCCATCTATAGTTGCTCAGAGCAGGTTTTTTAAAAATCTGCCCAAAAAAATCCCCCACGCTTTCCCTAGTTTGTTTATTGCCAAGTTGTACAATTGTGAACTTTTGGAGTTACACCCTGCAGGGATTTGGAGCCTCTGCTTGGGCGATATTCAGGGAGATGCCTGATACCAGGGGGCAGAAGATGCTCCAGATACATTTCTCCCATTTTTAATTAACAGCTGACGGAAGGCAAGCTGTAAAGAGAAACCGAAAGTGTGTTTATCTGCCCTGAAGGTGGATTACAGTCCCTTTGCAGCTTCCGCCTCCCCTCCACATAAGTGTCCACCCAGTTGTAAATTCTGCACTTTGTCCCAAGACAAAGTCTGCACTTTGTCTCAAGTGCTTGGGAAAGTGCAAAGTGCACCCTGCCCCCTTTCTAGCTTTTAAAAGAAAGAGGAGTTAAATGTCAAAACTCTGGGATCCTTTAAAAAGGGGTTAGCAGAATGGCGCATTCACAGACCGACAGAGGGCAGATGACCTCAAAGAAAATGCTGCCTACATAATTGTTTTCTCACCTGGACCAGGCTCAAGGTGAGATGCTTGCATGCATGAAAGAGGTGGATGGGAGGCTTCTTTCTGGGAAAAAGAGGAAGCATGACAACCTAATCCAACACAATCAATACTCAAGCCCTGATAGCTCCCGAGTGTCCCTTAATCACACTCCTCAATACCTTTAAATGAGTCCAGAGCTGCTGTTTGTCTCTCAAGCAGTTTCTTGACCAGGGCACTGGTTGTCTGAGAGTAAGTCCTGAGCGTCTTTTCGAGGTCGGGAAAGGGATCAATGGGCCGCTTCACTCGCACCGTCTCATACCTGGAAATTATTATTAGTCATCTTCAGCGCTGATGGGCCACAAGTGGCCTCTGTGGCAACCAACTCGCTTGCTGTGATGTCACAGTGAGCCCAAGGGGCGGAGGCATAAGCACTGACCTGGTGGCCACTGGTGGCCTCACTGCGATGTCAGAGAGGCTGAGACCAATCGCACAGACTCACCCCTCAGCGCTTATGTAGCCAAACAGCACCAGCGACTTGGGCGAACCCCACGGTTTTCAGGGGGGGAGAAGAGCTTTTGGGAAAGAAATCCCCTACAGAGTGGTGGACCCCATGGAGGACTCAGCAATGGCCACAGGGGCTGAGTATGTATTTGAGGGGTGGGCTGGGGAGAGGGAGGGCCTCCAGGAGTGGCTGGGAAAGGAGGAAGCATCATGGGAAATGGTCTGGCTGCCTAGCTGCCATCCCAGGCAGGGGTGCATCATTTTGCGGCAGGTCCCGCTTGTCTCCTAAGGGGAGCTGAGTACAATGCGCACTCCAGGGCCAATTCGCAGCTTGATAAATGGTAAAGGTCGGGTTAGGGCTCGCCTCCACGTCTGGGGGCTCAGGGACATCCCCAAAGGATGGTGCCCCTGAGCTGGCATCTGGGGTCTTGTGCCCTTCGCCTCTGGCTCTGCCCAATCTTGTTGGGTCCACCACTGGAAAGCTTCTCTAAAAAGCGAATGCAGCCCTGAGGCTGAGAGGTTGTGTGGGGTGGGGGGGGGGGAGGATTCAAGGAGAGGAACCAGGCAGGCATGAAGGCCCGGCTGGGCTCCCGACCACAAACCACCCAGAAGGGAGGTTGCTGCAAGAGAGAGGAATGTGATCTCTTCCAAAGCCAGCAAAACGCAAACGGAAGGGATGGACAGCCACATACCTGTTCAATGTGCCTTTGATGTTCTGAAAAAGAGGAAGAAGAGAGGAACAGATCCCCGGGTTTAGAAAAGAACACTTTGCAGTGTATCCCAATCCCTGACTGTCCTGCTTCTCAGGGCTCTAGCCAGGTTGCCTTTTAGTGCTGGGCAGGCTCTGGGTTGGTTTGAGGGAGCCTGAAGGAGGCAAAACGGGGAAAGGGTTGCAGAAATTCTCTCTCTCTCAAACACACACACACACACACACACACACACACACACACAAACACGTTCTCTTGCCCACACTGCCGTTAAAGCACAACAGCCATATTGAATTCCCTGCCTGGCTGGGAGGGGGGAGTCTGAGAGCAAAATGAACTTTGTGCAGCCCCTACCTAACAAGCTAGCCTGACCTTGACTTCATAATCAGAGGGGCAGCAGAATCTAGTTAGAGCTCTCATAAAAGCAACAAAATGCTGTGCTAGATTAGGGAGGGACTCTGCACAAGGCTGGTGCGTACTGCAAGGAGATAAGGAAGGCTCGGGATGAGGGAGGGCTGGACCTTAAAGAAGAAAGGACTATTCGAATTAAGCAGCAGGGCGGGGGCGGGGTGTGGAGTGTATTGAGGAATAGAATGTGATCTGATTCTTTAAATAGGCATATAATGCCTGGATTCGGGTACTGCAAATGAGACACTGCTTTGGGGCATGTGTCCATTTTTTTTGTCTCCACTGTCTTCTTGGCACACTAAAATTAAATTTGCTTCAGGGTTGCATCTCGTCTCTAGGCCCTCATTGGTCTGAGCCTAGCATCCCACAAGCTGACCTCGCCTGGTCACCAAACTGCACCCGGCAGCAAAGGACACTGTTGCCACCCTGCTTTTCTCAGAGCCCTTCCAGATGTGAGCAGCTGGAGCCAAAAGATGGACCAGCCAGGAAGTCTCTAGTTCCCATCTTGCTTTGGTCGTCAAAGGGCCCAGTCTCCTCAGGAAGCCACACTCTCTCAGCTGCAGTCTGGCCATCTGGCAGCAACAGGGAGGGGAATAATAATACGGACCTACCTTGCAGGGCCCTTGTAAGGATTACAAGTATCTGAGACAAGAGTGCACAGTGCTTTTCAAAGGTTAGCTCTGTACTTCCAGGCAAGCTGGCTGGCAACTGTGAGTTAAGCATTTGAGCCACACCTTGGGAATTGTGAGGAGGATATCTGGGGTGCAGGATGGGGGAAAGGAGGCATTACAAGTTCTTTAATTTATTTTTTCTTTAATTATTATTTTAATTTCAGGGCACATATCCCCTGAAAGCTAATCCAGGATGTGCTGTAAACTGTCAGCAAACCGATGCCCAATTCCCTCTTTCTCACCCTGCAATTTTCTTCTCTCTAACCCTTTAGTATTCAGTACCTCCCAGAAGCACAAGGGTCTTTGTCACGCTAGCTTGGTTTTTTAATAGTAACATTTTCCTTATAATTCACAAATGTGCATAGACCAGGGTGGGTGACTGTGGCGGATTCAGGGTCCACTTCTGCTCCCTGCCTGCACACCATGGCCTGCAATGTACTTGGCACCACAGTGCATCAGAACAAAAGAGATGTTTAAAAACACGGCATTTAAATAGTCATGTTAGCGCTAGAGCACTCCACAGGTCACATTTAGCTTGTTTTGAAATTAACTGGGCTCTTTCCATACTCTGGAGAGACTCTGGCATGCTGCAAAATTGGTTTCCAAAGAAGCTAACTGACCCATGCACTGTGTCATAGGGAGATTTGGGGAATAGACGTATTTCAATCTCTTGGGAAAGCAATCTGTGGCGACTAGATGGGATATATCACCTGTAATTTCTGATTAGGCATAATTGCTGAGAGGTGTAATCCAGCACTTTAGCAAGGCTGCTTCTTCCATCTTCTTTGCGGGAGGTTTAGCAAACCCTTCACAGCAAGTCCCACCCCTGCATGCCACCCCAGTTTATTTAAAAGTCCCCGTAGGTCCTATTACCCAGCACTAGGTGGCGCTGTGGCACTGAGCAGAATTGCAAACTGAAAATCAAGCCGAACCTTATCAGGGGAAAGCCCTGCCAGGTTCTGAGTGAGGGATCACAAGTTCATAATAAATGCCTCATGCAGACCCCCCCACCCCCACCCCCACCCCCCAAACAAGCACCATTTCCCTTCTTAGGGCCAAAGCAAGCCTTACTTCCATGGAAGCACGCATGGCCAGATCTGAATCCAGACTGTGGCGCTCCAGGAGTTTTAAGCTCTCCCATTCTCATGCTGAAATGCTGCACAGAGTTGTAGAAGGGCAGGCAATTTAAAATATCAGCAGGACTGTGTGTGGAATTCTGGCACGGAAATGGTGCGGGGTGGGGGGGTGTTCTCTGGGTCCTGATCCAAGAAGGGGCTGCATGTGCTTACACCACAGTAAATGAGTTTGGCCCTTGCTTGTCTCAATTTGGATTTGGGACCATGGCACTCTGGAAGGGGGTGGGGTCATATCTTCTCTCCTCCTTGAGTATCTTGTGCAGTAATGTGTAGTCATTGGCAAGCTCAGAATGTCCCCCTAGCCGACAACCGACAACCTAGTCTCAGCAAGTGAGCAAGAGGGAGCCAGTGTATGTTGTGCTTCTGCGGCATCTTATAAAGATTTGCCTACATTTGGCACGACTGGAGGAGACAGAAGAAGAAGGTGGGAAGTCAGTTGATCAACACGTGACTATGGAGGTTCTCTTTACAGGGACTGACACTTATCTACTTTTAGCTTTGCTGGCGGCCAACTGCTCCTCATCCCCTCAAAGAACATCCTTCTGCTTCAGATCCAGGATTCAGGATATGTTCGACCCTGTCAAGGAATGTAGAAGAGTTTGCATCTCACCTGCAGGAATTCAGTGGGGGATTGCTGGCATTTTACGTCAATCTCCTTCATCAGGTAACTGAGATTGGACATTTCTTCATTCAGTATGGTTTTATTTTCCTTCTGCGTTTTCTCAATCTTGTTCTTCAGCTCTGTCAGCTGGGTCGCCACAATTCCATATGCTTCATCAAAGAATATGCCCATTTGATTCAACTTGGACAAGGCCCCCTCCTTCTCAGCTTCTATGAGGGCCTGTATAAAAATAAAAGATTTAGAGAAGGGAAACTGGGGGACCAGCTGAGTCGAGTCTAAGAAAACTTATAAAACATCAGAGGTGGCTGCTAAAGTGAATGTGTATATCACAGAATCATAGAACCACAGATTAGGAGAACTGGAAGCGGCCAGAGCGTCATCGGCTCCAACCTCCTGCTCAGGTCTCCTAGTGAAAGCATCCCTCTCAGATGGCTGTCCAGCTGCATCTTGAATGCCTCCAGTGTGGGAGAGCCTACAGCCACTCTTGGTCATGGGTACCATTGCCATACTGCTCTAAAAGTCAGGAATTTTTTCCCGATATCTAGCTGGAATCTAATTTCGTTTAACTTAAGTCTGTTATTCCATGTCCTGAGCTCTGGAATGGATGAGAAGGGATCCTGCCCTTCCTCTTTGTCACAGCCTTTCAGGTACTTGCAGCATGCTATCATTTCCCCCCTCAGTCTTCTCTTCTCGAGTGTGCATGTACAAAAAGGACCAGTGGCAGTCACTTCCTTCCAAGATGCAGGATAAGGAGTAGAATGAGTGAATTTAGGGATCCGGAGCTATAAAGTAGGGTGGATACAGGTCCTCTTTTACAGAGGAAGTTTTATGCAAATCAGTGTCCTCTCCTGTTCAAGCTGTAAGAGACCAGAAGATGACATGGCTCAGGGTTCCTTCAAAGGTCAACTACTCTGTCAAGCCCATGAGCCTGGTGTTGTGAATCCTGACATGTCACAGGTGTGCAGGTAGGAGGCTGCACTCCACTTTGGATTCCTTGACCGGAGATGCCAAAGGTGGAAGGTGGCACACTGCATGTGCAAGTCTCACATGTGAGGTAAAGCCGGCATCGTCTACACTCACATTCGTTAGTAATTCCCAGCAGTGCCCCTACTTTGTCCATGCCCAGTTCCCAGTTCCACAGTGCCACTGGACAAGCTCACACGCCATCAGCAAAGGGATGAGAGTATATGAGGGCAAATACTGCCGATTTGATGACGATATATTCGCGGTTGTTTTGTCAAGAACCCAAAGAATTTGCATTGAAGGAGGAAGAGCTAGGATGGAGCACAAGAACTTCTGAGAGGGAGAAGGAATGACTCAATTTGACAGAAGAAGCCAAAGACCAGGCTAATAAGACCAGGCAATGTCCTCTTTGGACGCGTTGCTTGCAAGTCTTTTTTGAAAGGCATGAAGTAATAAACAGAAACTAGTAAAGGGGATCCTCTTTGAGACCATGAAGTCTAGAATCTAAAATTACCTGCCTGCACCACTGAATACGGGTTGCAGGAAAGACCTATGCATGCCATCTGGAGCTCCTTGGGTGAAATGAGGGATATAAACAAGGGAATCCTGGGACACAAAGTGGAGTGTGCTTCCTCAGGGCTCCCGCCAGCCAGCCATGCCCTTTTCCTGGATATTCAATTCCATCTACCTTTGGCAAGGTCAGGTAGTCCTCCAAGCTGGGTGACCATTCACAGTCCTCACAAGGCTGCTTTCGTGCGTCACCCCTCAAGGTTTTCTCCTGAAGCTTTGCAAGGCTCTGGCTCAGTGGTGAAGCAGCAGCTTTGCATCCGGAAGTATTAAGTTCTAGTCCTGGCATCTCCAGGTAGGGCTGGAAAAGTTCCTGCCTAAAACCCTAGAAAGCCACAGCCAGTCAAAACTGGGCTCTGGACCCCAGGGCTCCTCCTAGTTTGAGCAACTTCCTGCGTGCTTCTGCCTTCTTGTGCTTGGATGGTGGCACGGCCAGCACCTTCAGCCTCAGCTCCCTTTCCTGCAGAAGACATGTCCAAGGTGCCCCGTGGGTCCTCCATGGCCCCAGCTCACCCCAAGCATCTGCCCCGGTATGAAAGTTGTGAAAAGAAACACCTACCAGACATTCCGGACTTTTCTGCCTCATGACCATTTTCTGGGCCACAAGATTCTCTGTGTCTTGCTTTAATGACTGCCGCTGAGCTTGGATTTTTTCCTGTACAAACAGAAAAGTAGTCTTTTTTCACCCAAATTTTCACGGTTTTTTTTTCTTTGAGAGTTTTCTTTCTTGAAGGTCTCAGGCAGGAGGAATTAAATTTCAAGATGAGTAGCCAAAACCAGGGCTTAGGGATTCATGGATATTGTTAAATCCATTCTGTCTATATTTTGCAAATTGTTGAGCATCTTTCATTCCACCGTCTGCTCAATGACTTCTTTTTAGAGATAGATGAAAATTTGGTTTCCATTTCTAAATGTATGTGTGCACGCACACAAATACATAGTTGTGCAAATGCAGATTTATGCAAATCTCCAATACCCAAAGAAGCAAACAAAGCCAGTACTCAAATCCCTTGAATCTGCACAACTCAAAAAACAAAAAAGCCTCACGTGAAACCACTGCAGATTTTTCCAACACCCCTTCCACAGGTTCAGGCTGAAGTTTAACCCTTCCTCCCAATGCCCCAGTACACAACCAATTGCTGGTACTTTTTCTAATTCTGTTGTCTTGTCCTCCTGATGGGATAGAGTGAATGAGAAGCAGACACAAAGAGCAACGCACTGAAATTTATTTATTAGATTTGTTTAAAGCCACCCATTAGCACCATACTCTAAAACACACTTTTGGAAATTACTTTCAAAAGCAAAGAAGGCAGGGACAGGGGCAGATGCCTCTTCCTACACCATTTATTTGCCCACTTGCCCAGCTCTGAGGAAATGGTGCTCAAAGTATCTAATAGTCTTGCAAGCCAAAATGACAATAATAAAGCAAATACACTGAAACAATAATTTAAAGAATGCAGCAATACAAGAAGAAAAACAGCACTCAAACCCGCAGACCAGCTTACATGCTTGAATGAGAATGACTTTACCGGCTGGCAGAAAGTAGCAGAGTGGGAGCATGATCCTGCGGGTTTGCCACTCTCTTTCATGGCCCCACACAGCTATCTCCATCACACGAGATGAGCATAGATCAGGGTTCAATTGTGGACGGCCCACTACTGCCCGTGAGCAGGGCGGCAACCCACTTCCTGCCTCCCACTTCTCCAACCTGCTTTGCTTCCCTTCAAAGTGCCCTCCCTAGGCAGGCTGAAAAGCCCATACAGTGAAAACTGGGGAAGGCAGAGGGCAGGGGGGCAACAAGACCTCCACTTCTCTTCCTGCCCTGCAAGGTTCAGCTGCCAGGACAAAGGGAACCCAGAAAGCTGTGAGGTCAAGGCTTCTGATGGGTGAGGGCCCAGTCCATGGTTCTGCACCTGAAAGGTCTCGCTGAGCACCCTCAACCCCTTCCTCGTTTATTCTCAAGTCCTCTCCCACACAGAGACATAGAACATAGAAACAGAGCAAGTCAGAAGGGGTCTCTCAGGTCATCTAGTCTGACCCCCGGCTCCAGCCGGCTCCGCTCATGACATGCCTACCATCACTTTGTACAACTGACTCTACAGCACACCTTTTGTACCCTTTGACCCTAGTTGTCCTGTCATGATTTAGAAAACAATACATACACTATTTTGTATGCTTAATTAGTGGGAAAAGTTTCAGTAGCATAGCAGGTTTTCTCCAAACTCCACAAGTTGTTCCAGTGACTTTTCTTGTTCAAACTGTAAGATTTTTTTTCCCTTCCCTTCTCCTCATTCATCTCTCACTTAAAACCCTTTTAAGTTTAAAACCCTTTTTTGATTGTTAATTGACAAGCTTGGCAGGGCAAAATGGGCCTATTGTAGCTCACCAGGGAGGGCTGAAGTGGGAAAGGAGGGCCGGTATTGGAGCAGCGTGGAGTAGGCGGGCAGAAAGATACCCGCCTACTCCCAGTACCCTAGCCAATGAGGGGAAAGCAGGAGGAAAAAGCCACGGGGGTGGGGCAGGGCATAAAATGGCGTGTGAACATGTGTGGAGTCTAACTGGAAGATGGGAAGGAAGCCACCTTCGGTCCCTTTGTTGCAATAAAGTTTTAAAAGAACTCTCTGCATGCTTGGAATATTTTTCTCTTCTGAAGGAAAGGAAAGAGTGTTCTTAACAAGAGGGATCCAGTGGTGCCCACAAAGAGGTTTGCAATGTGGAGCCTATAGGAAACCAGGTTTAAAAAATGGCATGGCTTTGCATTAAATGCGTATACCTTTCTAAGCAATTCGACACAGGCTTCAACAAAAGTGGAATGATTATGCAAATAAATATCCATTTGGTATCTATATGCCATTGTTCTGTCCTGAATCCAGTACATTATAGGAAGTGTGTCTTTATCTTTTTAATGTTGTAATATTGGATTTTTAGCTATCAAAAGGTGCAGAGAATGCTTCTTACATTAACCTTTTGTTATGTTTCATGAAGCAGGTAAATAATTATAAAAAGTGTGTACATCCATGAGCATTAAAGGTTGTTCCGATACAAAATTTTATAATAACTTCCTTCAAGCAACTCCTGGATGATACTGAAACACTGGTTTAAGGATGCATTAGCTGGTCTTCACTGCCAGCAATTTGCCAAATCAGAAGTCCCCTATTAAAGAGACACTGCAGTGTCTGACAAAAAAATAACAAAAGTTTCTGCTGAATCAGTGATGGCCTAAGATCCATAGGCATAAGACACCAAAGCAGCATTCCACTTTTGAGGCATTTTACAGTGGCACTCACAGAAGTTTCTCAAATTCCTAAATGTGGCCACAAGGCCTTGCTTTATGACACTTGGCCACAATAAATGAATAAATAGCAAGGAAGACCCCACTTTCATCTCCAGTAAATGGACACTCTGGGCGAGTCATCCAGTGGTCAGTAGTGTAAGCCCTTTCTATTGGAGATGTTTGTTTCTTGGAAATTGCATTTATCTCTCTGTCCTTCCTTTCCCCTTCCCACCTACCCACTCCTTCCATTCCTCCTTTTGCATAACTGTGCTTGCAAACCAGAAAAGTTTCGCTTTCTTGCAAATGCCTGACTTAACAGTGGCTGAACGGATTCAGTTTTCCTCCCTTTTCTCTGTCTGCAGATTGTTTTTGTTCCTGCAATCCCACTTGCCCAAGCCCTGGTCGTTATTTGCAGCAGGAGTCAGGTCCTTAAGTGAAGGAAAGAGAGCAAAAACTAGGCCTGCCCAAGAGTTTTACCCAGCTTGAACCAGTTAGCCTTTCCGTGCCACAATCACTGCGAGCTCATCTAGACCAGCCCCAAATCTCCTCGCACAGTGGTGAAATACTAAGCCACGCAAGCCAACACCACCTGTAGCCATGGGTGGCAGCCTTCGGAAGCATTTTTACCATTGGATAAGCCTACCAGATGCCAACGCATGCAAATCATGAACAGTGTTGTGAATGCATGCTGAACGGCATCTCAGCGTTTCCTGGTTCAATCAGTGCTGGCAGCCTCCATTTGCCCACAGATCAGCTATGCGGATAACCGTGGCAGTTGTGCAGAAAGGGAGAAGGCTGCCGTGTCAGAAAGCCATGCTCTTTGCAAGGGGGACAGGATCCAAACACAAGGTAAAGCGCTAACAGCACAAAGCCGTTCCTGCCACGGCCTCCTCCTACCTTAAACTTCTGGAGAGCCTCCTCCACGGGAATGACTTGATGATCTCGGTGCTTGCTGGTTTTGTCACACACCACGCAGATGGGAGAGTCGTCCGTCTCGCAGAAGAGCTTCAGGGGCTCCCCATGCTTCTCGCAAGCCCCCGCTCTTCCGTCCGCCTCCTTTGCCACTTGGCTGCTGAGCTGCTTGACCAGCTGTATGGCATTCGCCAGTTGCTTGTTCGGCCTGATGTCCCTGGGCCAAACGGGGCTCCTGCACTGGGGACAGGAGGTACCTCCGAACAAGTCCAGCCTGCAGTTCCCCAGGCAGGATTTGCAGATGTTGTGCCCGCAGTTCAGCGAGATAGGCTCTGTGAAGTAGTCCAGGCAGACGGAACAGGTCATCTCGTCGCAGAGGCCCTTCACGAGGTTCCCAGCAGCTGCCATTCCAGCGGCCTCCCTCAGAAAAGGCTTTCGTTTCTCTAAGCGAAGTTTTCCCCTTCCTGGTCAGGCTTTTCCCTTCCCTGCAACTGGACACGCAGCATTGCTAAGTGGTGACGAGATTCCCTTTCGATAACTGAGTAGGCAAGTGCAGTTCCAAAAATAAAAATGCAGGAAGCTTTCTTCCAAGCCAGGGCCTTCCCCCTGATCAGGCCACTTCCTAGCACAAGGAATGAGTAACTATGTCCGGTCAACTTCTGTTGTGTTCTCATTTTCCCCCTGCAAAGTTCATTCCATCACATTTCAGCATCAAATTGTGTGTGGGTCTGTGTTCAGCCTGTATCGCTAGACAGACAAATCCCACATGAAAATTCACATACATTTTTAAAACTCTACATTTTTCAATGAACCATTTTGGTGTGCACTTTTTCAAATGCCCACATTGTTTGCAAGAGATTGCTCCATTAAATAAAGTGCTCTTGTGCTCATTTGTCCATATAGATGCATGGTTTTTGGTATGGACCTTTTTGTCACACTTTCCAGATGTGTGCATTTTAAATATAATCCCCCCCAGCACAAACATACACACGCACAGCCGTCTGCATCACAAACTTCAGGAAAGTATGGCTTTCAGTGTCAATCTACATTCTGGCTTGTGTTCAGGTCTTAAGAGTGCAAATTTGAAATAAAATATGAACTAAGTTAATTTCTCATGCATCTCTTTCAGATATCCCCAGAACTGGGGAGGGGTGGGTAGACCAGTCATGGAGCCCCAAAAAGACACCCCACCCTGGGCTCGTTTCAGAGGTATTAGAAAAAGGCCAGCCATTCTGTAATGAAGCTTGCTTGCAAGACCAAACACGGATCGTTTCTGTGACCCAGCCAGCGACCTTGGCCAGGCCATGGGTCAAAGGCCTCTGGGTAGCCTGCCTTAGCAAAAACTTTGGGGCTGCTGACAGCAGCTCCTGATTTAGGCTCTCTTGTTTAAAGCAGTAGATCAATTAATCAGTGAAAGCTTTACCTGTCAAAGACTGCAGATCAGTTAATCAGAAGCTACATTAAGACACCTAAATGCTTCATAACCACAAGTGTTAATGGGAAGCAGTTATCAGAAAACCCTCACTATAACCACTAATTAGGTGGGGGCCCAGGATTGGCTGGTCTGGAACTGGGGAGCACCTGGACAAGGGGCGGCATAGAAATGTAATAATAATAATAATAATAATAATAATAATAATAATAATAATAATAATACTATTTGCCAATCTGTAACCTACGAAGACCATGCCCAAACCTTTGCTTTCTGTCAACTCAGCTTTTGCACGTGAGCCAGTTGCTGATCTCTTTTGCATGCAAAATAAACAGTTTAAGTCTCTGCTGGATGTGGCTTTCCTTGTTCCTGAGAATTGAGAGGCTCAGGGTATGGGGGTGGGGAAGACCAAAACCATTTTTGCAACAGAAGGTAGAGGAGAAAGGCACATTTCTAAAATAAGGTAGTTGGTCCATCAGTCAATTCCAGTAGGCAGTTTATTCAAATATTTAAAAACCCTGTTGTGAAGGTACCACTGTCTATAGAGTGTTGCTTGGATAGCAGAGCTTGGGGGTCGGCTGCAAGCTGCGGAGGCCTGCTCTTTGCCCGGCTCATAATGCTGTATTCTGCCATGGAAGATACTAGTGCACTCATGAACTTAGACGAAAGGGTTACATGTTCTCTACTTTAGGGATGCCCCCCTGCCCGCCCCGCTTCTCTGAACGAGGGGATTAACCCCTCACTGTACTGAAGCTGCTTCCTCTTTTCATTGCAGGAGGAAAAATGCATCCTTTGCATGAGTTTATCCCTGGGGTTTCGTTCTCCTCTTCCTCCTTCAAAATTATATCACCCAAGCACAAGGGAGCACAGAATGTAGCTTCAGGAGAGTGGTTTTCCAACTTTTCAAGAGGATCTGGTTTGCTACAATTAGAATTTTGATTTGAATTTTAAAAGCTGACATTCCTTGCTCTGAAAAACCCTGTGGAAATAGCTGGAAAACTTAGATTCCCTGGCGAATGGCAATGTTGTAACTCGCGGTTTTGCAGATGAGACCAGAGACCAGTTGGTAAAAATAAAGAGTTTATTAACCTGCAGGATTTCTTGCAGGGACCAACATTCACGGTTAGAATGCGGCCCTGAACAGAGTTGGAATGAGGTTTTTATAGCTTCACAGTGAGCGTTCGGTAAATGGGAAACAATACAATCAGTTTTTGACAAAATCAGAACAATGGCGACAACAGGAAGTTACAAAATCACATAGCAGCAGTTAAGCAAGCGATATATAGAAGCAGATTTGATTAGCAGTAAGTTTTATCTTTTAATTTACACCTTTTAGGCAATCTTTGCCCATTACCCTGTAGGTAAGCTCTTTCCACTTTCCAAGGGGAATTCTCTGAGGCAGTTACTAGACATTTGAATGGGCTAGAGCTTAGGAGAGCTAAGCCTATCATGCATACCCTGAGACAGTTTGATTATTCTAGTGTTTGGCCGTGTCATGCCTATCTGGAGCCTAGAGGAGTCATGCCTATCCTGAATGCCCTTAGAAAGCTGATAGATATTTTTATTATGTCAGGATCCTGGGGAGTCAGGCATAACAGGCAATGTTCTGAAAAGGTCTGCAAACTTGGTGAGTTTGGGATCAGAAGCAGACCATAAATGCTTCTATCTAATCCAAATGGCCACTATGCTGTTTCTGGGAGTGGAATGTTTGAACTTGAATTAAAGAGAGGACACTATCCATGCTTAGACCTCATTCATATTCTTGTTGCTCAGCTGGCTGTGGAATATATCACAGGGTCAGTCCTGGATTCACACCTACACAGGTGAAACCATATAGCCAGAGTACTATATACCATGC
This sequence comes from Varanus komodoensis, assembly GCF_004798865.1. NCBI lineage: Eukaryota > Metazoa > Chordata > Lepidosauria > Squamata > Varanidae > Varanus > Varanus komodoensis. The sequence continues at coordinate 109,863 of NW_025335455.1, forward strand.
AAATTGTGCAAATATTTATGCACGCACGCACACACTGCCCTTTGCCTTTTCCACATTTAGTTGTGTTACAGCCTGGAACTGCAATGGATTTAATTAGTATTGTTACTACTTGGTGCACACAGGACACACAACGCTGTAAACTCTTCTAAAATAAAGCTAACTGGCATTTGTTGGTTGCCTAACGGCTCCCTCCCTTTGCTATTGACATGCCTCGTACCGTAGGATGTTGAATGGAACAAGGGAAAAGAGCAGGCATAGCGTCTCGGCTCCGGGTCAATAGACCAGTTCAGAGGAGACACAGAGGTAAATGCCTTTCATGAGTCTGTACTCGAAGTGCTTGCTGTTAAGACCCCAGGATCACCTCCGTTGACTGTGTTATGCAAAAAACTGCGAAAATACTTCTCCTCAAGTTAAATAACGCAGACTACCATCGGAGTGAGGCGACGCCTTCGTTTATTGCAATAGACGGGGAGAGCCCGCTCTGGCACAATCTCTCCCAAGTACAAACACACAAAACATCCCCTTTTAACCCTCAACCTGTCCGCCTCAGTCCTCCCCCTTTCCCTCAATGGGTAAGGTACTAGGAGGTTACAGTCTTTCTGTCTGCCTACTTCATATCTCCCATCTCATCCCACTACATACATCTACATACATCTGCATTATAATTAGCCCTTTGTCTATTCGAGGTGTGTGAGATAATATTCATCAACCTATTATGCCTGCATGTTCATAACTGCAAGTTCACTAGCTTGCTCCTCTCTAACTTCACCTTGTCCTACAACCCCATCTCTTAAAACTACTGGGAGTATGAGCTAGCAAGTAGTAAACTTTCTTTCAAGCCAATTATCTTTTTCTCCCTTCCACATTCCTTTAGACAGGCTTCATGGCCTGGTTGTTTGCCTCACTGTTTCTCAGTCACTGAGTTACTTCCTTCAGCTGGGTGCTCAAGAGAGAGAACTGAGCAGAGAAGGGAGGCATTTCTGAGCTAATGGGGCACAGCCACCTCAGGGGCTTTTTCCTGGAGCTCACATACATACAAGCTCATATTCCCTCCTGAAGCTTCTCCTGCACTGAGAATTCCTGAAACACAGAGAGGAGAACTTTGCTTTGAGGTTTTGTTTTGTTTTTTTGTTTTGCTTAGAATTATGTTGCCCTGACTTTTATTTTTCAGTACAGAGTGTGCTTGCACAACCCCGATCAGTGTTTACTTTGTGATGGAAAATTTAGACCCCCCCCCCAGTTAATGTGTTATTGGGCTAGATTATGGCTCACGAACAATAAATTCTGAATAAATTTAGTTTCCCCACATTTCCTTTTCTTTTTCCTTCTTTCCCTATGGTTGTTTATTTGCTTTCCAGGTGAAGCTCAAACTTCATTCTCCCCGAGCTGTTTTAAACATTTCCTTCAGTTTCCACATGGATTAATGCAGCAATATTGAGCTTTCCTGGAAGCTGCAATTGATTACTTTAGATCTTGAGGTCCTGGGAGTGCATCTCTGCTTGGGATATGTAGCTATAGATTCTTCTTCCTAAGTCTTCAGGTCAAGGTACTAAACAGCTGGGAACAAAGTGACCTTTAACTGGGAGGCTGATGTTTAGAGGCAAATGTAGAATTTTATAAGTAGCTAACAGGATAAAATAATAGAATCATACAATTGGAAGGGGCCTAGAAGGACCTCAGGTCGAACCCCCTGCTCCATATGGGACTCAGGTCTCCCATCTAAAAACTAACCAGGCCCAACACTGCTGAGGTTCTGCAGTTAGGTAGGATCAGGTCAAACTTCCAGCTATATGGAAGAGTCTTTTGAATGTTGTAATCCTATTATGTAGAAGGCACATACCCTTATACTTTAGTCGATGTTGCTCTACATTGCATTTTTATTTAAAAAATAACACTCTTCTTAAAATTCATTCATTTTCTCTAATGTATTGGGTCTTTTTCATTGCATAGACCTGATTTCACATTTATCTGCTACAACAATTAAAGCTGTTATATATAATGTCCCTGTTATATTGCACCTTCCTGTTACATTGCTCCACCCACACAAGCCTACCCAGACCCTAAGATTTTCATCAGAGATCTTGCTTCAGGCACTGCTTTTAAAAGATTCTAGGAAGTTGGCTACTCGGAGTGGGGCCTTTTCGGTCATGGTACCCCATCTTTGGAATCGGCTCCCTGGAGTTGTGTGCCAGGCACTTACATTGTACACATTTAGGCGCTAGGCAAAGACTTTTTTTAATTTTTGAAGCATTTAAATTGCTGACAGTTTTGATTCTAATTTTAAGTTAGTATTTTATTTATGAATAAATATATTTTTATTTATTTTAGTATTTTTAATTTATTTGTAAATTTGTAAATATTAAATGTGTCCAATATGGCCACTCTATGGGGGCAGCACAGTGTTCATGCTGATGGAATTAATGGTTTGATTTTATTCAATTTGTTTTATGATGTTATATGGATTTTTATGCCTTTTAATTGCATTTTAAACTGTTGTTAATTGTCCAGAGAGCCGTGTGGCTTTGCTGACAGTCTAGAAAAGCTTGCAATAAATGAATACTCACAGGTCATCAGGCTCTCTCACTGGGGCAGAGTGAAGAACCTCGTTTCCAAGGCCTGCAGGAGTGGCAGGGAACAGGCTGGTAGGGACCTCTGAGCCAAGGCGAGCGAGCAAAGAGGTGCCAGCTGCTCATCCCTCTTCTGTCACTCTTTTGCCTGTTCCCATTCAGCTCCGGAAACATTCTGGGGTTCCCCCCACTTTCAGGACAGACAAAGTGACGGTGCTGGGGTGCTCCTCATATCTCTGCATTTCATTCGGACCCCCGGATTCACCCAGAAATAGGGACGGATGCTCTCTCCCATGAAAGAGGTGGAAAAAGTGAAAATCACATCTTGCGTATCGGCATCAAAGAATTCCACACGGCCCTTTTCATAGTCCAGGTACACCCGTATCATTCTGAGCTCATTTCTCAGGGTCAAGGGAGTCCATCCAGGGGAAGTAAAAGCCCAGAATTTACAAGACAAGAACAAGTTACTCATGGCCTTCCCCACGGCCCAAATATTTTCGTTAGGATAATGATTGATTTTCCCCTTCCTTGCAACAGACTCCCGCGCAACTCCTACGGCCCACATGACCTCCGTGGCTTTGCCCGAACACCACGTTTCCCATATCCGCCCATCGACCTCCACCTCCCACCAGTGTTCCCCACTAGAAAATCTTTCGCAGCCCAGCACGGAGCAGGTCTCATCGAATCTCTCCGGGTTGTCAGGCAGGTCTAGCCCGATGCCTTCCCATTTCACACACTTGAGGTCGCCAGAGAGAATGAGATCAGGGTGGGCCGTGATGGGGTCCAGGGTCACATCCACGGCTGGACAGGGAAAGAAAGAGGAGGCAGGATCAGGGGAGAGGTCAGCCAGGAACAGATGCAACTGGGGCGTCTCTCGGGCTTCATTGGAAGGGGCTCAGGAAGTCCAACAGAAGATCAGAAGAAGGGCCTGAATTGGCGGATTTTCATTTATAGGCACTATGGCAGGGTGGGACCATATTGAACCGGGGCACAGATTTTCCTAATCCGAATTGCTCCTATTCCTCAACCCCAGTGCGCAAACGTGCTGTTGATTAAAGCAGTAACAAGTTGCCCCAAAAGCCAGCCAGATCTTTGAAATGAATAGAATAATTGGACTACTGATCCGGTATGTCCATTCACTATTCCACCCTTCCTCAGCCAGGGTCCCCTCAGAAAGCTAGCTGGGGCTGCTGGGAATTGAAGCCTGCAACATCTGGAAGGGCCCCAGCTGTGGAAAACCATGTTGTGCATTACAACTAAATTCCTTGCATCAGATCTGTGGGGGTGAGAATGCTAGCTTGCCAAGGACAACTGGCAGGTTTGGATCCTCAGAACCAGTTCAGTTCCTCCAGCTAGCACAGGCATTAGTCATCCAACCACGGGTGGCAAAGAATTTCATGCCAAGCAGGGAGCGGGCTGGTGCAGGATAGCTGGTATAGGCTTTCCTCTATGCCTGGCAAGCTGCCAGAGGAGGTGAGACCTCCCTCCATCACCCCAAAGCTCTAAAGGTAGGAGTACCCGAGCACTGTGTGTCTTTCTTTTGCCAGCCTCCAGCCTGCTCCTAACTCCGTGGCTTGTTTACAAGGCCAGTGTGGCCAGGTGGTTAGGCTGGGCCTTGGGAGATCCAGGTTCAAGTTCTAACGCAACCTTGATGCTCATGCATTGGGTGGCTTTGGCCAGCCACTGGCTGTCAGCCTAACCTCCTGTACAGGGATGTTAAGAGACTAAAATGGAGCAGGGAGGAGCAGGTTGGCTGCCTTGGGCCCCGTTCCTGTTTGAGTTTAGTGCCAGGCAGGGGTGGGCAACTTCTGGCCTTCTGGCTATTTTTATCTACAGCTCCCATCAATCCTCACCATTGGCTAGGGCTGATGGGAATTGTGGACCTCCAGGGGTCTGGTCCACCCCTGGCATAAGTTCTACTTTAAACAAGACTGATCTTGCCACAAAATGGGCCTGTTTTACCAGAGTAGATATTTGGATAAGGAGTTGCTTTTGGTCCTCCATTAAGTTTCTTAACTCTTTTAAGTTTTGCGCTGTGAGCGTTTACCTTTCTGTGATGCTTGCTCCCAAAATGCTGTGGGGTAAAGGAGGAAAAGGAGACAAAAGTGAGCTCGGAGCATCCTGCATATTTCAATTTGTCATTTTTATTTTTTAAAAAACCCATGCCACCTCCTACCCAAGATGCCTTCTATGAGATCAAGCTCTTTGCCATCTAACCCATTATCCTCTCCCATCACCTGCAGTTTTTTCCTTTTAACTGGACGTACGACAAACCCCATCAACCGAACTTGGGTTTTTCTGCATGCTCTGTTTGAGCACTGCAGGCCAATGCACTTTAGGAAGGCAAGTCTGCCAATTAGGCTTATTTATTTATTTTTAAATTTATAGGCCGCTGGATAACCCACCAGAGCTCTCTAAGCGGCATGTGTTGGGAAAATTTGGGTAAATCCTGTCTGAAAAGCATTACTCCTGTGTGTCTTTGCATTGTGGGATCAAATCCTGTCTTCCTTCTCAAAACCAAGCTGCCACTGTTTAAAATGGCATCCCTCCCCTGCTCCTTTCTCTCACCTTTAGCTGTAGGCTACAGCAGACAGGCCATTTTAGCCCAAATATACATTGTAAATAGTCATTGTTGGAATTCAAGGAAGTCTCTTCCTAGCCCAGAGGCTCCATGTGCCCTGGCCAATTCAGAATGTCTAGAGTAGGTAAGAGTCTTGAGCTCATGCATAGTTTCAGTGGCTTGAATTTACATGTCCAAGTGGACCTGGAGATGGGTTCAAGCTACTGAAGTATCAATACAGGCAATTAGAAATATTGTAATCTCATTGTTACAGTGTGATTGACTGACATTTCTTTATCTGTTCTGTATGTGATGACCTCAGAATCTTATTGTAATCTCTGCATTCTGTCATCAATTGCCCTGTACCTGTATGTGACTGGGAGTGTATAAAAAGTTGTGTTGAAGCTTGGCAGCAGAGTTCACCTCTGCCTGCCCGGTAATGCAGCATGCATTGGGGTAAATACAATAAAGCCTCAGATGGTCTGGATGCTTGGTCTTTCCCATGAACCCGAGTTTTATTCCCTCTTCTCAAATTGAGATTCTGGGATTCTGACACATACAAGATAAAACATTATGATGCTTGGTAACAATTAAAAATACTCAACTGCTGGTAGTGCACGAGAGCTCAAAACAACCAATTAATTAAAGTCAGGTTTCCAAATGCCTGTGAAATAGGACAATCTTTGCCTGGCACCAAAATGAAAGTACTGTCAATATAAAATGGTTGCACTAAGTGGATTTGATCTTGCAGGATTAAGAAAGCCCCATCCCTGCTTCAAGCACCAGCTCCCATTATCAAGACACTAATCCGTTTCTATTCATTGGAGAAAAGTACCTGTGTTCAGTACGAGTTCCAGGATATCTGTTAAGTGGCAAAAGAAAAGACAAATTTAGCAAGAATATTGTGGCCAGACAATGTGACCTCGTGTGTCCATGTTCCCATCTGAGGATGTGACTGACAAGATGGTGGGCGAGCCATAACTGGATTGCCCACGATTATTTTATTTTATTGAAAAGAGTAATGCTCATTCCTGGCTGAAAATCCCCCTCCTTCCACATGCACAGACACACTTGCATGGGGTGACTTGTCCCTCTGAAGGGGACACACTTTTGCACGCTCCCAGGGCGGGGTGAATTCCCCATCCGAGGCAATGGCAAAGCGGGGGCGGGGGGGCTCTTGCACGAGGCCCAGCCGAACTCCGGAGGCGCTGCTCCAGGTCAGGGCCGGCGAGGCCAGCGAGGACGCCGCGTCCGCCACATCCTGCCGCTCGGGCGAGGCGGCTGCAGGGCTCCGCAGGGCTGGGCTGGGGCGCACGCGGCGTGAGCGGCCGGCGGGCGGAGGCGGCGGCCCGGCAGCCCAGCCCAGCCCAGCCGAGCGAGGGAGCGCAGCGCGCGGCTGGGTGGCTGGGCGAGCAGATGCGCAGGGCGGGCGGGAGCTGCCGCGACCGTCCGTGGTCAGAGGACGCGGCGGCCCCGCGAGGAACCGTGCAGCGGGCGGGAGAGCGGCTGGCAGCAACCTCCGCAAAGGCCGCCCGAGAGAACTGCCACGCGTGCAGCTCCCACGCCTGACGGGCGAGCATCCGGCCGCGCCTCGCTTCTAGCCTGGGGTAAGAGGGGTCGCTGTTGCCCCGCCTCCTGTAGCCGCCGATTGACGTGCTCTGCAACCAACCAGACGGCCTTCCGAGCCCTGCATGTGTCCCCCTCTTACGGCCGTCTTCCATACCTCTGCATTTTGCCAGAGAGTTTTCTAAAGCGCGGTTCATCTGGCAGCACTGGGCGACTCTGCCATCCAGCCGAGGGGACGGGTCTGGTGCTTGGCCTGCTTGTTCCTCCTGAGACCTGGAAGGGAACGGGGGCAGCGCAGTCTAAGAACATTGCCCACCCTGAAAGTGCCCGCCCTGATATGAGAAACTCGGCCCTTCCTTGATCGCAGTGCAGGGGCCCTGGCCCCCAATTGCCACATCAGGGGCAGATCCCTGTTCTAGTGGTCCTCACGGGGAGCCAAGGGCAGCTATCGGTCCATATAAAAATAATGCAACACATGGACACTGCTAAAATTGTAACTCTAAAATTACAAACACCCCACAAAATGCATTAAATTATCACCAAAATGCCAGAAAACAGACAAAAAATTGCCTATACCTGCAAAGCCTGTACAAATAAACACGTCTTTAACAGGCATCTGAAGCAGTGTGAAGGGCAACTGATTCTCTAACAGATGGTGTTCCACAGTCAGGGTGCCATCGCCAGGAAGGCTCTGCCTCATGTGGTAGCCTCATGGACCTCATTTCTCAAGGGCCCCAGCGGCAAAGCCTCCCCAGCCAAGCCTAAATCCTGGGTTGGTTGGTACTGGGACCCAAGTCCTATATGGCTTTGTGCAGTAGCTCCCTGGCAGCCAATGCACAATTTTCAAAGCTGGAGTAATATACTATCACCTCACTGCCATTATTGGCACAAGCTGCAAATGCATGGACCATTGTCAAGGGAAGCCAGCACAAAGACTATTTCAATAGACTGTGCATGACAGAAGATATTTCATTTTGATGACATGGAGAGAAGCCTGGCCGGTTTATTAAATTAAAGGTCCATGTTTTGTCATTAATATCTGAAAGATGTCTAGCCCCAAAGATGTAATAACAGGATCTTTGCTATTGTTCCCCCAAAGAAAACTGCTTCTAAACTGTGTGGAACTAAGAGAATCTACAATCTGCAATTCCGCAGAAGCACATGGCTTGAAAATTGGGTTGCAGCTTTCCCACAGCCTATCAGCCTTCCCTAATCTGCTGCTTTCCAGGTGTGTTGAACAGCAAATCCCATCATTCCCAGCCAGAATGACCACTGGTCATGTGGCTTCCATATATCCTCAAGTTCCTGATCCTGCCTGATCTTGGAAGCTAAGCAGGGTTGAGTCTGGTTGAAATCTGGATGGGTGACTTACATGTTTGAATTACCCAGAGAGCTTCAGCTATGGGCGGTATAGAAATGTAATTAATAGTAATAGTAATAAATGTCCAGCTCATCTGGAAAGCACCAGGTTGGAGAAGGCTGGTGTATGAAATAGAAAACAGATCAACCACATACCTGTTGAGGATTTTGTTGAAATCCTAGAAGAGGAAAAAAAAGGGGGGGGGGCAAAAGTGAGTCCACACAACAGCAAGAGAGGGTGTGTACCCACTGGAGGCGATGGGGGAGGCCGCAGCAGGCCCTCCTGCCAGGAGCAGCAAGGGGCTAAGAGGGTTATGTGCCCTTGCACGGGTTCGTTTCGCTTTCCACGACAGGGGAAACCCAGGGCCACGGGAACGCAGGAAGCACCTTCCACGGAGGCAGAGCCCTGAGCTCTTAGCCCTGCACTGACTCCCAGGAACCAAAAGCTGCCCAAGCTTTTAGGCAGGGCGTCTTCCTCACCCTTCCTGGAGAGGTCGGGGATCAGTCGTGGGGCCTTCCACACACAGTGCACGTGCTCTTGCCTTTGGCTCCAGTCCCAAAGGGATCCTACAGTCACCCCGGGATAATTTCCTCTCCATTCCCATGGACCCGGAGAAAGGTCTTGGACAAGTCAACATGAATATTAGCTTATTGGTGAGCCAGGGTGCTTAATGGTTAGAGTTCTGGTCCAAGACTTGGGAGACCAGGTTCTGGTCTCTGTTTGGTGCTCAAGCTCTTTAGGCAGCCTCAGGCCATTCACGGACTCTCAGCTTAACCTCCCTCACAGGGCTGAGTGAGGATGAAACAGTGAGGAGGAGAAGGAAGAGAATTATGCAAGCCACCTTGATTTCCTTGCCGGAAAAGGGCAGGATGAAGCCTTACCTGCAGAAATAAAGTCTCACCTGCAGAAATTCATTTGCTGACTGCTGGAGCTTCCCCTCCATTTCTGCAATCAGGTCACCGAGCTGGGAAATCTTCTCCACGAGCCGGGTGCTATTTTCTTCCTGCCTCTTCTCCACCGTTTTCTCCAGAACATTCAGCTGGGCCAGGCACAGACTTCTTTCTTCTTCAAGAAACGTATGCATTTGTTCAAAGGCGGAGTTGATCTTCTGCTTCTCCTCTCCTAACAGTTTCTGGGAATGGAGAAGGTGGTGTGAGACTGCAATTAGTTTGGACAGGGCAGAGGTAAAACAGAAGAATTGGTGAAAGAAGGGAGGGAGATGCTCATGGCTGAATCATGGCTGGATTTGGTGTCTAACACTCGGGGTTCTCGCAGGCTCTTAGACAGAGCAGTGCACAAGCAGCTTCTCAAAATCCTCCACCCTATTTGTGGGCAGAGAAACTGGAGAATCAAGCACAGCTCTCTGGGGATGAGAAATTCTCCAGCCGTTTCTCACAGGGAGGGCTCAGCATTGGTAGGGGTTCTCTTTCTCCAAATGGTTTTGGGATTTCTGCACAGCCAATGCAAGTTGGAAGAGCATCAACCACATCCGCAGCCTGCTGCCAGTTTGTATCTTCCACAATTCTTTTTTTACCCCTCCTTTTTATTTTTTTTTAAATACAGAAAAAAGCCATAAATACAAACATCACAATATTAATAATATAACACACAAAAGCCCAACTAATGAATAAAAAAGGAAATAATACAGTGCCCTCACCACCCAGGAGACCAAGAATACCTCCATTTTAATTCATACAACAATTAATAATATATATAATATACTTCAAATATATCTATATCCCCTCCAAAAATTCATATAATCTTGATTAGGCTTACAACCTTTACTTTCTATCAATATTGCTTTTACAAAATCTTCCCAAATTTCATTATATTTATTTGCTTTTATTAACCCTTTTAAATTTTCTATCTCTGTTGTCATTAATTCCCATATTCAATATTGTATCTTCCACAATTCTGGTTCTTGTGTCTAACTTCAAGGTAGAGGAGGAATGAAAGCTGGGTCACAATCTGTCCTCCAGTTTCCAGAAAGTTTTCTTCCTCCATAAAAGAGGCTTCCATTCTCTGCCTTATTCACAGAGCATTTAATGCCAATTTATTTTGAATTGATTCTGGTGGTGTTTTTGAGCAACTTAATCACTGCTAGGTGGCCAAGGGTGCTCTTTTTCTATTGCCAACGTGCTGCATCTGCCCCCACCTCCAGCCTGTCTGCCTACACTCCTGATATGAAGATGTCCTTTGGGAGATGGCCAGTGCAACTTGGGCAGTTTACAACATTTTAAATCACCCATCCAGATTTCAACCAGGCCTGACCCTGCTTAGCTTCCAAGATTAGGCAGGATCAGGCACTGCAGGCTATATGGACGCTACAGATGCTGGGGCAGTGAAAGACAAGACACTCTCACACCCTCCTTGGCTACCTGTTATGTCGGGTAGACGCAGGAGCCCTGTCTCTACCCATGAGGAGTTCTTCAAAATGTTCATCAGCACTGGGTTTCTACTCAAGAGTGTTTCCTCTTCTGTCAGACTAAATCACACAGAAGTGTCAAATTGGAATCAAACTGCACGTGATGTTAAATGTGCAGTTGGCCAGAATGGGGGATGCTTAAAACCTGCAGTAGCAGCCACTGTGGGCCCTTCCCTATTGGGGATTGTGACCCTGGGAGCAGAGTGCGGTTTAACTTCCCCACCACATGTCAAGTATCAGTGGGGTGTGTGGGGGAGAATGATTTTCCTCCAGACCATAGCATGGGAGGAAAGCTCCCAGACGCCACTGATTAACAAAGAATCGACAGCGAGCAAACTCTTCTCCCGCTGAGGATGGTGGAAGAAGTCCATGGCCCCGGGCTGGGAGCTGAGCTTTTTTCACCAGAGGCCCAAATCCCATTTCAGAGAACTTCTTGGGGGCTTAAAGCTCTCACTCCTCCAGAGAGGGATTTTAGCTAATCCTCCAGAAAGGGATATTAGCCTTCTAGAATTGGGGGCGGGTGGGTGCTTTTTCCAGCAAAAGCTGGAAAACCTACAAAGGACTGATGGAGAGTGGAAAGTGGGCATGACCACGTGGGGAATCCTGAAGATCGAGGAGGGTGCCAGGTGTACTGCATTTGGCCTGTGGGCTTCAAGCTCCCCATAGCTGCCACAGGGGATTTCCTGAGGCCTGGAGGCCATGAAAGAGAGGGGGTGACAAAGGTGATTTCAGGGTACCCAAGTGCAAAAGAGGACAAAGGGTTTCAGCATGTTTTTAGCTGTGCAGAAGAAGGCATTTTGGCTGCCATAGCTTGCGTGACTCGGCTCTGCTAGGAGTGCTCCTGTTCCCGGTTTTGCTCACCGTGGCTGACCAATAGACCCATGTGCCACCGGGGAGACTGGGCCAATTCTCAGTCTGCTTCCCCCAGGAGGGTGACCAGCTTGCTCCATGTGGGAGCGCGCACACACACATTCACATCACATGCAGGAACTTCTGCTGCCTTGGGGAGTCACCAGGTCACCCACAAAGATAAGCAGGGACCATCGATGCCTACCAGGCTTTCCTGGCTCCTCAGCTCCTCAGCCAGTTTCTGATTCTTGAGGTTTTCTCGTTCTTTCTCCAGAGACGTCATCTGGGCCTGGATTTTTTCCTGCAGAAACAGAAGGGAGATTTTGCTCTAGCAAAGGGTGGGCCACTTGTGTCCTACAACTCCCACCACCTCGAGACACTACAGCCAAAGGCGAGGGCGTGTAGCAGTTGTACACCAAAACATCCGGAGGGGCTCGGCTCTGTTGCATAGCCTTTCCAGTGAATAATAATCTATTCTTGTGCTTCCCCCAATTTCTTAAGCAGGGAGAAATGTGCGGGGTCTCCCTTGGCAGGATACATTGCAGGTTTACTGCATTTCTATAATGCTATATGAGTTCTCTCCCTGGGTTGTTTGTGATAGTGGCCTGCCTGAACCCTAAAAAGCCAGGCCTGGGTCTCCCACTCCTTAAAATGCTTGCCTCACTTGGCATTAAAGTCTAGCGCTTTACAATAAACAATAGTGTCGGTCAGCGTTCCCTTGACCCGGACAGTCACATGCCACAGTCCACAGTCAGCTTTCAGGAAGCAAAGGCATTTCCTGTCCTGATACGGAGATGGTGTGAGGAACCCACACACTGCACATCTAACATTTTCTTTATCAGCCATTGATTCTGCAGGCAAGGGCAGTAATGAGCCCCTGCTTTCATGTCAGAAGGAGAGGGAACCTTGGCCACCCAGATGGGAATATTCCTTACTTGCTCATTGTACTCCATTATTTTTAGCATCTGTTTAAACAGGAGTATCAAAACTATTCCAGTAATGGTGTAGAATGCTCTACGCATGCATTAATAACCATAAGCCTGTAATCTATAAAAGCAAGCCACTTTCTTTGTGCTCTGGTTCAGACTACCTTTGAAGGAGATTCTGCAGACTCTGTCTGAACCCAGATGATTGGAATCCTACCTTTCAGTGGTCCCTGTTGTGCGGTGTAAGTGGATTGGTGCTAAATCTAATGGAAGTCTAGCTAGCATTAGATATTATTGCAATAATAAATTATCTTCTTAGTAAACCTGGAGATGGTGTATCAGTTTCTGGGAATTTTGAAAAACCTACTGCCCATGGCTGGGGCAACACATGTGGTTAACAAACCATGGTTTGTTAACATGGCTGAGCTCAGAGGATACCATAGCCTGCAATTCAGTGATAAACCATGTTTCACCAACAACCCATACTCAACCCTTGAGTTGTCTGAACCCAGTCATCATCTCAGAACAGGGGATATCCCAGTTTTAACCTCTTAAGCAATTCTCCTTGTTACAATCTAAGGATCAAGGGATTGGAAAATATCTCAGGAGGTCATCCAAACCAATCCTCATCTTATAACAATATTCCAGATTAGATTCAGTATAAATAATTCCCTAATTTCCTTTTGCTTAATACTCAAGGATGGGCAAAAAATCTGTTACTGGGGCAGCATCGTTAAAAAGAGACATACTTGTAAAGTCTCCTTGAGTGACACCTGCTTTTTGGTAGCTGGGATTACCTGGAACCTCAGGAGCCACTGTCCTTCTGTGTTGGTGATACCATACTAGAAGAACCAGTAGGCTAGCTGATCATAAAGCACCTTCCCATGTTCTACAGGTGGCCCCATATTAACCCCAAGCCAGAGCCTCCACTGTTTCAGTTTTGCTACCCTCTCTTCCCTTGAAGGGTATGCAAAAACATAAAAAAGTACATACATACCCAAGAGAAAACCTGTCAGCAACCTTCCCCCACCCAGCACCCTCCAGACAGGTCATACTACAAATCTCATCATCCCCAGCCAGTGGGGGGGGGTCGCTGCCCATGCATGGTAGAAGCTGCAGTAACCACATCCGAGGGCAAAGCTGTGGACACCTGCGTGGACCCCTCCAAAGCTACTTCTCGCCACTTGGAAGGGGCTCGTCCCCTACCTTGCACTCCTGGACAGCCTCCTCCAGGGGGATCACGCCGTGCTCGCGGTGCTCCTTGGAGCGGTCGCACACCACGCAGATGGCGGCGGCGTCGTCCCTGCAGAAGAGCTTCAGGGGCTCCCGGTGCCGCTCGCACACGCCGCCCCCGCCCGCCGCGCGCTTGCTCTCCTGCAGCTCCTTGAGCAGCTCGACCAGGTTCGCCAGCTGCCGGTTCGGCTTGGCGCCCCCTGGCCGGAACGGCGCCCTGCACTGGGGGCACATCGCCTCTGCGTCGGGGGCCGGCGGGCACTGGGCCAGGCAGGCCTGGCAGAAATTGTGCCCGCAGTCCAGTATCACCGGAGCCTTGAAGTGGTCCAGGCAGATGGAGCAGGTCAGTTCTTCGCAGAGCCCCCGCAGCGGATCCGCAGCTGCCATCGCGCCCGCCGTCTGCCTTAGTTTCATTTCTCCGGGGATTTCATTTCCTCGAACTTCCTCAGCAGTCGTCACAGGAGAGGCAGCAATAGTGGAAAGTCCAGAACAAGCAGGGCAAGCAGACCAGAGCAAAGCTGTCGAGGTTGCCCCCCCACCCCTTGCCCAGTCTCCCCTGGTGATTTCGGGGAGGTGGCGGCGTTTAGTTGGCCTGCGCTGCAGGCTGTAGATCTGCCTCCCAATCTCCCCTCGTCTCTCCTTTGGGACACCCGCACCCCCACCCCCCCGTTCTGGGAAGAGTTGCAGGGATAGCACGGACGGTGCTTGAGCCCTCCGTTCCTTCCTCGCGAAGCGGGTGGCACTGGACCCACCTCCACTGCCTCGTTCTCCCGCCTGTTCCTTCGCCCCAGGTCAACAGCCCATTCTCCCAACCTGGTGCCCTCCAGGTGTGCTGGATGGCAACTCCCATCATTCCACCCTGCATACCTTCCGATGACCACACACGAACAGCAGTCACTGCTGAGGGGGCAGCCTATCCAGAATGCCATCTGGAAATGATGGAGCCATCCGTGGTATGGAGCAAACTGGGGGGACAGGGTTCAGCACTTTGGACACCTCCTTAAACTTCAGGTTAGAAGCCGGTGTGGCCACTGGCACATCCCTGACGTTGGAGTCGCTGGCCTGGAGGGCACCACGTTTTGGGCAGGCTGCTGGAAAGCTGCTGGTGGGTACCTGGGGCTGCAGATGCCACCCTGCATGTGGCATCAGCACATGTATAACATCCGCTGCCAGAGGGGATTGCAGCTTTCCAATACACCTGGGGGTTTTTGATGAAGGTGCTTGCTGTGTGCAGACAGCAGAGGTGGGCAGCTGTCAGAAGTCCAGAGGTTGCTGCCACCACCTCTCTGCCCTTCTTCCTTCCCCTTCCAGAGAAGTGAATGCCTGGTGAAGCTCCAACTACCTTCCACTCCATTTCCCCATTGATTCTCCTAAGGATTTTGGAGAAAAGAGCGAGCAAAGGGCTGCACTCTTGAGCAGTACTCACAGAGTCCCCACACCCAGAGTGAAAATATTATGCAAAGAACAGCCAAGGGGATACCCCTGGCCATTGCCAGCTGCTAAGATGTAGTAAGGAGCACACTCAGGGAACCTTCCCCAGGGCCCCTTGAAGCCTGGTACTGTGATGGGGTGGGAAAGACTTCGACCCACCGAAATTTCTTCTGCATCTGCATCCATGTGTGCTGGAATTGAGAGCTTGAACTTCTAGAGACCATAGGAAGGGATCGAAACCCTGAAAGAACATGGTTCTTGTGTGTGCACAAAGGAGGATTTTGAGGCCTTCTGCAAAATGGCAGTGCAATCATCAGTTATGTGGAACATGCCCCCAAATATGTATGGATAGCTGGGTGTCTTGTTGCAAAGCATACTGGTGGCTTTTCCCCTCGTCCTTCCAAACAAAAAAGGATAGTCCTAATTAGTCTGATGACAAATGTGCTGGTGAACGGCCCATGCGTAGTACCGTTATATTTATACCCTGCCTTTTTCATGCAGGAACGCAAGGTGGCTTACATGAGCCTCTTCCTTCCAACGTCATCCCCCCAACAGCCCCGTGAAGCAGGTTAGGCTGGAAGTCAGTGGCTGGGTTCACACAACACACCGAACCCCTTGGCGGCTTTAATGATGCACTCTGGTGAAAATTCCTGTTACTGACGGATGATCAGGTGCAGCGGGGATTGTGCACCTCCCCCACCCACTTCGGTCCTCAAATTCCGGCAGGCATGGGATGGTCCTTGTGCCATTTCGCACTGGGTGCAGCGTGGCTTTTTTAAAGAAGTGTGTTGCCTACACTTGGAAAGTGAAGGCAACTGCAAAAACTTGAAGATTCTGTTGCAAAGGCTGCTTTCCTTACGCCTCACCAGAAAAAAGAAAGAAAAAAGAGTAACTAGCAGTGTGCTATAATGTAGCAATTAGGCATGGGCAGCCTGCAGAGTATCCTTTCCAAATTGTAGGGTCATACTGTATTTTTTTCTCTCTTTGGGGTACTTGGGAAAGTCAGTCACCAGCCAGCCCCTTGACTGGAGTTGCCTTTCTGCCACTCCTAGCAAGCAGCTCTCTGGTTATTTGGCTTGGCCGTGCTTCTAATTGTTGTCTGGCACCGGACAACGCATAAAACGACCGTGAGTTTCTTAAACTCCACTACAGCCATGGCTAGCTGGGATGGTGTAAAACCCACCCGAGTGGCTTATAAACCACCCCATGGAATGAGTGCAGGTTTCAGGTGATCCACAAAACCGGCATGCATCTAAAACCACAACGGCATCACGTGTTGGGCACAGCCAGTCCAGTGGTTGACCGGCCTGTCTCACAGTGAGCGTCATGGCCAAGCTGCAGCTGAGCCCCCGTCCGACCCTTCAGCCACACCACCACCCTGGCTCTGCTTTATGGCTTTTACATTTAACGCTGTTTACATGGGTAGTTCAAGATATAGAGGGAAACAGGTAACGCCGAAGTCTATGGGCCACCAGTCCTTGCTGCACCGCTACAAGGGAATTGTGATGGACCAGATCAGGGGACTCACACTGTTTTGGAGTGTGAGCGTCTCTCCCTGTTCCATCTGCTCCAGCCGCAAGTGGCCCTGGGGCTTGTGTCCCCCCCCCCCCATTCTTTGCCACGTGCACCTCCTCCTGCCATGGCCAAGCTGGTGCTTCTCAGTGCCATTTTTGTAGCCCAGCTTTGGGTGCATTCACAATTTTTGAAACAAATCCATTGGAAAAATAAACAAACTAAAATGACACTTTTTATAGGAATTATTGCATTTGGATTTACATTATTACATTTATAGTCTACCTTTGTTCTTCTTGCAAAGAATCCAAGGTGGCTTATATACATAGTCCTCCTCCACTCCATTTTACCCTCACAACCACCACCCTGTGAGGTAGGTCAGGCTGAGAGTAAGTGACCGGCCCAAAGTCACCCAGTGAGCTTCATGGCAGAGTGGGGATTAAAACAAGGATCCTCTTAGCCTCCGGGCTAGTACTAGCCACCATGCCACACAGAATGCCCGAGGCCCGGGGTGGAAGGATTGCAAGCAAGCTTACTTCCAAAGGAAACCACCAGGGGTTGGTCTGAGCCCCCTCAATTTCACCTGAAAATGCCCTTGTCTCTCACCTAGTCAATCTCATAGCAGGATCTCATCGGTTTCACAAGCAGACTAGAAAACTTCCAAGCTTGACTTGTCTTGCAGCTTGTTAAGGCTTGCAGCCAATAGATCCAGAAAAGGAATTGTGAGGCAGGACTCGGAATGGCTTTCCGACTGGAAATGCACAGCAAGCGGCAGAGAAGGGAGCAGCCTTGTCAAGACACTACCTGTCCTCTCCGGGAGCAATCCGCCCACTGAGCCTCATTCTCCCTTGAAGAGAGTATCTTCCTCAGAGAGGCTGCAGCGCTGCGATTCTGCTCTTTCCTTCCTAAATAGATTCCTTGCAGTAAGAAAGATGGAAAATGTGTTGGGGAAATGTGAGACAATTAAGACCAGAAGGTGACATTGCCTGTAACATTACATGGAGGTGTGGCCATTACACATGAAAAGCCTTGTCTAGAAGCGTTCTATGTTGCACATCCCAATTCATTTGTGCCTAAAATTCACAGCTAGGATTGATATCCATGTAGACACAAGAACCCACAAGAAAAGCCGTGTTGGATCAGCCACCCAGTCCAGCATTCTGAACACACAGCGGCAACCACTTGCTCACCAGGTTGCCCGAACACGATGGATGCAAGACCTCCACCTGCCGAGCTCATCAGCTGGAGTACATGACATGCCACCTGTGTGCTGAAGGAGGAAGCACACAGCCAGCAAGGCTAGGAGCCAATGATAGCTGCTACTTCCACGAACCTGCCCAATCCCTTCTTAAAGCCCTCTAGTTTAAGCAAGGAAACGAAGAAACACACTGGCACCAATTCATACAGCTTAATGGTACAAAGAAGAATTACATGGAATTTATTTGCTTAGTTGTCCATTCAGTTATTTATCCTGCGTCATCAGGCCAATAATTTCTGAAGGGACAAACATTTCACATACCTAGCTCAAAAGAGCAACATTTACTAGAATCTGACTTCATTTTTACTGGCATACATGGAAAATTAGACAGTGCTTTCCTATTTGTTAACCGCCTGTTGCTTACTGCATGGGCACCTGGAAGAAAGAGCAAGATGCAAGTCCCTGGGCCAAACAGGGCAGCAACTTTATTAGCCACGGCGGCAAGACCTACGGTGAACCCAACCAGCAGTACAGGAACGGGGCAAGGCAGACGATCGCCCAGGAGCCAGTGCAAACTACCAAGTCCAACCAGCTCCGTCTTGGCCAAGCACTCCTGGCTCCACCTCCTGCCAAGTCCCCTGCCCAGGCACAT
This sequence comes from Varanus komodoensis, assembly GCF_004798865.1. NCBI lineage: Eukaryota > Metazoa > Chordata > Lepidosauria > Squamata > Varanidae > Varanus > Varanus komodoensis. The sequence goes on from NW_025335455.1 coordinate 128,142, forward strand.
GGGAACCTGGCGAGCCTTGAAGTGTATCTCTTGGCCACACAGCAGAAAGGGCAAAGGTAGGGACTCCCGTTTACTGTGAAGGTGCTCGCCTAGGAGTGGTTGCTGACCTGCATGTTGTGTATGGAGCCACCTCCACCAGCTTTCTGTATGCTCGACTCTAGACCAGTGCACAGCAAGCAAAACAAATGTGTGAATAATGATGCCTGGCCCCATTAGCCAATTGGGGGTGAGGCCAAAAGGTTCCTTGGGCGAGGGGGGGGTGCTCTGAGCAGATGATGGAGAGGGCGGGCCTGTGCACTCTGCATGCGTGGGGTTTCCAGACTTCTGCAGCCTTGGACCTGCCCCCTCCCCCTTTGAAAGACCACACAAAATGGCCTCTCTGTGGCTCACATGCCCAGCTAGGGCTCCAGAACAATCTGAAAGCCGTTGTGTGCAGGATCGTCAGATATACGTATGTACACACGAAATGGCTAACTGTCACATTTTTTGGTTCAAAGCAGTTCTTCTTTAAACAGTCCTACCATGTTCCCCCTCTGCAGAAAAAGGGCTGGACTCCCTCCGCAGAAAGTGAGTAAAACGTGAAGATGAATTCATCTGTATCAGCATCAAAAAAGTCCACACAGCCCTCTTCAAAATCCAGGGCCACCCAGATCTTCCTGGGCTGTTTCTTCAAGGTCAACAGGGTTGGCTCAGGGGAGGTGAAAGCCAAAACCTGACAGGGTGAGGAGCAGTCGCTGTGTGTCTGCCCCACGGCCCAGATCCCCTCGTCAGGACTAAGGCTGAAGCAATCCTTCATCATGACTGTGTGCTTGGCAACCCCGATGGCCCAGTCAGGTAGTCCCCACAGATCTTTCCACATCCCCTTCTCCAGCATGTCCACCACCCACCAAGGTCTTCCCGAAGGGAGTCGCTCACACTTCAGCTCATAGAGCATACTGTTAAAGGACTGCAGGTTGTGAGGTGCCCCATCCGATTTTGAGATCTTCAGATCTTTTAACATGAAGTATTCAGGAGACTGGGCATTTGGATTCATAATCATGCTCACTGCAGAGGGAGAGGGAGAGAGTTAGTTAGTTAGTTAGTTCAGGAAAGACTCAGCCTCGGCTGATGGAGAATTGTTTACAGAATAAACGAACCAGTGGTATGGTTTGCATGATCGTCACAGCCCACGTTCAGTTGCTATACAGCTAGGCAAGTGGACATCCATATTGAATTTTAAGCTCTCATGGGGTTTAGTCATCATTGGTCTGTTAGACCACGGGTTATTGGAGGGTTGTTTAATCCTGAAACAATGAGCTTTGGGTGGCTCAACAAACTATGGGAAACCCTGTGGGAGACTGAATATTCAAAATGGCTGCCCACATGTGCTGAACCAACTAGGGCTTAAGTAAGCCGTGGTGGGCAGTGGTGATCATGAGAACGCGGTCAGGATTGCCTTCTAGTATCCTGCAGGAGGGAACAAAAGCCACACAGAATGTGAACTCCACCCCAAAAGACATGATCGATGCAACAATGTCAAGGAGCACAGTCTCCATGAAATGCTGGAGCATCTCAGCCATCTTTTCATCACTGCCTGGCTGGTGTTATCCCACAAAGCAGCCATGGTGTCTGTGTATGGTAGATTGGCTTGTGCACTAGCTCACAACTTAGCAAGCTGATGACCAATTCAATTTGCCCACCGACTCTTTTTTGACTATATTGTCCCCGTTTAGCATAATCCACCCACCCTCTGCCCATCCCAGATCACGCTGATTGCTCTCCCTGTTCTAAAACGTGAAAATAATTTTTAAAGATCTCTTTGCTTCTAGAGTTTAATTAAGATCTTCTATTTTATTTATGTTTTATTACTTTCAGTGACCCTGAGCATTATTTGTAGTGGAAACATGGGAGTTAAAAAGTATTTTCTAGTGGAAGGTTGTATTTTGCAATTTCCTTAGTGACTCCTGCTAAAATAAGGAAATGAGGAACTGCTTTTGAGACTTTATCCTCTGACAAAAGTTTTTCATGGCACTGCATTTCTTTCACATAGTTACCTTTGTATTGAGCTTGCTGCAGAACATCTGTTGCAGGGAAGAAATGGGGATACATTTAAAGATTTAAGTTACAGCCAAGTAGTCACAGCATAATAAATAATACAGCAAAAGATCTTATAGCTAAAATAATCCCTCTCGTGCTAAATTGAACACCACAGCCAGCATTTACATTTGAAATGCAAAGCAGAAATTAACCGGGGTGGATTCCGAAAAATGTTGTCTTGGGGTTTGCAGAACAGCCCCTCCAAGATCCTAACTCAAGCACCTCTCCCATAACAAGTCCCTTCCCTTCCAGAAAAGTACCTGCATTGAAGGGCCGGACCAAAGCTCGCTCCGTAGCCTCTGTGCTGAGCACTCGCTCCACAGCCTCTGTGACACAGCGGGGAAAGAGACAAAATTACACAGGCCATCATGCAAATAGCTACACCGCATGCATAAAAGGAATCCCTTTCGCATACAGAAAACTGCTCATTTAGATCAGGACGTTTTATTGTGATGGAGACGGCAGCTGGGTTCACGCATCATGCTGTGGTGCTTACAAGACACGCTGGTTTAGCATGTTGTCTGAACACAGCACTCTTCCCGCGGGGCGACTTATAAACCGCCCCAACTAGCCATGGTATGTGGTGGGCTTTTATAAACCCACTTTGGGTTACTGTGTTCAGACAACGAAAACCATAATTATATAGTATTAGTATAGTATAGAAAACTGTAACTGTAAACTCAGACAACGAAATAAACTGTAATTAAGACAAAAAAACCAGAGTGCCACTTGGCAAGCATGACAGAAAGGGTTGCCACTCTAGCCAAGGGGCTAGTGGGCAATTGCCTTTCCCAGGCACCCCAAAATACCAAAGCAGCACTTGGGAACAGCTGGAGGAGGTTTCTTCCCTCCCTGCTGATCAGCACTGGGGGCAACCTCAAAAACCCCGCAAATCTCTCTTAAAAATCTGCTAGTCCTCACCTCACACTCACACTGCCCCAAAAGGGGATCATTCCCATTCATAGAATCGCTGAGGAGCAGGGCCAGCTCCATCCAGGAGAGGCCACCCTCCTTCCCTGGCTGAAATATTGGGCACGGGAGGGGAAACAGATGGAGGCTGCTCCTGTCCCTTCCCCCCACAGTCCTTTCCCTTTCCCATATATTAGTCAACTGAGAAGGAAAGCAGCCTTCCTTGGATTCAGACCTCCTCCTCCAATCCCTTAATGAGGGATAGAAACAGGGCAATGATGCCCTCAGGTATCTTAAGGAACCTCGCAGGGAAAGTCTGTTCTGCTTTTAGCAGAACCTTTCTGTATAACTGACCTGGAACTGGAGAGCTCTCAGAAATCTGCAGCCCCCCCCCCCACTTCCTTAAAGCCAGGCATTCTCCCCACACCCCACAAAATGCTCCCTCTACCTTTACAGTTCCTCATATGCATCCTTAAATCAGAGCTTTTCTGCAAGTGAATTCTGAGCATCTCTTCCAGCCCGGGAGAAAGGTTCACCACACATCCTACTTTTTTCTCACACCTGGAATGGAACATGGTCAAGTTTAAGGAACAGTAAGGAAACCCTTCTGTAAGCTTGTCCCATGAAATGGGGGGTAATGGGAAGGTGCCCCAGCCTGCGCTTCTAAAAGTGAAGTCTTTTCAACAACAACAGAAAAGCAGGGGGAGCTTCCAGTGGGCTGCTTCTGTCCAGCAGAATGGGGACAAACTGAATGGATTAGATTGCAGCTCTGCCAACGTTGCACAGAAATAATTCACACAAGTCCCAATAGCTAGCATGGTTGGCTAGGAGATGCTGGGTGTTATGGAACTTTTTTTGGTCTAAACTTGTGCAGGGTTGTGTCTTTAGCATTTTTACAGGAAAGGGTCAGGATTTCTGGAGCAGCCATCAAATCAACCTTCCCACTGGGGGAAGTCCTTTAGCTTTGCTCCAGAGGGCTCTGGAGGGGCAAACAGAACAGGTATGAGTGCTGGTAATGGTTGACTGGCCAGTGACAGAGTAGATGCTTCATGCTTAAACATTTGCATCTTCCATCTGTGGAGCAGATCTCACATAACAGTCAGTGGGAAAGTCCTTCATGTCAGTATTTGAAGAGCAGGCTTCAGCTGGAGGAGGCAGCAATCAATTTCACTCTACCCCGTGCTTGCCAAAAGAAAACAAATCGGACAAAGATGTGAACCTCACTCGCTACTTGAAGGAAACAGCATCAATTGTTTTTCGAGGCGCCCCAGTGAGACCAGTTTTCCCACCCCAGGAGTAGAAGAGTTACACACCTGCCCAAGGCATTTCTGGTATCCTGAAAGAGAGGGAGAGGGGAAATGTTTTGTTCTTGATCCGACAAGGATACCTCTGCCCCTTCCTACAGCATGCTTGACCCGAGAATCACGCCCTCTTTATTCCAAGAGCCAGGCCAGGTAGGGTCCTTTGTGTCAAGTCTCACCTGCAGGAATTTACTTTCTGGCTGAAGGCACATTTCCTCCATCTCTGCAACCAGTGCAGTGAGTCGTGAAAACTCCTTCGAGACTTTAGCGAGGTGCTTGTCCTGCATTTTCTTCAACTCTTCCTCTAGCTCCTCCAGTTGATCTACCCAGAGTTGCTGCTTCTCTTCAAGGAACTTCTGCATTCTCTCAAAGTCAGACCTGATCCGCTTCTTCTCCTGTTCCAACTGTACCTGGAAGAAACATAAGTGGAATTTAAGGAGAGGCAGGGGTAGAAAATGAAGGGGAAGCCAGTCTTTAAAGGCAGCAATGAACAGCTGACTGCTCATGACGGTCAATGAGAGCTTCTGTGTAGAGAAAAGGGAGCATTTGTCTAGAATTTTTAGCACCACCTACTAATTTAGGGAAGTATGAGAGTTTTGTTCCTGTTCACAAGTCATGCAAAAACATCCAACTCAAACCACACACATGAATGCGAGTAGTAAATTTTCTTGGCAAATTTTTGCAATTTCCTCAGCATGCCTTCAGAGTCACAAATGTGCATCCTTTCTCGGGCTGAACAATATTTTCATGCATGCCTATTTTTAAAAATTGGGAAAATTGCCACTTTTTCTAATGCTAGTTTTTTCTAGATTTTTTTTTTAAGAAAAACTCACTTGCATTCAGGAATGTGAATAAGGCAAAGCAAACTTCAAGGAATAATTCAAAGAGCCTTAGAGAGTTTGGAACACTGCATGTTAACTGATCCCTACACTAGATAAGTTCAATCTGTGCTGGTTCGCATTTTCCCAATGCTAAGTTGATTCTACCCCAATTCCACATTAGTCCGCAAATAGTAAATACATCAGACATCACACATATATGCATGCAGTTTTTATTAAAATCCACATTTTTGTATGGATTTTAATGTACGCATTCATGTATACCTTTTTGAACAGTATGTATTTTTTCCAAGTGATTTCCATTAAGTATTTTGTGCATCATTTTTGTATACTTTCTAAAATGTACACCTCTCCCCCCCAAACTGTACTTCAGAAATGAATGGATTTCTATTAAAATCTATGTCCTGGTTTGTCTTAGGGTTGTGGAAGTACAAATTAAACAAATGTCTCCCATAATCCTCATTTCAACCCACTGCTCTGTTTTCCAAATATATAATTGTCCCAGGCAAAGCAACTTATTTTAAATCTGCCCTGAAATAATAAGCCTTAGAGAAATTAAGTGTGAATGTAAGCTGGGATCCATATGTAATGCCGTATTTGTGATTATCTGAAATGTGATTTACCGTACCCGATTCAGACAGTAACATAGGAGTTGGCATTTCTTAGCCACGTGACTGTAGTAATGCCCATGAGGGTCACTCTATGTAGAAAACCGTACGTGTGATGGAACTTTCACCTCTTAAATTTACTTCAGTCTGAAGAGAGAAGCCTTCCCTATTAATATCTGAGCAGGCCCCTTGTGTAGTAAAAATTAACTGCTCAAACTGTTACATTTTAGTTTTGGCACTCGTGTTTCTCCTTCTGACTCGCTCTGTTTCTATACTGTTTTCTAGTACAAAGCTGCTGTACCTTATGTATTTGTTTTTACTCACTGGATTATTTTAATTTTTTCTTGTTCACCATCTCCTTTGGAGTGGAAAGGCAGACATAAACATAACCATAAACACACTGATGTTAGAAACAGAACAAATGTCCTTGTGCTCCCAATTGTTCATTATCAGCATATGAAGACGATGATAAAATCCACATTTCAACACTGGAGAATTAAAGTCAGTCAAGAATGCTTTGTTATTTTAATATTTATCCTGAATCTCAATCACGACTTGAATGGTGGTGACAGGATCCCTCCCCTCCCGCACCCTCCTCATGTTTTATTTAGGACTTTTCTACATGAGGAATTCATCCCACCACTTGACTGAGGCTCTTTCTTCCGTTTACTTCCTGGGAGCAAGAGTGCAACCTTTGGCGCAGATTCCCCTGCAGGGCTTTTCCATCTCTGCCTTCCTCTATGTTCTTTCATCGCACAACCATGAGGTGCTGCTGTGGCACAGAGCAGAACTGAGAATAAGCCGGAAACTCTCATTCCAGTCCATTCTGACCTCCCAGGCAGTGCTGACTTGACTTTCCTTGCTCTGAAAATAGCTACAGAAAAGGCCATGAAACAAGGAGAGGTCCCAGAGGAGGAGGACATTATATAAGGTACCCATGAACATCCATGGATGAGGAATCATGAGCATACAATAAAAGCCTCACGTACAGAAGTTCTCAAAATGCATCCTTTAGACTGGTTCACATAAGTGGACGAATGACCTGATTTCTCAGCTCGTGATACTTTATTGGAGGCGGCAAGTGTTGAAGAAGCTGGATGTTTTTCATGTGGCATCTGCTACAACATATAACCCACCTGTATTTCTTATACGGTAGCTGCCACAGATACTTCAGCCAGGAAAGGATGAAGGCACATGTTTAAACCAGGCAGCTGCTACCGTGGAACAGAGATTCATCCCGAATGCAAATGTATATTTTGCACTTCCAATAAAGGGAATGTGGGCAATCTGCCCTCAATCAGAGCAAACTCCTACCAGACAGTTTTCAATTCTCCACTCTTTTGCTCGTTTCTGTTCCTCAAGCTTCTTTTTCTCTTTCTTCAGAAACTCCAGATGAGACTGGCTTTGTTCCTGTGGAAACAGAAAAAGATTTTCTTCTGTAAGATCACTCCATTTGATGCCAGATACTGATTGCCTAGAAAATAAGTTCTGATCATGAATGGCTAGCAATTTTCTGACAGTGGACTGACATTTCCATTCTACCTTGGGAAAATCAGGAAGCTCTCCTGTAACATACCATAGTTCCCAAGAACAGTTTCAGGAATAAGGTGCCCTTCGCACAAATTCTATCCTCACAGAGAGAAGTGCCCTTTTGGAGGCTTCCTTCCAGAAATGGGGCCTTGCTCAAATGAGGAAAACAAAAATGGAACACAGACTTGCAAAGGAAATGCAAGAAGACATTAAGAAGTGCAAAAAAGGATTTTGAAGATTCTATCACAAATAACCTCAAGATCCAAACCTCTCACCTTTAGATGCACAGAAAGAAGGCAACTGGCTCAAGAAATGGGTGGTCCATTGGATGAAAAAGGAGTTAAGGAACACTAAAGGGAAAGTGAGGGTTGAGCAGTAAGGGCTCAGACCTGCTGCAAACACCACATCATTTAGTGTAGCAAAAACAAAGAGAGACAGTGAAGAGCTGTAAAAATCTCTCCACATTTCTGGAGTGGGCATCAAAAAATGCCGGATACTTCAGTTGGTGCAGAATAGAGCTGCTAGGCTGCTGACGGGGACTGGGCATTGTTCTCATATAACCCCAGTCCTCTGTCAGCTTCACTGGCTCCCCATGGGAGTCCGGGCCCAATTCAAGGTGCTGGTGCTTACCTATAAAGCCCTAAACAGCTTGGGACCTGGGTACCTGAAGAAGCGCTTGTGTCCATATATGCCCTCCCGCCCCCTGAGATCGGCGGGGGAGGCTCTCCTCCGGGAACCCTCCGTGAAAGATAGGAGGGTGAGTACCTGGAGGAGGGCCTTCTCTGCCCTGGCGCCCCACCTATGGAATGTGCTCCCTAGAGAGGTCCGCCTGGCGCCGTCGTTATTTGTTTTTCAGCGCCAGGCCAAGACCATTTTATTTAAAAGTTATTTTAATTGTTAACTGATTATTTATTGGGTTTTATATTGTGCCAAAATGTCTCCAAAATTTTTAAGGTTAATTGTGCAAATGGTATTTGTTTTGTAAGCCGCCCCGAGGCTTTTTGCAAATGGGGCAGCATAGAAATGTTTTAAATAAATAAATAGCAAATGTGATTCAGCGGAACCAAATGCAAAGTGATGTCAAACAACTACTAACTTCACGTATACCCTAATGGGTAAGAAATGCAAGCAAAGGCTGACACAAAACTCTCTAGACATGGAAGTGATAAATTGGTGATAGGGTAGACCAGGATTCAGTCTTAACCTCTGTTTTTTAATCTGAGCGTATCAACCTGGAACATATGAAGTACCAACAAGTGAAAGAGCCTTTGAGCAAGCCTAGAGTGCATTTCCTTTACTGGCAAAGACAGACAAAAGGGACGAGGGCAAGAGTTTCTGGATCAGACGACATTCTTATTTATGTGCCTTTAAACACACACACACTGGACATGTTGGGAAGAAAGGATTTGAATGTCAAATATTGTGGTGTTTCCTACCTTGTATTGCTCAACAGCTTCTTCCAGGAGAAGTACATTGTGTGCTCGGTGCTCTGAGGACCTTTTACAGTGTATGCACACTAATTCTCCGTCCTCAGTGCAAAACAGGCTGAGTTTCTTTTCATGTTTCGTACACAGATTCTCCTCGGGTAATCTGAGTGGGAAGTGTTTGATCATCTCTACCAGGTTTCTCAGTGGCCAGTTTGGCCGAATATTCTCTCTCTGGATCGGGGCTTGACAGAGAGGACACGTCACCTCCTCCCCAAAGTCTTCCTTCATGCTACAGTGCCTGAGGATACAGGTCTGGCAGTAGTTGTGGCCACAGTCCACGGACACTGCATTTGTCAGATATTCGTGGCAAATGGGGCACTTGACTTCCTCTTCCACATCTGCAAATTGTGGGGGCGCAGGCACAGCTGAGGCCACCTCTGTGACTTCGTTATTCGAATAGGCGATCTGTGCGACCTGCAGGATGAAAGTAATATTGGCATGAGCTAGGAACTTTTCCTTGATGGGCCAGTTTGGCCCCCATGCTGGCGTTTCCGCTCCAAAGCCCCATCCTAGAAGATCAGTGGAGAGAATTTCCCCTTCCCCCTGCGTGCCTCACCCCCTCCCAATCAACAGCACTATCAACTGAAGGGGGCAACAATGGGGGTTGCCCCCTGTGGGTGCCTCATCCTCACCCCCAGAAAAACAGCTGGGTATTTTTCTCCCTGCTATCTTCTTTTGCCCCACATCTGCTCATAGTGGGGAAGTCATGGGACCAGAAAGGCTGCCCTGACCAGGACGTGTGGTGCAGGGTGCCCAGTGCTTGGGTCAGTGCACAGTGCAGGGCTGCTTCCCAAGGCTCCCCGGGGAAGGGGGCGAGGGGGGAGCGGGGCCGCTTCCCAAGGCTCCCCGGGGAAGGAGGGGACGGGGGAGCGGGCGAAGCATTTCCCTCACTCTGGCCAGCGCCATCATGCCGCATCTCACTCTGCCCACCCGCACACCTTTTCCCCAAGGAAGAGGCACGTCAGGCAGCTGAGCAGCAGAGAAAGGGCACGGGTGGCCTTGTGTTGGGCTAACTGTTGCTCAAGCCACATTGGCACTTTGTAGGCGACTGCTATTTTTCAGATATGTGTGTGTGTGCGCGTGCGAAGCGTCCTTTGCAGCAGAATCCTCAGGTGTTTTAGGGGGTGCTCACATGGCCCTGCGTTCCCACCAGTTTCCCAGATGTAGATAGCACAGAAGCTCTTGAGAAAAGCCAAGTCAGGGCCAGTGCTAAGTAGCTTGCTGCAGCTCTGGAGAGGTCTCAGTGTTCCCACATTGTCTCTCGAGATACTGCAGGAGGACTGAGAGGGGGGAGGGAGGGAGGGAGGGAGGGAGGAAGAGGAGGAGGAAGGCCCATAACACCCCTGCCATGCCCATCCTGTCAGGCACAGGAGAATGCTAACCACGGTGCATGGTTCAGCCTCCCATGCAAGAGCCCAGGCAAGCATCACTTACCAAGGATGCCCTTTCAGTGCTCTGCCACTCTAACCAAGCAGCGCATATGCTCAGCTAAGACACACCCCTGTGAGAGGGGTGCTCTGCCAGGGAAGCGCCTTCCTGTGAGATGGCAGCAGCACAGCAGAGTTCAAGACATGGGCACCACACTGAGAAAACCTGTTTATGAAACTCTGTATTACAAGCTGCTGGAAGCACCTCTGGGCCATCTTCCTTGACCCTAGACCTGGAGACATTTGTGTGACACATGGAGGGGGGCAAGCAGGGCGGGTCAGCAAAAGAAGACCTCTGGAAGGAGGCTGCAAAAGGCTCATGAGCATTGTGTGCTAACAGGGAGCCAGGCGTGTGGCATTGGTGGATGGAGGAAACACGTTATGCCTGCAGAAGGCCCATTCAGATTCAGGGAATCTAACTTGGTCGTTACTAACTTGTTGCATTGATTTTAGTGGGTTGACTTTAACATGATTTAAGCCTGTTTTTGGTCCAGATATATATATTCTGATAATGTGGAGAAATCAGAATATCCTATGCAATGGACGGGTATTGTTGATGCTGTGGGGAGCATTTATTTAGTCTCTGTTCCACCCAATAACTGAAGCTCTGGCTAGAGGGAGGAGCAGCTCTCATATAATGAATCTACATGGAACCCACAAAAAGGAAATCCAAATTAATGACCCTCCCACTGTGCTTACTGCCTACCTGGCCTCCTTGGGCAATCTCTTCTGCTGGAACAACATCCTTGTGGCCCTTGTGCTCCTTGGAGTTGTCACACACCCGGCAAATGAGGCTTTGCTCCTCCCGGCAGAAGAGTCTCAGGGGCTGCTGGTGCCGCCCACACAGGCCCGGCTCGTCGCCCGCTTCGGCCCCTTCCTCACGTCCCTTGGCCTTTGCTACGAGCTCGGCCAAGTCCTCGTCCGGCCTGACGTCGCCTTCCCGAAACGGCCTGCCGCACCGCGGGCAAGCGGCGCGCTCGCCGTCCGCCGCCCCCCAGCACTGCAGCAGGCACGCCCGGCAGAAGGTGTGCCCGCAGGCTATGCGCACCGGCTCCGTGAAGCCCTCGTGGCAAACCGGGCAAGCCAGGTCCTCGGAGAGCGGCTGGTCGGCTGCCATGGAGGCCTCTCCCGCCGGCACAGCTGCAGCTTCGTTTGCAGCTGCAACCGCTGGCGGGCCGCTCCTCTTCCGGGAACTGCTGCGGCGCGGCGGGGAGGGAGGGCTTCACAGGCAGAATCACCAGCAGGACGAAAGCGGCGCCTGTTTGCGATTTTTTAAGCCTCTTTGAACCACTGCTACAAAACGGAAGGTGCGTGTGAGCTTCCGCTCGTTGCCGATCACTTTTTGAATGTAGGAACTGCATACGGGCAAGTTTTATCCATGCATTCTCTGGATAAAAATGCCCCAAACTACTTGAAGAACGACTCGGTGATACGGCGCAATTTATTTATCTATTTAAAACGTTTCTATACGGTCCCATACTTAGACGTCTCGGGACGGTTTACAACAAAATAATCCTAAAAACAGAAATAATAACAATTGCGGCAATATAGGAGATAGAGGAAATATATAAGGGGTGACCGTTCTGATGTTTACGCCTCAAAATATAAATGGGATCCAAGGGTACAAGCCCATGCACGTCCAGCCCGAACAAGTCCTGCAGCCTCTCGCATGCTCCTGTCAGGAATGCTCGGCCTTGCAGGGCCTTTTCTCCGTCTAAAAATTTCAACCTAAAAAAAAAATTCAACCTTTTCTCCGTCTAAGCACGCAGAGTTTGCGCGCCAAAACTCGCCCTCGGGCGTTGGCCGCAGCAGGAGCGCGCGATCGTGCGGCTACGGGTGCAGCGGCCCCGCGCGCGCCCTCTTCCGGCGAGTCGCAAGAGCGGCTGCTGCGCCGCTCCGGCAAAGCCGTTCTGCGCTTTCAGTTACCGGTTTCAACGAAAGGCCGAGGACGGGGCAGAAGGCCCTAAATAAAATGGGGTGGAGGAGGAGGGAAGAGGGATGTCCTCCCTTTTAACCTGCGTCTGACTCGTCAGGAAAAAAGGTAACTGGAGACAGCAACCTTCCAAGTAAGGAAGGCACCGGCTTCTACGTACTTGAAGTGCCCTAGTTATACATGTCCACTTGCTCTTAAAAAGAAAACATTACAAGCGGCCTACCCGAAAAGTTATGACAGGGACCCGTGAGATTACAGATGTTGATAGCAGTTGAGCTTACAGAGAGAAAAAAAGCGGGGGAGGGGGAGGGGGAGGTCGAAAACAGCACGACTTCTATGGAAAATTCCACAATATATTAAAAACGTACCGCACAATTCTAAGCACATTCAGTCAGAGGAAAATTCTGAAACTCCCAGTATCCCCAGCCAGCATGCTGGGTGTTTAGGACTCTTTCTGTGTGGGTATGTTGGGTAACTTGCACCCAGTAATTCATCTCATTAGGATCACTCAGAAATGGCCTTTATCTAAGCATGAAGAAATTTCTTCTCGCAGACCTTTGGGATTGACAAAGTAGCATAACTTTTCTACTGCTAAGCTACATTTATTCATTTATTCATGTACAAAGATCTACATTTATTCAAATACAGCCATGCCATCTTCTTATGGAACATCGTCATAACTCTCCAAACCCCGAATTGTGTTGCAACGAATGTACTAAATGTGTCCATCTGGCTGTCGGTCTTAACTGGGGCTTTTTTTAGGGGTAGGGCTTATATTACAAGCATCCTAAAAAATCATGTTAGGGCTTATTTTCCGGTTAGGTCTTATTTTCAGTGAAACAGGGTACTTCACTCTAGGAATCCTGTATATAAGCATCACATTATCAATTTTTTTTCAATTTTGTTTGTTTCAGTTTCAGATTTTCCAATCACGTTCATTTCATTAAGAACTTTGAAATGTTTTCCAAAGAGCATGAAAATGTATATACATTTGTACTTTTGTACACAGTTCTAATAAATGCATTTTAGATATTGTCAGTGGCTGGGCATCAGGCTGGGGACCCAGATGACCGGTACAATATACAGGCCCATTCAAAATTGTGGTCAGGCAGCCCAGAGATCAAGGTGGGTAGCAGAAGGGCAAGATAGGCCAGTCTGAACAGAGCAGAGCAATCAATGCCAGCCAGGAGCCGAAAGCCAGAGAGACAAGCCGAGAAGCACAAGCCAGAGCAGGTGAAGCCAGGCATGGTGCAGAGGATGCTCCAACATCAAGACCACCCCCCCCCTTTTTTTTTTGGCCGAGGCCCTTCTGTATAGCTCTTCCCTCAGGGCTCCCAGGTGGTGCTCATAACCTCCCAGGTGGCTGTGATTGACTGTGGGCCTAGTCCTGCAACCAGCAGGGCTGCTATTCTGGTCTCTGGCCAGGAGAGGCAGCCCTGGTGCTGCCTCTGAACCTCACTGATATATTGCCTGAACATTTAGATCATGGGTCCTCAAACTGCGGCCTGTGGGCCAGATCCGGCCCGCCATGCCCATTTATCCGGCCCACCACAGAGGTTTTGGACCCGTTGCGCACACCTGCACCCACGTGCGTGCCCTCCGCCTACCTTGCTCTGTGCGCGGGGAGGCGGTGGCTTGTTCGCTTGGAGAAAATGACCTCCAAGTGAGCGAGCCGCTGCCTCGTGTGCCCGCCTCGCGGTGCATGCCTGCCTTTGCCTCGCCTTGCCTGCGCGCCCTGCTCCAGCCTCCGTGTGCACCCCTGTGCAAGCCACCCCCAGCCCTGCCCCCTCGCTGGCCCATGTGCACCACCGGCACCACCTTTCCGGCCCACGCCCAGCACCAGCACCTTTCAGCTGGCCCCCTGGTGGGAAAGTCTGAGGACCCCTGATTTAGATGCATTGCCTACACATTTTTCAGAACAATTCTGCTGCTATAATACATGGCATTTTTACCAATGCACAGTATACCCCCGTGAAGTCGCGGTTCAGCATTCAAGGCTTCAGTCTTTCACGGGATTTTTCTACGAGTGAGTCCAAACTGACCTCCTTGCGGGTAAGCCGGTGCCTCACTGCACCGGCTTACTCGCCAGGAGATTGTTTCCTCCAAGTTTGGACTCGCTCAGAGAAAACGATCTCTGCATGCGCCCGCTCCTGCCTCGCCATGCACGCCCCCCGGCCCGGCCTGCCCACGCCTCCCACCTGCACCGCCTTGGCAGCTGGCGCCCATCGCCAGCACCAAATTAGCGGCTTTTCACAATTTGCAGGTGTTTTAGGAACGTAACCCCCAAAATTTCGGGGGACTACTGTACACATCTTTGTGTACACTGTCACCTAATATACAGATTTTTGCTTGAATTTGACAAGCTAGATCCACTGCAAAATTTAAGGAAGTGCATTTGAGATGTGAAAAGAGTTTAGTGTGCATATAGGTTGAAAGTGCAAAATTAGATGAAAGGTGAACTGAACAAATTTCTTCCTCACTCCTGTTCACAGGGAACAGCAAGAGCTCTAAGCTAAAATATGCTGATATTTTTCACTCCACTCCTTTTGCTTTTGGCCCCACCTACCACTTGAATAAAGGGACTGCAGGTGGTGCAGTGGTTTAAACCGCTGTGCTGCTGGGCTGGTTGATCGAAAGCTCGCTGGGTTGAATCTGCACAATGGAGTGAGTTCCCGTTGCTCTGTCCCTGCTCCTGCCAACCTTGCAGTTCAAAAGTATGCAAATGCAAGTAGATAAAAAGGTACCATTTTGGTGGGCAGGTAACAGCATTCCGTGCACTTCCGTGTTTAGTCATGCCGGCCACATGACCACGGAGACTGCGGACAAACGCTGGCTCCCTCGGCTAGGAAATGGAGATGAGCGCCGCCCCCTAGAGTCAGGCATGACTGGACGTAATGTCAAGGGGAAACCGTTGCCTTCACCTTACCACTGGAATGTGATTTTCCTGAGAACTTTTCCAAAATGGAATTTGGCACTCAGGCTGAAAAAGTTTCTAACCCCGTTAAGGAGACAGTGTTAGTGCTGCTGGGGAATCTCCTCAAAATTTGGTGCAGAGAAGGGAATGGCAGGTCCTCCCAACAGTTCTGCAAGGAAAACCAGGCAAACCATACCAGTAGGCTGCCCCAATACCACACCTTAATCATCCGCTGCAGTACCTTATGGATCTCTCGGCACAAGGTGCAAGCCGTGGCACCGCTTTAATTTTTCCCCACCTGAAACCTGATTAGGTCTGAGGTACTGAAATTAGCATGGATTCAGATCAGGAGAAACATGCTCAATTGGGGTACATAAGACATTTATTAAAAAGAGTGAAAATATTAAAAGAGGGAAGGGGGAAAGGGAGTTAGGCAAGGAATACAAACTGGCTTATACAGGCTCCTTTAGCACAAAAAATGATGAAAACTAGCCCTGGCTGCTCAGCATGGCGCCCAGGCCCTCCTTGGGGAAACATCCTGCCAGTTCTTTCTTGCATGGCTGAGACAACAGGCAAATCCCTTGGGGAGGCTTGTAGCATCCCTGCATGGTAGCTGGGCAGGTTTCCTTTAGTGAGCCCACCCTCTTGCTATCCTTGGCAGAGGATATGTTCCCACAGTCCTCCGAGCTGAGACTTACTTGCGGCCACTCAGCTGGTCTTGAGGGCAGAACTGCCCAGCACCAATCCGATCAGATGGCGGCCAGTCTCCTCAGCTTGCTCAAACAAACCGCCCCAAGATGGAGTCCAAGAAGCAAAACGGCCTTTTCACAGTTAACCCCACCCCACCTGAAGGGTGGATTTCTCCAAAGTTAGCACTTCAGGCAAACACCGTAACCCACATAGAAATAAGGCCTAATCCCCTCTCCGGAAAAAGAAGCTGAAGAGAAACAGAAGATTGGGTTGTCACCGTCAGTATCAAAAAACTCCACGTAGCCCTTTTCATAGTCCAGGGACACTTGGATCTTCCTGGGCAGAAGATTCCTGGCCAAACAGGTCCACTCTGGGGAAGTAAAAGCCCAAAGGAAACATGGTGGAAATGATTCATCCAAGGAGCCATAGGCAGACTTCCTCTCCTTTCCCACAGCCCAGACCCCTGCAGTGGGAGGAGTAAGACTGTTCCAACTGGTTTGCTTGAAAGACTCTCGTACAACCCCTACGGCCCACTCCGTCTCTTCTTCCTCTTGTACCTCCACCCTCACCTCCACCTCCCACCAGTGTCTGCCTGCCATGAATCTCTCGCGGCCGAGTACACAAGGATCCAGGTAGAATCTCTCACGGCTCCTGAGCAGGTCCAGTTTCCTCTCTCCATATCTCACACTCTTCAGGTCCTCAGAGACAACTAGGTATTGGTATGCCGTCTCAGGATCCAAAGTCACACTCACTGCATGGCAGAGAGAGAGAGAGAAAAGGGGAGGCTGGATGAACACGAGAAGAACTGTGTTAGAGCATCTAGTCCTGCATCCTCTTTTCTCAAGGCAGCCAGCTAGTCTGCTTTAAGGCAGAAGTGCATCAATTTTTTCAACCCAAGGGCCAAAATCAGTCTCTTGCTGGCTACATTCCAGGAGAGGATAGGACCAAAAAACCAAAATACTGCCATGTTGTAGCTTAAAGCTCTTACTATCTAACAAAGCTTTAGAAGCCGTTAGTAGCAGGGTGTGGGGTGAGGCTTCACCGGAGTAGGAACTGTAGGTGAATGGGGGAAATGGTGGTAGGACTAAAGGAAGGATTGTGTCTGTCTGGTGATCCCCAGAGACCCGACTGGGACCACAGGAGGGCCAGATTTGGGCCCTGACCATGTGGTCTCCCACCTCTACTACAGGAGCACCAGAAGTTGGACATGAGGGTAACGGGCCTCTCCCAGTCCAGCTCAGTGCAGATGATGCAGAAGTGCTCCCAGAAAGATGCCTGCTAGCACTATCAGTGAGAGGATATTGTGCAGCAGCTTTTTCTTTATCTGCAGTCAGAGGAAAGACAAAGCAGCTCTGGGAAAACACAGGAAGGATATGAGTGGAAGACTCATCTTTTTCAGCCCCACCCACTGCAAAATTCCTAGAACGAGGCAGGCTGAGGTTGCCTTAACAGATGTGCCGGGAAGCATACAAGAGGAGCATCATTCTCAGCTGTGAGTGAACGAGTAGCAAAACTCAAAGAGGGAAAAAAGAGGGAAGCCCTCTCCAAAGAAGGGAAAAATTACTTCCTAAAGCAGTAGTAGACAGGCAACGCAGGCTGGATAAAGGCACGGGAGGGCCCACTAGTTATGGGGATCTTTTAAAGCCCTGTAAAGCATAAGCGACAGTTAATTCTAGAATCATAGGACCAGATGACAAAAACTCCATGTAGTAGTCAGGAACCAAACCAAGGACAAGTCCACATACTGCAGCTTCTCTTGGAAACAACACACATTCATGTATCACTTTACAATGTCCAAATTGTTTCTCATTGCGCATTTATTTCATTTCTGTACTGCTCATTAGGCAAAGTTCACAAGACAGAAATAGTGGTTTACAAGAACTTAAAAATATCAGTAGAACAAAAAACAACACAGAAACAAATATACAAAATTTGAAAAACAATTTAACATCTAAAACAATTTTAGTATACCTAGACCTGTTAATGCAGCTGATACATCCCCCATCATGCTGTTAAATAGCCCTAAGTACCGTTAAGGCTTAATTACATGCCATTAAGTTTCATTAAGAACCTGGGAGAGGAGAACATCATAAACCTGGTACCAAAAAGATTACAGAGTTGGTGCCCGGCAGATCTCAGCGGGGACATAATTCCATGAATGGGGGGCAGGGACTGCCCCTGAGAAGGCTCTCTTCCTTATGCCCACCCGCCTGGCCTCCTCTGGAGATGGCACCTGGAGAAAGGCCTCAGATGTTGACCGTCATGCCTGAGTAGATGCAGGTGGAGAGGAGAGCATCATCAGTATTGTAGTCCCAAGCCATGTAAGGCTCTATAGGTTGAACCTAGTGCCATGAATGTGTTGGTAGTTCCTGTGTCAAATCTGTAGAGTAGTGTAGTATTTGAACTTATTGTTGAAGTGTGTGTGTGGGAGAGAAAGAGAACAAACTCAGCTCAGTTCAATCCTTGTAATTATTGTTAAGTGCCAGACAGTTCCAATGTTCAGCTCATACTCTTAGCAACCTGGTGCCCCTTGGAAGTTTTGGGCTATAGTTTGCATCAGCCATTGTGGCCAAGGGTTGAGACCTATAGGACTTTTGGCCAAAACATCCATAAAGCTCCAGGTTGCCTTATATTGCCCTATTTATAGCAACTTTCATCCACCTGGCAGTTCCTCACTCACCCTAATCCCTACTGTCCGCTCTACTCTGGTTAGCCTCAGAACTGTTCAAACTTTATATAAGAGGGGAGGGAAGAGAAGTTATTCATGTTTCAGAATGTAGATAAGGTTACTTGTAGCTTCTGCGATTAAGTATGTGAATGGTGGACTCCTGCTGTGTTTTCATTCTCCATTAAAGACTTCTCATTTATTTTGTTTTCCTGGAAATAGTTACCTTTGCTCAGTTCTCGTTCCAGAGATTCTGCAAATGGAAGAAAGGGTGACAGGTTTAAATCTGAGCATTATATACACACCAGTGTGTGATTTCCTGTCAAAAACATTACTTATACATATGCATTCAGGGGGTGGCTTGTGGGTGTGAGGTGAGTGAAGAGAAAAGAAAGCTAATTTCAGCCACAAAAGATGCTTCATGGTGAAGGAAAAGGCTATTGCAGCAAATGCAAGCAGCATCTGGAATGCACAGAGCAGAGGAGAAGAATTACAGGACCAGAGGTGAAAGGGGCCTTTTAAGCCATCAAGTCCAATCCTCTGCCTAATGCAGGAATCCCATTTAATGCCCCACTCTCTCTTTCTGGGTAGGTCAGACAGCCTGATGACCCACATCATGGAGCCAGTTTTGCAGTGTGGCTTATAAGTCACCCTATGCAAAATACTGTACATCCAACCAGTGATCAGGTGCATTTTCCTTCCCTTCCTTGCACTTGGTCTTCCTATGGCTATTTCTCGGGGATCTGCTAAAATGGGAGATTCCCACTGTTAGGACTTGGAGGCATGTCAAACTGAGCCCTCCCTCTTGTCAGTGGGAATCTGGTCCAATTTTGAAGCTTTTCCCAAGGCAGCAGGGGGACAATTGCAAAACTGAGGGGCAGTACATATGCCTGCTCTCTTCCGAAGAAACCAGGGATCACACAGGGAAAGGGGAGGAATGATGCATTTTCTGCAACCTGAGATCTCCCAAGGCTTTGCAAGGAGCTGGCAGGTCTGGAATAGGACCGGGCACTGCACAGGATGGGCAGCTCTTGGATTTGGGAGAGTATCTACCTGAGGGAGTGCCTTCAGCTAACCTGCCCAGCTCAATTTGAGCAGATTGGGCAGGTTAGATGATAAAAAGTGAGCACAACTACTTGCATACATAATCAACACAACCTCCTTCCTTTTAAAAGCAGGGGGGGCTCACCCTCCAAATACTTTGTGTCGGTGGGTGGGTGGAGGGTTCTCTTGTGGAACCCTACAGGCTTGGCCTCTGAATTTCATCATCTCCCCTCTCCCTAAAGGTTTCACAAATGCAGTAAGCTGTGACCAGCTCAGTGTAGCTTGCAGCAGCAGGGAACAGGGTAGGGGGAAGCCTCTGCCAGCTCTCCATAAGTGCTTCTGGGGCAGTTTTGGGACAGCTGGCCATGGTGGCCACCTGCTAGCTGCCTGCAGGAACCGAAAGCTGTTTTGCCCCTCCAGCCAAGCAGATCAATTGTAGTTGGGCTTGACCCCCACTGAGTCATGTCCAGGTTCAGAGGGCACCACAGGACACCCAAGCTCTACAACAAGCTGTGGGTGGCTAGAGTGGCTGATAAAATAAGATAACCTTTCTCAACACACGCTGGCCATTGAGAACCCGGCCTTGCTGCTCTGGCCAAAATGAGATAGCCCCTATCTTGGAAACTGGCTCGGCTTTTTAAAGCTGGTCCCGACAAAGCAGCTGCTCATTCTGAAATACATTGGGTTTAATGCTAATTTTAAAATACTCATTGCCCTCTTTGTAAGACATACTTGTTTTGCATTCAGCAGACACAAGCTGCTGAAGAGACTGGCCCACGGAGGGGAGAGAGGCAGGGAGGGAGGAGTCATGTCCATCCCATTTATACAGAAGGAAGGCGTTCCCCTTTGGCACGGCTTTCTTTTTCCTTTAAAGATTAACCAGCAAGCAGAGACTGTGGAGCTCAATGTTTCAGGGGCTGGGAAGCAACCTGGCATGTAGAGTCCATTATTCTAGAACAAAGGGCAGATTCTCTCAAAATAAGCCCCAAAATGAACCTCGTCCCATAATTTTGTCTCTCCTCATACCTTTACATTCTTCCATAATCTCTTTCACAGCAGATGTTTTCTGAGAGTAAATACAGAGTCTCTCCTCCAGCTTGGGAAAAACATCCTCTACATGCTCCGGTTTCCTTCCACTCCTGGAAGGGAAGGTGATTAACTTTAAATAACGTGAAAAGAACATTTCCCCCAATCCCATAAATTGTACTTTCATCTGTCAGGCTAAATATTTATTCCCAAGTAGGTACATTCACAGATAGATGCCCTAGCAAGGTATTTTAAGACTGGAAAGCCTTTCTCCTAAGAACTTTTTATTCTAGTCAAGTAAAATAGGTTTTGCTTGTGAGAAAGAGTTCTAATGTTCTTTAAGAAGAATCAGACTCTCCTTCTTAAAAAGGGCTTCAGTGATACTTGACCCTCTTTATGGAATTAGGTGTAAGTAGAAAAGCTGTGAAGAGGATTTGTGCATTCCATGTCAAAAGTATACTTTACACGAGTATGGTTGTATATGGCTTGATCTTGTATTTCAGAGAGAGTGCAACCTGCTTTGTGAGGGTTTTTACCCTGAAAGGAGAAATCAGAATCTAGATAAGTCGAAGCAATGGCTTCTTTGGCTAATATGACCTTTGGCAAACCGGGAAAGGCCTCTGCCTGAGACCCTGAAGGGCTCCTTTTAGTTGGGGTATGTAATGCTGAGGGAAAGGCAACAGTGCTGCAGTGTAGTATGAAGCGGCTTTCTGCTGCTTTACAAACTTTGCAAATAAATAATATAATCCCCCATAACTCAGATGCACTTACAGGCTTCCCTCATCTGATACCCTCCAGATGGTTTGGACTTGGAATCCCACCAGCCCAGACCATCACAGACAGTGGTCAGGAATGCTGGGAGTTATAATCTAAAACATACAGAGGGTGCCAGGTTGGGGAGATCTGGCCTAACCAGTAGAGTTGCATTCCCTCCCTAGAATTTGCAAGATGTCAGATCCTAAGAAGGGCCTTGTTCCCACATGGCATGGGAAATCTAATTTCAAGGTTTGTCATACACTTTCAAGATAGAGGAACTTTAACAAAAGTTGTGATTCTACCTGGTAGAAACATGTTGTTTTAAATTGAATGGCTTTTTTCTGTAGTGGGACTGATGGAAAGGAGAAGAGAAAAAGAGGAGTGAGATAGAGCCACGTACCTACTCAAGGTGCTTTTAATGTCCTGAAAGAGAGAACAAGACAAGTCAGTCTCAGCTACAGGGACAGAACATACACTGGGCATTCATTTGTCCCTTCTTGTCAGGGAGAAATGGAGAAGCTAATGAATATTTTCTCTGTCACAAAGAAGAGCTTTGGGTCTCCCTAGATTCCTTGAATCTGGGCTTGAATTAAAATCCTGACAGATTGGCTTGTAAAGAGTTCTGGCCACTTTCCGTTTATACTTCCTTTTGTTAATGGTTCAGCTTATTCCTAAATAAGCAGTGAGGGAAGGAGCCTCAGCTATCTGTTGGGAAAACCAATAGTCATTTCATGTCCGTTTTCATGTTCTTGGTTCTAGGACGTGCCTTTGTCTTACATCTCACCTGGAGGAATTCATCTGGGGGCTGCCCCAACTTTGCTTCCATCTCTGAGATCAGGTCATTGAGTTTGGCGATCTCCCTGGATAGCTGGGTGACACTTTCTTCTTGTTCCATCTCCATTTCTTTCTCTAGATCACACAGCTCGGTCAGGCAATGGCCCTCCTTTTCATTAAGAAAATCGTGCATTTGCTCAAAAATAGACTTGACCTTTTGTTTCTCTACTCCTAACTGTATCTGTGAGAAAATAATAGGAGAAGGGTCAGAGTTCAAACATGGTGGTCATTTAAGGGAAAGCAATGGTTGGCTTGTATCTGCATCGATGTATGTCTTGCGGATTATGAGAAGAGGCCTTTTTCAGTTGGGATCTTTCCCTTACTCTTTGAGTACAGAAAGTATTCTGGACTTCAGTCAGCACAGTTATCTCTGCAACAGACAGTAACCTATTTTAATTATATTAATCAGATGTTTTGCACTACAGCTCCTACAATTGCTGGCCATGTCCAGCACATCAGGAGGTTCTTCTGTTACTGGCATAGACATTTGGGTGTATTCTTAGACTTGGCACTGAACCTGGATGGCCAAGGTTTCTCAGTCCCATAACTCAGATTCAATTGCAGGCTTCCCTCATCTGATACCCTCCAGATGTTTTGGATTTTGAATCCCACCAGCTCAGACCATCACAGACAATGTTCAGAAATGCTGGGAGTTGTAGTCTAAAACATACGGAGGGTGCCAGGTTGGGGAAATGGTCGGGAATGTGTTTGCACAGTTGAGATTAGTATACAAATGGTGCCCATTCCTAGAGTAAACTGTCCTCGGTGCTTGAGTTATTTTATAGAGTGTTATTGCAAAACCCATTATTGTATTGGTTTTTGTTATAATCTTTTAAAATTGTTTTTATCTATTTTAAATTGTCTGTTGCCATTGTAAACTGCCCAGAGGGCCCTATGGGCTAATGTGGCGGCACAGAAAGGTATTTGAAAAATAAACAAACTCATCTGGGTATGGTTATATATGCCTTAGATACATCCTATTTGCACAGCTGTAATGCCCTCTACATGGAGCTGCCTTTGAAGACTATTCAGAAACTCCATCTGGTCCATAATGCTGCAGGTAGCAACTCCCTTGCTACCACAGCATCAGCAGCTACCGGTCTGTTTCTGGACAGAATTCAAAGTGCTGCTTATGGATTGGGACCAGGCTACTGAAAAGACCACCTTCTCCCATATTAGCCTGTTTGGGCTCTAAAGTCTTCTGGAAATGTCCTCTCCAAGAGTGCTGACTTCAGAGTGGCAACCCAGATGCCTGGGACTTGGGAGTCCAAGAACATGAACATCTTCTGCTGTGCTCCTTTATTGACAGCACAACAATTTGTATTTTCCAGCTAATGAATATCCACCAGACCTGCAGGTTCTTGTTTCAGGTGAGGGCAGATATTCTGGTCGGAGATATGGTTGTTTCATGCTATTGTAACAGTCTCCTAAGAATCTTTCTCCTCCTTTTGTCCTTTGATTCTGGTGGTATTGGGACTATTCTCAACCTTCCTCATTTTGCCCAAATGACCTGCCCTTGCAGGGCCTTTTGTTGGCTTTCATTGTCAGCCAGAACCCATTAAAAGAGTTTGCACTTGGCCTTACAGCATTATCCATCTTACATTTCCTCCCTTTTTTCCTAGTATATTTTGGGTCAGCCCACCAGGTCAAGCTCTCCTGACCCCTTCTACCTCACTGTTTGCAGCGTCCTGTTACCGTGCATTCTAGGACCTTGCCCCTCAGCTGTTGAATTCCCCCCCACTACCACTGTGGTTTGGAAGATTTTAAGAAGGGTCTGGAAACTGCTGTGGGATTAGTTGTCTAATTAGTTCTCTATTTGATGTAAAGTACTCTGATGGTTTATATGGGTTTTATGTAAGCGTTAGTGTTATATCTTAGTTAAAACTGTAATTAGATGTATTTATGTAGTTTTGTTATACATTAATTATAACTATTGTGGTTATGTTGTATTTTAAATGGTGGCTTTATTGTATTTTATGCACAGCACTTTCAAATAAAGTGCTATCTAAATAAATATATTTTTAAATATTGTTACTGCCAAGAGGCAGCAGTTCCTTTTAGGATTCAGAATACAATGAACACATTAATTGATAAATGCTAGAGATTGTATTAGACAGGAGGAAATTAACAAAGCAGAAGAAAGAAGAACATGACCATTGATTTCCTGCGATCTACTTCAAAGCAAGATCATAAGCCTATGTCCCTACAGCTTTTTCTATCTAAACTTGCATAGAATTGCTTCCTTAGGTTACTATCTTATATACATACTGATCTGGGAGTAAAACCCATTGACCTCAGTTGGCCCTACTTCTATTTATTTTATTCTTTTGTTATTTCTTTAACACTTTTGTGTACTGTTGCAAGAGCATCATGGTTCTCTGGACAGTTTGCCTAATAAAATCAGAACAAAACATAAAAACTACATAAATAAACAAAAGATCAATAACAATAAACAATACAACATCCCCAACACAGCAGGGGCAACGAGTTATAGCATACTTTAACATAACGGATTGGATAAACCTTAAAAGATCACAATTAAAATAGCAATTTTACTAAATAAAATGCCAGTCAGATTTTTTAAAAAAAATCAAACCTAAAACAGTCAATAATTAATATGCTCTGCAAATAGAAACACCTTAACTTGGCACCAGAATGTATATAAGGAATGCACTCAGTGGACATCTCTGGGAAGCTGGTTCCATGGATGTGGTGCCACAGCTGAGAAGGCCCTACCCAGGTAGCCATCCTCCTAGCGTCCCTTAAGGGTGGCTCCTGGAGGACGACTTCTGAGTAAAAATGTCCAAGATTCCACTGTGATATATCTTGTCATCTTATATTTGTCATGTATTAAACTTGACATGTGCATTTCTTTCTCTCTCATCTTGTTTGTATTTACCGGAAAGGACTCTGCAGTCACTTTGGACCAGGCACAAATCCAAGTGAGAATGCCTGTCTCAGACATTTTGACCACCTCAGACCTAAGGCACCTCAAAGCTGAGACTTCAGATTTGCCTTAGAGCCTTCGAAAGCCTTCTAGATTCGCTTTAAATTTTTTGTACATTTTTGTAACCTCCCCTAAGCTGTCTGTAAATAAAAATGTCTAGGGAATGAGGAAGAGGCAGAGGAACAGATGGTAGTTCTGTGACTGCCAACAGTTCTAGTTCTCAGTTTTACTCTCAAGGCTATTGTTTTGGTTTCTGTCACAGAGGTTTGGGGAAGGGGTAGGAGAAAAATGTTCCTAGGAGGAGCCATTTAGGGTTTCTTAAGAGTTTGAAGGTCACTTGATTACTTCTCATGTGTCTGACATCTTGCATCTGTGAACTGACTCCACAGGAAATCTGAGGTGAGATGAACATTTGGGAGGCCCCACGATCTATAATGGTTCAGGCATGCGAGTTACCACTTGATGCAGACTTTTCAGTTACATTCTCCCTCTTTACCTGTTGAACGGTCAGAATTGGGCAGTGCTTCACATGATTACTCTTAGGCAATTTCTTATTTACCTTCCAGTCATTTTATTTGATTAATTTCTATTCCACCTGTTTGTTCTTGTAAGGGCCCAAGCTAGCTTTACATACTCTTCTCCCTGTGAATTAGGTTAGGCTAAGACTCAGTGGCTGGCCAAGTCAACCAGTGATCTTCATGGCCAGCTCTGGAACCAAGATCTTCCACATCACAGTCCAGCACTTTATACCACACAGTCTCTTGGACATTTGATGCTTCAGACATCAAGTAATCAGATCAAATGTTCAATTAGCTCTGAAAAAGCCATAAACTCCACAAAAGGGCCTACATTGGTCACCAACATCAAACACAGGCATGCTGCTTATGACAGAGGGTTTGAGGAGACCACCAGTTCACTCACCCCAGAAATGCGAGCTATAAAATAATCTCACCTACCAGGCACTTCACTGTTTTCTGCTCTTCCAGTTTTTGAATCATAACCTTCGCGCTCTCTTTCTGCAGTAGCAGCTGGTCCTGAATTGTTTTCTGTTGAAAGCAAGTGTGATCTGATAGTGAAGGACCAGCAACTTGCTAATGGATCTTTCCATTTCAGCACAGGGAAGCTAGGCAACCACTGCGATGGTCGCCTACCCATTGCTTTCTTGTCAAAATACGGTATTTTGGGAACAGATGGCATTTTTATTCTGCAAGTATTACTTTCAACTGTTCAGAATGCTTTACCAGCATTCTCTACATGAAATCCCTACAAAAACCCTTCAAGGCAGGCATGGGAAAGCTCTGGAGAACCTCTGAAGCATCAGATGCCTGCAGGAGGTCCCCATTTGGCCTATCAGCCGCTCCCCCAGGCCCTGCTCCTCTCCCCAGAAGAGCTTTTTTTTTTCCTTTTGAGATTTCGGCCAACATTGTCTCTTGTAAAATTAAAGTACTTTTTACAAAGACCCCTCCTGAGAGCAGGCAACAGCTTTGTGGGTGGGGGAGGAGGAAGAGGGTCACATCTAGTTTGGCCCTGAGAGACAGCTTGTTTGCTTCAGTGAACATCGGGGCTATCCTGTCTGTGTAGACTCCACCCATTGCTCTTTTCTTCCATTGCCCATGTGCACGACATCTTTCAGTCTGAGGGCTAAATGCCATTTCAAGAAGCTCTCAGGAGCTACATTCCAGTGGTGGACAGGCCCAAAGGCAAAGAGACAAACATCTTTTATTTTAGTGCATGTCCTGCCAGCGACTGAGCTTTAGAAGGGGCGTTTCAATTTTTTAGGAGGAGGTATGGGAGGCAGCCAGAAGCTAGGAAACCATCAAATGACTGGCACCTGCAGGAAGGAGCACAACCATCTGGGGAGCACCCAAGAGGCCATTTGGGACCTGGGGGAGAAGGTGGACTTGGCCCATAGATCTGCGTTCTTCACCATTTCAGACACACGCATGGAATGAATGAGGGGTCATTCTGCAGAGAGCGCTCTGCAACATACTCTGAAGAGTTATCTGATCCAGAGCTCCATGTTCGTGCCAGTGCTGACCGGGGAACAGCCCCTGCGTCTCTTCGGTAAAGGGGAATAAAATGCCCTCCAGCATTTATAGACACATGATCAGGGTGTAAGTAGAAGACTTTTTTGTTTTTGTTGTGTAACCACAAAGGCCTCCCCTATTCCTTTATTTATCCATTTATAGAAATTAAGCAACATACTAGAAACAGGCTTTCCTCTTTAGATCATTTCCTACCTTGTATTCCTGGGCAGCCTCTTCCTGGAGATGCACAGAGTGTCCTTTGTGTTCAGGGGAATGTTCACAAAACACACACAACAATTCTGCATCATCTTTGCAGAAGAGATGGAGGTTTTCGTTGTGCTTCTTGCATAGCGCCCTTGTCACAAGGATTGACTTGTTGCGTTTTATTTTTTGTACTATGTTTGCCAGCATCCAGTTGGGCCGGTGATCTCCTTTCTGGATCTTGGCTTTGCAGACAGGACATTTTAATTTGCCCATTTCTTCACACAGTTTTTCATGCGTTTCATAAAGACCATTGATGCAGCACCGACAAAAAGTGTGGTCACAGGCCAAAGTCACAAGATCTGTTGGCAGCTCTTGACAAATAGGACAGATAATATCTTGTATTAGATCCATAATTACAGTGGCTACAGCCATGGTGGATGACACCTCTTGCAGCTTGCTTTCCTTGTAAATTTAAAACATTAGATGTAGCATCAAACTGACAACTTCAGGAATAACTCCATCAGCAGTTTTATTTCGTTTCTCTCTTTGATTTCTCCCTTTTTACTATGGCTCCTTTTAGACAACTGAACTTATTAGCTGGAAAGACACAACACCTCTAACTTGTTTGCTTGTTGCTTAGAAGATGTAACAGCTTGTGGAGACCTGTAAGAGGCCTGCAAATGGGAATTGCCTGAAGTAGCCACCTTCCACTCGGGGCCTTCCGGAAGCATTGGACTACAATTCCCATCAGCCTCAGCCAGCATGGCAAATTCTGGTGATGGGACTTGTAGCTGAACTTGTCTAGAGGTCTCTGTGTTGGGAAAGACTGAACTGCAGGTAAAATGTCACTCACAGTGCCATTCATACCAATAGCTATGCTTAGTCTCTGGATTTTGGCCATACATTATTAGAGAAACATAGGGTTAAAACACAGTTGCTCGGAAAGTCTGTGGTTTCTCTTCAAGCTCATCTTGCATTAACTTCACTGCCAATTTTCCTTGTAACATAATAACCCACCCAGCAGCGCGAGCGCCAGTGAATGGCTTTCCAGTCATAGGATTTCTGTCCGTCCAGGTATGCCTGAATTAATTTCCATCCCCCTCCTGCTGTGCTGATATCCTACCTTGGACTCTTCAGCAACATGTTGCTCTTGGCCGATGTTCTGTGCGAGTTCCTGGTCTGATTGGAGGTTACATTCCTGACTTGTTTCCCCACATTGCAGGCAGGAACCTTTGGCGAGACAGGCTTGGCAGAATCGGTGCCCGCAGTCTAGGATCACGGGGTCTGCGCGGTACCCATTACAAACAGAGCAAAGTTTTTCCTCACACGGGCCCTGGCTGAGACCTCCCGCTGCCATATCTGCCTCTCCCTGCTTTGTACACAGAAAGTAACATTCTTCCTTAACTCTTGAACTCGTGCCAGGAAAGGGCGGTGCTTCACTTGCACAGCAACCATAGAGTGGGACGTGGCACATGCTAATATTAGGGAACTCCCCTTTAAAATCCAACCCCCCCAAAATTTCTTAATTCCCTGATATTGATTGAGTGCATTTGTAAGAACACTTTCCATATGAACACTGGATGTTCACAGCAATTCGTTCCAGCCTCAACCTTTTTGGAAAGCCATTGCATGACTTAGAGTAACTTGCCATAATTAATCAAGTTGTCAGGATACCCAGAAGATAGTGGGGGTCATCCGTGTGCTTTATGGAGTCCCTTTGGTTTATGAGGCAACAGAGCCACTGTGTTTGTACACGGCACACTCTTCACAGCTGGGGCGTGTGCAGACAAACAGTGGGCATGAAAAGGCCTATTCACATCACATACAAATGTGATGGCCGTGAAGGTGCAAAGCAGAAAAGAGACTTCAAAAAGGAAAACGAATGCAATGAGCAGGTCCTTCTGAACCTGGCCAAAACTCCTGGAGCAGAGGAAAGGGTGCTGCTACTTGCTCCTGTCCTCCAGCCCCTCAAGCTGGTGGGACCAGCACCCCCTTTCCCTCCCCACAAAAGCAAGCAAGGACAGCTCCCTCCCGTGCAGATGTTCCCAGGAGTTGGTTCCATTGCAGTCAATGGGATTTACTTGCAAGGCCAGTGGCAATCATCGGATTTACTTTTCTGCTGTCATGGATTTCAGCTAGTTGTTTCTTGAGTGGAAAGGCAAAGGAGGCATCAGGCAGGGTTGAAAAGACAGCAAACTATTTTTCAAAGGAAAGGGAGGGGCACTTGGAAGTCAGAGAGACTAAGAGAACCTGGATGAGTGCGACAGGAAAGCCGTGGATGGATTTCTGCGTTGCTGCTGTTCTCCAGAGCTGCACAGGACACTGACTGTTCCTCCGCCCCCATCTGCACCTTTTTCTCTTGGCCCTAGAATAAATGGGAATTCATATCAGGAGAAAACAGCAACATATTAAAAAGCTGCGAGACAACAGTTCTGAAGAAATCTGGTATATATTGGCAGAAATAGCGTGAGCCTGGGCTAGGAAAGCATAATGTGGCATGCCAAGGAGTCGGGCGTGACAGTGCCAAGAAAATGCCTAGAGCAGTAACCTTAGCAACCTCATATAAAGAAAATCTTTATAAAATGTTTTATAGATGCTATCTATCGCCAAATAGATTAGCAAAAATGTTCCAAAATATGTCAAATGGATTTTGGAAATGTAAACATAAACCTGGTACTTTTAATCATATGTGGTGGACTTGTGATAAGGCAAAAAAATACTGGGTTAAAATACATAAATGGCTTGAGGAAATGTTACAAAAACCTTTAATATTTAAACCTGAAGTTTTTTTATTAGGCATTATTTCTGATGATTTTGATAAACAAGCAACGTATTTGATTCTACGTGTAATTACTGGGGCAAGGACTGTATTTGCCCAACACTGGAGGAGTGAGAGCCACCTACTGATGAACTGATCTTGAAAAAGATCTTGGACTGCGCAGAAATGGACAGGCTGACTTTGTCTCTGAAGGAGAAAGAGGGTACATATTTCTATCAAACCTGGAATTCTTTTTATTATTGGCTAGAGAAACGGGACTATGCGTAGATTTGAATATGGTTATGGACTGTTAAAAAAAAAAAGTGAGGGGCTGACCCAGTATGTCCAATGTCTTTGATGATTAATGTTGTAGCCTTAGTTTGTAGAAAATAACAACAATAAAACTTACTTTTAAAAAATGCCTAGAGCAGCTTGCCCCAATGTCCATGCGTTGTTATCCCATCATTTCTACTTACTAAGCAGCTGGAACATTTCAAGAGGCCACATATGTATATCGTCAGAGTCCTGGAATTCCAGTCTGGAGGAATGAACACTTGGATTCGCAGGGAAGACCTAACTGTTGTGAATTTCAGCGGTTTTATTGGTGAGACAACCCAGTTCCTGCAGTAACTAACGGCAGCATGCTTTTGGGTAGAGGTTCACACAGCCTACTACAAGCTTTTAGGACATACACAGAGTCTGTGTCACATACACAGCAGCAGGGCAGAGGATGACAAAATAATGGGAACACGGTCAAAAGAATGTGAGAGAGCTGCAGAGGGGACTTAATACGATAGTGTTGATTACAGGAGATTAGTATAACTGTCACTGAGGCCCAGGGTCTTGACATGCAAATGAGGATGATTGCAATACTGTTAGAAAACTACTCTGCCAGCCTTATCAGCTTTTGCTGCTGTTAGCAGAATAGTCAGGGGTTAACTTTCCTTAGGAGCCTCACGCCCTTTGGCAAATGCTCAGACAAGCTGAGAGCTCCAGTCTCTTAAAGGAACAGCTCACAGAAGCCTGGCTTGGCATTCTGCAACTTTGATTTTATAATGCAAAGGCACATAAAAGCAACCTTTTTCTATACGGATTTATCTAAATTTTCTCAACAACATCTGTAGAGGTAATTTCTCCAAACTGGAATATCCTTAGAGTGGTCTTTTAAGGAACAGCGTGTCTTTCCTCCATTGTTTTCGGGTATTATCCTAGAATCATAAAATTGTATCATTGGAAGGGGCCCAGCAGGCCATCAGGTCCAAGTGATTGCTCAGTGCAGGTGCCTGCTTAGCTTCCAGGATTAGGCAGGATCAGGCACTTCAGGCTATATGGAAGTTTATGTGTAAGATGTCTGATGAAATAGAGAGTAGCTCCCTGTCATAAGCTCAAGATGGAGACAATAGAAGAAAAGACTGGATCAGTTCTGTCAAGAGCTCAGCTGTGATTAGATGCCAAGGGAATCTAAACCAACATCTTGTAACACCTGTAAACTGGGAGAAAAGAGGTGTGAAAATTGGTAAAAGCAAAATGACTTGTGACATAGGTGTAAAAAAGGCCTCATCATTCCAGGGCCTCTTTTCTAAGACAATTACAATTAACAAATCTCTGACGCTTACAACAGTGGAAGGCTACACTGGTTGGATAGATTGTTTTACATGATTGGATAATTATATATGTAGCTCTAAAATAAAGTTGTCTTGCCATGTTTTCCTTCCATGCACTTACTTCAGTGGATAAGGTTGTCCTTAAATTAAGACACAAGATGATGGGAACAATCTGCTCAAGTCAGCCTTTTTGTTTACACATACCCATGAACAAGGAAGAAAAATGATAGAAAAAATTGTCTCCAGACCAGGCTTTATATTCTGTTTGGGGATTTGTGTCAGGATCTGGGCTGTTCTGGTGGCCAGATCCAGAACCACCACTGCATTTACAAGATTGCTCATTCTACTGATTTGTGCCAGCTGGGAGTCCTGGAGGAAGAGCAGACTCTTCCCTGCAGAACTGCCTTCAGCAATACAGGTCCTCCGGCGGTGCAGTGCCCACACCTTGCCTGGCTTGTCCTGTTCCCGTGTCTTCCCTTTCTTGCCATGTTGCCTCTGCTGCACAAGCCTCCCGTTTGCTGCGGTGCCCGCATCCCGCCCGGCTGTTCCTGCATCTCGCCATGTTGCCTCAGCAACACAGGCCTGCCTCTCTGCTGCTGTGCCTGCCTCTTGCCGGACCGATGCCCTGCTTCGCCCATGTGTCCTGCCTCGCCGTGTTGCCTCAGCAGTGCAGGGCTTCCTGCTCAGTGCCTGCATCTTGCCTGACCCAAGCTGCATCTGGTTCCTGCCATCCTGTGTATCCTGCCCTCTTGTCCTGTTCAAGGAACCTGCACTTCCGTTTGTCCGTCTGTTTCCTGACCCTTGGCTTGTTCCTGACCATGTCCTTGTTCTGCCCTCATTCATTCTTCTTCTTCCTGACCTCAGGTCTGTACCATGACTGTGACTTGGCCTTTGCATTAAGGCCTGTGTCTTGCCTGAAGTTCGGTCGCTTTTGTCTTGTCTCTGGCCTCCCACATTCCGGCTGTGGACCCTGACAATTTGGCATAGTTAAGACCAAGCAAGTATTGTGTGAGATGTGATGTACAAACATCAATAGAAAAAGAGCAGTCTTATCTACCTATTTCCTAATAAATCAAAAACTGGATTTTGTGAAGGAGTTTTCTCCCATTGCCCACCTGCCTGGTGTAAGGAATCTTGCTAAACCTAAGCTTGTTTCCTCCATCTCCCACTCCTGTCCATTTGACCGGGTAATTTCCTCCTCCACATGGCTTATTTCAGGGGTGGGCAGCTGCTTTTGACCTGAGGATGAGATTGCTACCGGGAAACCCCGAGGGGCTGATCCCAGATGCCAGGAAGTGGGGGTGATTAGAACACAAGCTGGGAGTTGTTACTGCACTTGCTCACAGAGACTTGCAAAATCCATCCACACCACTCTTCCAGCAGGCCACAGACTTCCTTCCCAGCCGCCACCCCCTCCCCCACTTCAGCAGATCCATGTTTGGGACTGGAGGAGGATGTGTGTGTATTTTTCTACATCATTTCCTAGCCATGCACTCTGAAAAAGAGCCATTCCAGGGATTTAGGGCTTGCAGGGAGGGGTTGCCAAAGAGGTTTGGTTAAAGACTCCTCCCTAGGATCAGGATCAGCCGATGGGGCGGCAACAGGGGCTTCAACCTGCCGTCCCAGCACAGGCAAGATCATGGACAGCTGTGCAGAAAGGGCTCCAGAACAGGGATGTGCAGTGGGAGGGGGGGTAAAGAGTCCAGCATGTCAAGGCCAAGAAAAGGAGGCCCATGGGGCAGACTTAATGGGATATTTAAATTTGCACACCCCCAAATTCATAAACCACATCCTTGTATCACAGAGTAGGCTGAGCTTCCCACTCAAACCACAGGAGCATATTAATACCATCAAGCCTGTATATATTGCTGCAGCAGTACAGGGATACAATCTTCAAAATGACAGAATGATCTCAGTTCGAATCCAAGGCAAACCATTCAACATCACAGTAGTCCAAGTCTATGCCCCAACCACTGGTGCTGAAGAGGCTGAAGTTGACCGGTTCCATGAAGGCCTACAACACCTCCTAGCATTAACACCAAAAAATGATGTCCTTGTCATCATGGGAGATTGAAATGCTAAAGTAGGAAGCCAAAAGATAACGGGAATAGCAGGCAAGTTTGGCCTTGGAGTACAAAATGAAGCAGGGCACAGGCTGGTACAATTTTGTCAAGAGAATATGATGGTCATAGCAAACACTCTTTTCCAACAACCCAAGAGACAACTCTACACATGGACATCACCAGACGGTCAACACAGAAATCAGATTGACTATGTGCTCTGCAGCCAAAGATGGAGAAGCCCTATACAGTCAGTAAAAACTAGACCAGGAGCTGACTGTGGCTCAGATTATGAGCTTCTTGCTGCAAAACTTAGACTTAAATTGAAGAAAGTAGGGAAAAGCACTAGGCCACTCAGGTATGACCTAAATCATATCCCTGAGGAATATACAGTAGAGGTGATTTAAGGAATTAGATCTGATAAACAGAGTGCCTGAAGAACTATAGACAGAGGTTCGAAACATTGTACAAGAAATAGCAGCTAAAGCCATCCCTAAGAAAAAGAAATGCAAGAAAGCAAAACTGCTGTCTGAGGATGCTTTACAAACAGCTGAGGAAAGAAGGGAAGCGAAAGGCAAGGGAGAAAGAGAAAGATACACCCATGTGAATGCAGAATTCCAGAGAACAGCTAGAAGAGATAAGAATGCCTTCTTAAATGAACAGTGCAAAGAAATAGAAGAAAACAATAGAATAGGGAGGACCAGAGATCTCTTCAAGAAAATTGGAGATATGAAGGGAACATTTCATGCAAAGATGGGCACGATAAAGGACCAAAATGGCAGGGACCTAACAGAGGCAGAAGAGATTAAGAAGAGGTGGCAAGATTACACAGAAGAACTAGACAAGAATGAGCTTAACAACCCTGATAACCACGATGGGGTGGTCACTGACTTCGAGCCAGACATCCTGGAATGTGAAGTCAAATGGGCCTTAGGAAGTCTGAGCAACAACAAAGCTAGTGGAGGTGACAGTATTCCAGCTGAGCTATCCAAAATCTTAAAAGACGATGCAGTAAAAGTGCTGCACTCAATATGCCAGCAAACTTGGAAAACTCAACAGTGGCCACAGGATTGGAAAAGGTCAGTTTATATTCCCGTCCCAAAGAAGGGCAATGCCAAAGAATGTTCAAACTACCATACCATTGCACTCATTTCACATGCAAGCACAGTTATGCTCAAAATCCTACAAGCCATGCTCCAGCAGTATGTGGACCGAGAACTACCAGAAGTACAGGCAAGATTTTGAAGAGGCAGAGGAAAGAGATCAAATTACCAACATACGCTGGATCATGGAGAAAGCTAGGGAGTTCCAGAAAAACATCTACTTCTGCTTCATTGACTATGCTAAAGCCTTTGATTGTGTGGATCACAACAAATTGTGGCAAGTTCTTAAAGAGATGGGAGTAGAAGACCATCATATTTGTCCCTTGAGAAACCTATATGCGGGTCAAGAAGCAACAATGAGAACTGGAAACGGAACCACTGATTGGTTCAAAATTGAGAAAGGAGTTCGGCAAGGCTGTATACTGCCGCCCTGCCTATTTAGCTTATATGCAGAGCACATCATGAGAAATGCGGGCCTAGATGAATCACCAGTTGGAATTAAGATTGCCAGGAGAAATATCAACAACATCAGATATGCAGATGATACATCTCTGATGGCAGAAAGTGAAGAGGAACTAAGGAGCCTCTTGATGTGGGTGAAAGAGGAGAGTGCAAAAGTTGGCTTGAAACTCAACATGAAGAAAACTAAGATCATGGCATCCGGTCCTATCACTTCCTGGCAAATAGATGGGGAAGAAATAGAGGTAGTGACAGATTGTGTTTTCCTGGGCTCCAAGATCACCGCAGACGGGGACTGCAGCCAAGAAATTAAAAGACACTTGCTCCTGGGGAGGAAAGCTATGGGGCCTTTGAATTGTGGTGCTGGAGAAGACTCCTGTGAGTCCCTTGGACTGCAAGGTGATCAAACCAGTCAGTCCTTGAGGAGATCAACCCTGACTGCTTTTCAGAAGGCCAGATCCTGAAGATGAAACTCAAATACTTTGGCCACCTAATGAGAAGGAAGGACTCCCTGGAGAAGAGCCTAATGCTGGGAGCAACAGATGGCAAGAGAAGAAGGGGATGGCAGAGGATGAGGTGGCTGGATGGAGTCACTGAAGCAGTTGGTGTGAGCTTAGGTGGACTCCAGGGGATGGTGGAGGACAGGAAGGCCTGGAGGAATGTTGTCCATGGGGTTGCAACAGTTGGACATGACTTCGCGACTAACAACAACAACAACAAATGAAAAAAAGAGTAGAACATCAAACTGTATTAACTTCACTGACAAAAGAGTCTGAGAAATTTGTCTGGATCTTAAAGAGGAACAGCCATGTCTCTCTTGGGAAGTAGTTCTATAACCTGGGCGCCACAACAGAAAAGGCCCTGTCACACATCCTAACCTGATATATAGTAAGGCCCTTGCAACATAGAACTCAGTGTGCAGACAAGAGTTGTTTGTGAGGAGACAGTGCTTTGAATATCCGGGTCCCAGTATATTCCAGGACTATTTGGAGTTTATAGGTAAAAGAACGAGCACTATGAATGTAGCTGGAAATGAATTGGAAGCCAGAATGATCACCAAAGTTACTCCAAGAATCAAGTGAAAAGGCAGACTTATAGAAAGCCCATACAAGTTAAAACAATTGATTTTAAATTGCATATACAGTGTTAAATGATTGGAAAAGACAAGTGTATTGAAACATGTGGGTATATATTGGAATGCAGAGACTTTTGCTTGTGTGTAATTGAAATGTAAAGCAGTTTGATTGTGTTATCTCCCCAGGCAATGTTGCCTTCATATGCTGCAGTATCAGACATGTTTCTCCTTCCATTCCATCAATTCTGTGCCAGCACCTACACAATCTGATACAAGATGTTGACTTCCATTTTAAAAACAGCCTGCGATTTGTATTTTTTTTTTTTTTAACAAAGCTAAGGCAATTTTTGCCTTCTGGTACGGTCCATGGGTTTTCATGGCAAAGATACTGGAGTGGGTTGCCATTTCCTTCCTTCCAATTTGTGCAAATACAGACCATCTGCTCTGCAGTTCATGCAAATTAAAAAGAAGCCAGAATTTTGCAAATATTTAAAATTGATTCTCAGAAAATACAAGGTGCAGCATGTACATATAGACTGAGAGGATGCTTGCATATGTCTCATGTTAAATGCTACAACACAAACAGCAACTTGAATCAAATTATTTGCACAAATCACACTAGACACAAACAGTTTGTAGCTCCAGCTTTGCATGAATATATTGAGTAATTTTACGAGAGATTGACTTGGCCTGCTGTTGGCTGTTGGGCTGGAAATGTGTCAATGGTGCATTGGATTCAAACAGAAGAAATTTTCCAGCATTGAACGTCCCTAGGGCGTTTTTCTGAGCTGAGTCCTTTTACCAGGACTGAGTGGCAAAGCGAGTGTAACAGCAAACCTGGACTGCTGCTGTCTTGTCTAGCCTACTACGCAATCTTTGAAAATTTAACCCCCTCTTCCTGTGGGAATCTACAAGCAACCGAATTTCCCGGGTTTCTTGATTGCACCAAGTTGGTCATTTGCATATTTGAAGACCATCATTGTCATGCCTATACCCCATTTGCTCCGCTCTGCTCCTGTTCTTTTAGCTTGCTGGGATGCAACCGGCTCTCTGACAGCTCTGTCTCCCTTCTCCGGGAGGGGGAAGAGGGGGCTCAAGCTCACGACCTGCCCAACCTCGCCCTGCCAGGGAACTTTCGTCCCCTGAAAACTCTTGTAGTTCACTTTCCTGGGAGTTCCTCTCCCCGCCGGACTGGATCCAAGCTTGGCAATGAATCTCGGACGGGAAGGCAGTCTCAAAGAAAAACGCTCAAGAGGTCCTGAAAATGGGGGTCCCCGGCCCCTTGTTTCTTGCGGCCGTGTTTCCCCAAGTGCGCAGATTTCTTCAGCTGGCGGAGGGAAAGAAGGCGACGTACCCAAGTCCTGTCCTCTTTTCCATAGGAGAGCCAATGCCGGCATCCGGCATCTGCTCGTGCGGAGTCCCTGCGCGCGCGAGAGAGAGAGCGCGCGACTGAGTGACTGATTCACGGCCCCTCAGCGTTACGGGAAGCACGCGCTTCCTCAGTGATGAAACATGCGCTTGCTCCGGTCTTCCAAATGGGCGCGTTTCCTCCCTTGGCCCGCGCTGGGGCAAGCCCGGTCCCCCCTGCGCGTGTGCGCACGCGCGCTGCACTCTGCGCGCCACGGGGGCTGCTCCGCCTCCTCCGCTGCGCCAGCCTGAGCGGGACTTCCGCGCACGCCCTCAAAGCGGGGAAACGAAACTGGCTTTCAGGAGGCTGCAGCCAGGCGCCATGGCGGACGCCGCGTCGATCCAGACCCTGTGCGATGAAGCCACATGCTCCGTCTGCCTGGAATATTTCAAAGAGCCGGTGATCGTATCCTGCGGGCACACCTTCTGCCAGGACTGCATCACCCAGTGCTGGGCAGAGGCTGACAAGGACGCGTTGTGTCCTCAGTGCAGGGAGCCGTGTCAGCGAGGGAGCTTCAGGCCCAGCCGGCAGCTGGCGAGCATGGTGGCCGTGGTCAAGAAGTTCAGTCTGCAGCAGCCCAGAGGGGCGGAAGCCTTGGGAGGCGTCTGCGAGAAGCACCAGGAGCTGCTGAAACTTTTCTGCGAGGATGATCGGGTGCTCATCTGCGTGGTTTGCGACAAAGCCAAAGAGCACCGGCAGCACAAGGTGATTCCGAAGGAGGAGGCTTTCGAGGAGTACAAGGTAGGACTCTGGAGGGGGTGGCAATGGGGCCGCGGCGGGGCAGAACCCCACTCCTGGGCGCAGCTAGGGCTGGACCTTGCGCGGAAGCCGAGGGCTCCCCCCACTCCGCCCCCCAGCAGCTATGAAAAGCCTGGGCTCATGGCATTGAGAGGAGAGAGAGAGAGAGGCTTGCTGTGTGCACTGCAACCGGCCCTCTAAAGCCCCTCCGCCATGAGACCACTAATCTGCCTCTGAAATGGCCTAGCGGCCGCCGACTGACTCGCCGCTTGGCCCAAGAGCACTGCAAGGAAGCGCGCCTTCGCCTCCCCTTCCCCGGTCCCAAGGGCTCGGAAACCTGCCTGGTGGGCTGGCGCAGTTGCTCCTCAGGCACCAGCAGAGCCTCTCTTCCTTTTGGGACCAGTGCGCAGAGCATGTGGCTCTGCTGGTGTTCTGGCCTACAGCTCCCTTCAGCTCTAGCCAGCTTAGCAAAAGGTGAAGCATGATGGGAGTTGTAGGCCAAGGTACCTGCAGATCAAAAGTTGCCCTGGACTCCTTCTTGAGACTGCAAGTTCCAGAATCTTGGTATGCATTTTTTCGGCCTTCTGAGACTACCGGGGGCTTGGCCGCCTGCCAAAATGGAGATATTGTCTGGAGCATCAGCTTCTCACATGGCCTCCCGCAGAAGAAAAAAGCGTTGTGCGGTTTTCTCCTGAGTTCCAAGGTATTTTCTGGCCTCATGGAGCAGGGGAAGGTGGGGAAATGGAGGACTGATGGGTTGGTTAGCACTAATTCAGAATCGCCCTTTCCAACTTAGTGTAGAGAGGAGACCCGTCTCTTGCAGATGACACTCTGCTCAGATAAATCCCTCCAGTTCTGAGGAGGCGGAGGGACAGAGGTGGGCAGAAGGCTGGGTGCCTAGTGGAGATGCTCAGGCAGAGTGTGGGACCGGCATGCCTGGGAAAGGGGGGGATCCCTTCACAGCTGGGGAGAGCAGGCTGGGAGGGAGTCCGTGAACCAGGCGGGGGTTGACAGCAAAGCGCGTGAGACAATTATTAAATGTCCAGAGTGCCATCCAACCCTCAAGTAGCAAGAGCGGCCCTGGTGGGAGCGTCAGAATGTTTTCAGAAAAGGCAGCCAAGCTTCTGTTGGAACTGGGCTCTTCCCGTGGGCAGATGCTACTTCCACTTCTCAGAAAGAATGCCTCTATGATAGGCAGTATACTATTGTGTAACCCATGAAGCTTTAATCAAAGGCCTGAGCCTCTGAAGTCTTGTTGGTGTCTGCGGGAGAGGGAAAGCGTGAGGGAGAGACCGGCTCACACTACTTTCACCAGAACAGCTTTCAGTGCCATTTCCTTGATAGGAAAGTGGGATTCAAAGCAAATCAATCAATTAGAATACAACCACAGTAAAATACAGCAAAAGTAAAAATGGTTTGGACCTCCATGTACATTAAATGCTGTATGTGTGTTTGTGAGTATTCTGGCAATCTTCAGAGCAAAACATGGGTAAAGATTCCATCGCCCATATTGATATGAAGAATTCCTGGGCATCAAACGTTGCTAAGGTGTGGACATGACTCAGTAATACACTGTACAGCCACACTGACATCTCTCAAACCCAGGAGTTAAGAGGGTTTTATTGGCAAAAGTGCAAGAAGGAAAGGAGAAACTGACGCTGTGAAGAGAATGGCACCTCCTGGGAACACTTTCGAGGCTATTTTCTTTCTGTAAAGAACTCGGAGCTCAGCCTTGAGCAGACAGCAGTGGCCGTAACACTTACCAATGTATCTTCTTTGCCAACACAAGTAATCCAATATTTCTCGTTTTGTGTGGCAGTGTAAAATTCAGAGTGATTTGAAACTTCTGAATGAGGAGAAAGAAAAGTATGTTTCTGCTATATTGAAGGAGCAAGCTGAAGGCAAGACACTGCTGGTAAGTACCCTTGCAGAACTGGCCGCTTCTGGGGAATAGATTTACTTGCCAGCTGCAGCCGCTGCTCAGTGGTGGAGCATGTCCTCCGCACAGATAATGTGTTACTTTTATTTATCTAATTTTATTAGAAGCTTTTCTATCCCAGCTCCTGCAGAACATCTCGGAATGTCCCAGATGTAAACCTTGACAGCTTGGTTCACCTCATGCAGGGCTGGCCAGTCTGTAGCCTTCCAGATCATTTGGCCTACAACTCCCAGTGGCCCTAGCCAGGAAAGCCAGTGGTGAAAGAAGTGGGGAGTTGTAGGCTAAGTCTGGAGGCCACGATCTCCCTGCTCGCTCCCCTTCGCTTTACGAAGTGGTAAAGCCAGGCAAGGTCTCTGCTCCAGATCTTGGCCATCCATTGGCAGCCTGTTGGGACAGTCCCAGGCTAGATGGATTAGCACGCTGCCTCCATCAAAGGTAGCTTTGAATATTCATATTCCTTTCTGTGGCTGGATCCTTACACATGAGAGAGAGGGAGGGAGGGAGGGAGGGAGGGACGAAAGTGTTGTGCAAATTAGCAAGGTGGTCCTGGGAGAATCCACTGAAGCCAGGTATCTTGTTGCTTGAGGAGTGCTTGCGAATGTCATGTTCTGTGCAGCACTTGCTTGCCCGCCATTTTGTGCCTCAAGGCATTTTGATTCATTCTCATGCAGTGACAGCATGTGCCGCCCCCCCCCCCCACACTCCTGCATGGCTGTGCTTATCAGTCCTCCAAAAAGAAAGAAGGATGCAAGTTCATTCAAGCCATCCCTTCTCCCGCTTTTCCCTTTCTCTTTGCAGGAGCAAACAGAAAGAGAGAGAGAAAAAATTGTGGCCGAATTTGAGCAACTGCGGAAGTTTCTGAAAGAGCGAGAGGAGTTCCTGCTGGCGCAACTGAAAGATCTGGATGACCAGATTACAGATGCCAACAATAAATACAGTAGCGAATATTCTGATAAAATTTCCTCCATAGACAGCCTCATCAAGGAGGTGGAGGAGAAACTGAAGCAGTCAGCAGATGAATTCTTGCAGGTGAGAATAAATACGAAATAAAGAAGAAATGGTTCAGGGAAGGATGGTTTCCCCTTTTATAAAGCTCTAAAATTAAATGCAATCATTTCAAACCAGGCAAAAAGTCAAAAATCAGCAATCAGCAGCACTTAATGAGACCTAACAGGTCACACAATGCAAAACAGCCATTGAATTGAAGCATTGGATCCTTGCTGGCTGGCTTGTTTTTCAAGTGGCCTTCTTTTGTCCTGGCAGCATTCAGATGCAGAGTTCCTCCAGAGAAGTGTTGCTACAGCTGTGCTGGTTTGCACTGCTAGGGAGTGTAGCCAGAGTATGTCCCCTGTGGCTTTAACAGGCATCTGGTGCATGGGAGGGACTGGCACATGCATCTAAATTTCTCCCTCTCTCCCTCTCTCCCTCTCTCTCTCTCTCATCCCTGTAGGACATCAGAGACATCTTACCAAGGTGAGTGACGTTGCCATGAGACCTCAGTAGTGGACCGTATATAAACGTTTTAAATAAATAAATATTAAAACATGGGGGAAGCAGGGGCTGCGTGCGAGCAGTCTGCCTCTCTGTGGTCGTGCGGGGAAGCTATCGGACTCCCTGGCGGGGGGCAGCGTTGTTCATCTACTGTCATCTTGATTGCTGAGCGACGCGTATTCTGTGCAGGCGTTGAGCAGAGCATCTGGGAAATTCCGCCTGCCGTTGAGGGCAGCGCAAGACCATCGCTGTCTCTTGCAGCTGAAGGTGGGCTTGAGTGGTCAGCCTCACTGCCCTGTCCTGCATTAGTGTAATGTCCGGACTGTTTGCAAAGGTAGCCTCACATAGAGCTCATTACAGTAATCACAGTCCTTGATGAATTGCCTTCAGGCCACTAGATTCCGGACAACAGATTCTGAGTGTTTACAGTGGGTGAGTTATAGTGGGACGAAAAGGGTGGAAAACCTTTCCCATTGCTTGCCCCAATTATCCATGCCAGCTTTATTTGCATACCACAATGGCTGTTAAAGTAAATTAGTGAGGTACATTTACATTTAAGTATATTTTAGGTACTTCTGTTCCGGTGCTGCTATAAGTTTAAACATTGTGTATCATGCAAAATCCCCATCTAAACTTCAGGCAGATGATTTGAAAAGGAATGTCAAACTCTGTCCCATGGAAAAATCCACAGAGTTTCTGCAGCTTAAATGCAGAACTTTCAAAGGCAGGATTCAGCCCATGGGTCACAAGTTCTGTACTCCATCACAAACCTTTCTTTGGTGTCCCAATTTTTCTACTGAATTAAGAGCTTTGAGAATAGATGGATTTATAGAAAATATTGGTTGTGTCTTCCCAGGTGTGAAGAAAAACCCTGGGAGTATCAAAAAGCATTTCCTCCTAAATTAAGCGAAGATATTAAGAAGTTCTCCGAGTCACGTACATCTTTTGAGACGGTCGTGAAGGATTTCAGAGGTAACAAAGAGTCTGCACATGAATTTGTAAGGGTGGCATTAAAATACAGCTATGAGGTTCTGGCTGACTTGTTGTGTTCCAGCCTTTTGTAATGCTTTGTTAGGGTTGCCAGGCTGCCTCCTGGCACCTGCCTTTAAAGGAACCAGTAAAACCGCTGATGTAGCCATCCTGGCGGCTCATGTCCATTCTTCCCTCCTAATCACAAGGACATACGCTGTGCCAGATCAGGCTCAAGCTCCTCCTCAGTTCGGTGTCTGAGTTCCGGCAGTGACCAGCCACAGGCTTCCAGGAAGCCCATGCGGTTTGCTTCCCCGTCCTGAGCATCTAGTGCTCAGGGAGGGGGAGGGCATGTGGGTGGGGGGCAGCTGTCCACGGGCAGAGTCCTAAACTCCAGATGCCAAGCATGCAGTGAAGAAGGAGGGCTCCGGCCCTTGCGGCACTCCTGCCCCGAGGCAAAACGTGCAGCGGTCCTTCTTCCCATTCCTTTTGTGAG
Organism: Varanus komodoensis; assembly: GCF_004798865.1. Taxonomy (NCBI): domain Eukaryota; kingdom Metazoa; phylum Chordata; class Lepidosauria; order Squamata; family Varanidae; genus Varanus; species Varanus komodoensis. The sequence goes on from NW_025335455.1 coordinate 171,459, forward strand.
GAACTGGCTCGTTTTGGTCCTGCCCATGTAACCAAAGCACAGCCACTATCCGGAGTGGGACCACCCTGGTTCATTTCTGCACATTTTTTCTCTCTTAGTCTTCCTTCTTTGGTGGGGAGGGGTTACTGCTCGATTCAAATGGATCAGAAATCCGAGATTTCACTGCTGCTGTGGTTGAACAATCTGAAAAGCAGCCAAGTCAGGAATTCACAATCTTCTGAAGCTCAGACTTTAAAAAATGATTTTGCCTTGGGTATGTAAGCCTTTGTTAGTGCACTCAGAGAAAGTCCATTATTATTGGTGCACATATCTTAGGAGGTGGGACTAAGGGTAAGAAACAGGCAGTCACGTTAAGGCTACCAAGGAAGCCGAGGTTGTTACATCCATTGATCTGTGGCAGGAAGTGCAGTCCAGTGTTGTTGTTGTCGTTAGTCGTGTCCGACCCATCGCGACCCCACGGACAACATTGCTCCAGGGCCTCCTGTCCTCCACCAACTCCAGAGTCCACTTAAGCTCATGCCGACTGCTTCAGTGACTCCATCCAGCCACCTCATCCTCTGCCGTCCCCTCCTTCTTTCGCCATCTATTGTTTCCAGCATCAGGCTCTTCTCCAGTGAGTCCTTCCTTCTTATTAGGTGGCCAAAGTGTTTGAGTTTCATCTTCAGGATCTGGCCTCCTAAAGAGCAGTCAGGGTTGATCTCCTCTAGGACTGACTGGTTTGATCACCTTGCAGTCCAAGGGACTCGCAGGAGTCTTCTCCAGCACCACAATTCAAAGGCCCCATAGCTTTTCTCCCCAGGATCTTCCTCATGGATCTTTCATTCCTGGTTCCTATGGAGTACGGATCTTTACAGCATCAGACTCTCCTTTTACCTCTAGATACATCTGCAACTGAGTGTCCTTTCGGCTTTGACCCAGTCGCTTCATTCTTTCTGGCGCAACTAGTACTAGCCCTCCGCTCTTCCCCAGTAGCATATTGGACACCTTCTGACCTGAGGTGCTCATATTCCGGCGTCATATCTTTTTGCCTTTTGGTACTGTCCATGGGGTTTTCCTGGCAAAGATACTGGAGTGAGTTGCCATTTCCTTCTCCCGTAGTTCATGTTTTGCCAGAGTTCCCTGATATGACCAGTCTGTCTTGGGTGGCCCTGCTCAGCATAGCTCATAGCTTCATTGAGCTACACAAGCCCGTTCGGCACGACGAGGCAGTGATCCATGAAGGGGAGACCAGTGTTACCTAGTGTTAGTTGCTTTGACTGAAATGGGCCCTGAGTTTGTGGATGTTGCATCATTCTTACTGCTTTGTATTTATATCCTGCCTTTTTTTCTTGTGTAGAGCCCAAGGCAGCTTACATAACCCCATTTTATCCTTATAACAACAGCCCTGTGAGGTAGGTCAGTGTGAGAGTGAGAGTGAGGAACTGGCCCAAAGCCACCCAGTGAGCTTAATGGCTGAGCGGAGGCCAGAGCCCAGATCTCCCAATCACGTCTATATCTCCCTGGGCTTCCTCCCTGATCTTTCCTTTTCTCTCGTAGAAAGACTACTGACTGGAAGAGAAAGCATGACAATTCCTACAGTGACAAATCCAACAAATCGTACAGTGGCAATTCCAACAGTATGGCTGGCAGTGGATGACACAGTAATGAAATTGGTGGAGCAACAACGATCACAGAATTCAGCATTTTCAAATAGGAATTCAGCATTTCCACAGCAGAATTCAGCATTTTCATATAGGAAATCAGCATTTCCACAGCAGAATTCAGCATTTTCAAATAGGAATTCAGCATTTTCACAGCAGAATATCGTGTCATCGCCCCAGAGCGACCCACTGCATTGCTGGACCTACCTTATGGGAACTGAGAGAATAGCCTCTGGGAGCCACTCCTGGGAAGTGGATGTGCCCCAGGAACGGTTCTGGGCTGTGGGGGTGGCCAGAGAGCATCTAAGGGATGGCTGTAAATATCCGCTCGAAGGAATCTGGGCGCTGGGCAAGTTTCCTGATGGGAGTCTAAGTGCGTTCGCTTCTTGTCAGTTGTCTCAGGGGCCAAATCCCACAAGCAATGTTGACACACTTTTTCGTGTGAAGGATATGCCAAGGAAGGTCCGGGTATCCCTGAACTATGAAAACGGAACAGTGACCTTTCTTAATGCTCACAACCACACCACCATTTATAAATGTTGTGGTGACTTTTCAGGCGATGAGATCTCCTCCTGGCTTAGTATGGGAAAATGAAGTGACGTTTCTTGCTGAGAAAACTCAGTTATACAGTGACAAACCCCAGATCTGTTTCAGTTTCTCCCACATTCTTTTTTTTAAATCTCAGTTTCCTTTAATCTCTAAAGGATTATGCCTTAATTTAATTGTGATGCTTCTGACACAAATAAACAAAGCAATGCAGTGTAACTAAAAGGCACTGTAAAATTCAAACAGTGATCCTAATAAGACGGAAAGGACAAGATAAACCCCTTAAATGATGAGCACTGGAGGACAAAGGGACGGTTCCATTTGCAACAGATTAATCAGTTCAAGCTTACTAATTTAGATCCAGAGCCGTGCTGCTGGAAGTGGGGGGGTGGGGGTGGGGGTGGCTTTCCATCTCACTCCTCCAGCTTCCCCAGAAGCATCTTCCAAGAGCGGGGAGACCTTCCAGAGTAGGGTGGGCTGCGACGTGGGGGTGCTGAGGGATCCTGCGAGCGGGCAGAGGCACCTTCCCGCAGCGCTGTGTTGAGCATCACTGCCTTGAACCCAGGGCCCCTTGTGTGTCCCCTGAGTGGCAGCTTCTAGTGCTGCAAAAGGGCTTTCAGTTAGTTGCTCGATGAAGGAAACGCCTTGTGTTCTGGGCTCCCACTTTGCACGTACAGGGGCTCACTCTGCTGATAATACAAACTGATCAAGGAACCCAATTTCCATTGATATTGTACTGTGGGTTTCGCCAAAATAAAGCAAAAGGGTGCACAACAAATGAATGAACGGACAGACAGACAATACATAAAGATTGCAGGATCAAGGCTGACTCCAAGCTGGGGACGAGGAAGCCAGGAATGGCCGAGCTCAGCAAAATTCTGCAAACTTCACTTTGCATCTTGGATCAGCTTGTTTTCTTTGTATCTGCTTTTTCAATTCACTTGAATGGGAATGTGTGCACTCTGAACAGGAAACGCATGCATTTCTCTGAACATTTTTCAAAGTTGCATACTTCCTTCCCAAACGTTTCTCCTGACCAAACTGTGAAAATGAGCATTGTTGAGAAAGTGCTAATTTCAAGAAATAAATAAATACAATCTGCATTTTTGGGAATAGTGGGAATGTGCAAACATTTAAAAACTGTTCCACATTTATGGTCACATAGTATACAAGTCTGGATGATTCTGCAAACTGAAATGAAATATTCCTACATCCAACTCTGGTTGTGACCCAAACTGGTTGTGACCCAAGTCAAATTTCCCCATGAGATTCAATGTAATTAAGGTTAATCCATTCTGGCCCCTTTGATTCCTAAGATGTCGATGTTCAGTCTTGTCATCTCTTGTTTGACCACGTCCAGCTTGCCTTGATTCATGGATCTTACATTCCGGGTTCCTATGGAGTATAGATCTTTGCAGCATCGGACTTTCCTTTCACCACCAGATACATCTGCAGCTGAGTGTCCTTTCGGCTTTGGTCCCGTCACTCCATTCTTTCTGGTGCAACTAGTACTAGCCCTCCGCTCTTCCCCAGTAGCATATTGGACACCTTCTGACCTGAGGGGCTCATCTTCCGGCGTCATATCTTTTTGCCTTTTGGTACTGTCCATGGGGTTTTCATGGCAAAGATACTGGAGTGGGTTGCCATTTCCTTCTCCCGTAGTTCATGTTTTGCCAGAGTTCTCTGATATGACCAGTCTGTCTTGGGTGGCCCTGCTCAGCATAGCTCATAGCTTCATTGAGCTACACAAGCCCCTTCGCCACGACAAGGCAGTGATCCATGAAGGAGTTATTTTATTTAGGTCTACTTTTTTAATGAAAATACTTAGGATGTTGCACTGTTCTATATTTTTGTATGTTAGCTGCTTCAAATCTGTATACTGGGATTTTATGCTGTGTGTATTACATTTATACTTTATTGCATATGCTGTATGCATTAATTGCTGTGAACTACCCAGACAGATTTAGCTACTGGGTGGTACAGAAAATAAATAAGTAAATAATAAAATCCACAAGGTGGCCACAAGACACTTTATTTTATTTGTTGCAGCACAAGAAATATCACTCCAAAGAGTATTACAAAGTCACACAGCTGTTAAGCAGAAATGCTTTACGGAAAATGCAAACAATGCCTACTCAGCAATGCAAAACGGCTACAATTCAGTAAACATCTGGAGCAGCTGGAGATAATCAGACATCCAGGTCATCCTGGACAACCTTCAAATGGTCATCATACCAAATAATGCGCCTGTCGAAATACTTAGCAGGAGCTAAACTCACACATGATCCTCCGCCTTGGAGGACCAGTTGCACTTCTCCGAAAATGTTTGGATCCTTTCTCAGGAGTTCTGCAGCATGGCTGAAGCAGGCCGCTAGAGCTGGGGACATCTTGTTTTCTTCTTCCACAGCGGTCTTCTTTGCCACAAGATCCATCATAGTTATCTTGAGAAGTCTTTCCTCGAAGTCCTTGTCAATGATTTCCATGGTGCTCCCAGTGGCACAATCCGTTCCAACGGCTCAGGGGTTCAGTCCTCTGGGAAGAAGTGGGAAGGTTACTTCTTAGGTTCATCAGTAACAATGAATGGATGCCAATTGCAACCTGAGTATTAGGCAAGCTTAGTGGTTTCAAAGGTGCAATCAATGTTTTCCAGTTAATTATCTCTAACAAGTGTCTATGTCAGTGGAATATGTCAGTCTCAGGGTGCAGTCTTGTGACTTGCTCCCTCAATACTCCTACATCTCTGAACTCAGGAGACTGAAGGGCATCCCCAGAGAAGGGGGCATGGAGGAGGTACTCTTGGGTGGGGGGCAGGGCTGGAGTGTCGACAGCAGGCATCATAGACTGGTGTCCCAATGAGAAGAACTACTCCTGTGGAATGCCTGTCTGGCAGATGTTAAAAGGAACCTGCACGACCTGGCCTCTACACAAAGATTCAGGAAGGCATCACATCCCTGTTCTTAATTCAGGCGGGTGGGGGGGTGCTTTTTTAGCAGCACTTGCAGTAGGGCTCCCCAAACCTGGTGCCCTCCTAGCCTTCCAGTTCCCATCCTCCACAGCAGCACAATCCCAGTGTTTGGGAGTAATGGGTGATGTAGTCCAGTACTTCTGCAGGGCACCAGGTTGGAAAAGGCTGTTCTAGAGAGTGTGATAGGCTCTTATCCTGGGATTTCAAATAAGGTTGCCATCCTAACATCCACCCTCGGGCATACATCTTAAGACAGTTTAATCTACTTTCCATGAAAGGTCATTTAGGAATACCCAGGTAAATAAATACAAATTAAATTAAATGCTCCAGCCTGACTATGGAAGGCATTGTTGGATGCCTCAAGGATCCACAGGCTTGCTCAGAGCGGGATGCGCAGACTGGGAACTGAGCTGCGTCTGATGCTCCGCAGCAAATCAGGCGCCGCGCCAGGACTGACGTCCTTCATTTCTCTGAAACATGCTTCCCCCCACCCCTGGTTGCGGGCCCAAAATGCTTTTCCCTGAAGAGTGTAGCTCCAGCCAGGCAGGCCAATGCTCTACCCCAATTCCTATCTGCCCCGGCCAACCGCGAGGGAGGGATGGGAGCAAGTTCCCCGCCCATCCCCAAATTCTGGAAATCCTCTCGCTATCTCCAGCCCCCCCCCACCCCAAAAAAATCCAAATTTCTGGACAGTGTAAATAACTGTCCCTTGCATTCATAAGAAGAACGAGGAAAGGCTGCACAGAGCTGTGAAGGCACGTCAAAATGCTCCCTCCACCTCGCTTTCGTTCACAAAAGGCGCCTTCTCTCCAAAACTGTCACTCGATTCGCAGCGGCTTAACTCTGCGAAGAACTGCAGAACGCTTCGTACCTCTTTCGCCTTCAGGATGCAGAGGGTCTTTCTCCTCCTGGCGTTTTCCCAAGCGGCTCGCCTATCGCTCCGACTTCCTCGGCAGTTGCGTTTCCACGCCTGAGTTTCGTTTTCCTGGCAATCCTGGTTCCGGGAGCAGCGCGCAGAGACGCGCGTGCGCACCCACGTGACCTCCTGCCGCAGCCAGTCTGACCAGCGGCCGCCCTGTCCCCGCCGCCGGCTCCGCGCCTGCCGGCATCTTTCCTGTCCGGGCAAGAGCCGATGCGAGGCAAAGAAATGCACGAGGCGGGGACAAGCGCTTGGTTCGAGCACCCCTCCTGGCCAAGGTCCCGACGAAACCAAAAGCTGCGGCCGCACTAGTCAGGAAACCGAAAGTGGAGGATGGGACGGGGGATTAAATAGGCAGTCGGTGCTTGAAGGCCACGCTTTCCCGTCGAGACGGACACCGACAGATCGCGGTCCTCTGAGGGCAGTCTCCGCAAGACATGGAGGTGACCACCTGCAGGAGTCAAAGCACAGGTAACGGTGGGGGGGGGGCAAGTTCTCTGGAAAAGCCGTGAGAGAAGCCCTGCTGGATCAAACCGGAGGTGCATCTAGGCCAGCGCTCTGTACAAAGTGGCAAAGCAGCTGCCCACGGGACCCCTCGAGCGGGAGGGGGGCAAGACCACCTCCTGCCCAGCTGGGTGCGTGCAGGCATGCCAGCCCTGGTCAAGGAGGCAGCCCAGCAAGGCTCGCAGTCACTGACAGCCTTTCCCTCATCAACCTGTCCAAACCATCCAAGAGCCATCCAGATTGGCAGCCAGCACCTCTTCCCGTGGCAGCGTATTCCTCTCTCTCGTCTGTGCTAAACCTTCCCCCAGTCAGCTTCACAGGATGACCCCAGGGTTGAGTGTTGTGGGACAGGGAGAAAAAGCTCTCCCTTTCTACTTTCCTCACACCATGGCATTATTTTAAACACCTCGATCATGTCTCCGCTAGCTCGCCTTTTTCTTAAGCGAGACAGTCCCAGTTTTTGTAGCTGCTCCTCAAGGGGAGCTGCTCCAGCCGTCTGATCATTTTTGTTGCCCTTCTCTGTACTTCTTCCAACTCATTAATGCCCCTTTTCAGGTGGAACCGGACACACTATTCCAAGTGCAGTCACACCTAAGATTTGTATAAGGGAAGGAAGTTTTTGGTAGTCCTATTTTCTGTTCCATTCCTAATTACGCCTGACAGAGTTTGCCACCTTCACGGCAGCTGCGCGCTGGGGCCAACATTTTCATCGAACTATCCGCCACTGCCCCAAGAGCCTGTTCCGGCTCAGCCACTGCTAGTTCAGCTCCCATCAGCCTATGCTTGAAGCTGGATTTTTTTGCCCCAACATGGCATTACTCTACACTTCCTTCTATTGAACTGCACCTGTCATGTTGATGCCCCTTCTCCCACTGTGGAGAGATCCCTTTGGAGCCCCTCACAGTCCCGTTTGGTTTTAACTACCCATTTTTAAGGAGTTTACAGTGGAGGTGATTAGAAGCCTGGATTTCTAGATTGTCTCTTGCTGGAGTTTGTTCCCTGGTGGGTCTACATGTTTATGCGAATATCTGGAATGATAGGTAGATATGACAGACCTACCTTGAAAATGTAAAGCTGAAGTTCATATTTCAAAACCCATTTGGCTGTGCATTATATTAGACCTCTTGGAAGCAATTCGCTCACTTAGCTTCCTCAGTTTCCCACTCTAAGGCCTTATAACCATTTTTCAATTTAATTATATTATGAATCTCATCAAAACAGAATCTAATTAGAAAGAAAACTCTGAGAGCCAGTGTGGTGTAGTGGTTAAGAGCATGGGACTGGGACTCAGACGATCTGGGTTCTAGTCCCCGCTCAGCCATGGAGCCAACTGGGTGACTTTGGGCCAGTCACACACTCTCAGCCCAACCTCCCTCACAGGGTTGTTGTTGTGGGGATAAGATGGAGGAGGAGAATGATGTAAGCTGCCTTGAGCCCTTTGTAGGAAAAAGGCAGGATATAAATTGAAAAATAATAAAATTAGTAATTGCTTAAATATAAATATCAATATAACCACATCTTATCCAGGTGTATCCATTATTTATAAGCTTCAGCAAAGACAGAGGAAATATTCATATGTAGGACTGAGTTAGAGTGATGCCTGTATGTAATTTAATATAAAACAAGCAAAACTTATTTTGTCTGCAAATTAAGGAATGGGAGGGAATGGGTGTAAGCGTTCTGAAAACGTGTGTGAATGGGTGGCATTGCTGGAATGGAAAGTGGTTGCGACTCCTTTTTCGCACTCATTTTTAAAAGCCCCCACTGCCATGAGTGCATCGTCATGCCATTTCTCTTTCTCCTACAATGCACGGTCCCTGGCAGGGATGGATAAGGGCGCAATCCTAATGTCAACCCGGCCGGAGGAACTCAGCGTGGAGAACATTGCAAAGGTGCGCAATCGCCTGGAATCCCTGGGTGCCCTTTCCCCAGCCCTGGAAAAATGCCTGGATGAAACACTGCTAAAATTCAGCCGCGAAGAAAGCTGCGTGCAGGAGAACGCCTGCCTGGTGATCAAAGGCGAGGAGAAGAAGCTGGCGTTTGTCTCTGGCAAGGGAGAGATCAGCATTCATGTGCGCTATGCAGATGCCTACACTGACTACACGGTCAAGCTCCCCACATTCAGTGCAGCAGTAGAGAAGTCACCAGATGGTGTTTTGTTGTTAAGCGAGGAGAACCTACAGAAGATACAGCAGGAAATCCTCTCCTGGAGGGAAACTACCAAAGGCCTCAAGGCTTGCTTGGAATATGCCTTCGATCAGTTTTGCCGAGAGCCTGTCCGTGTGCAGAACAATTGCTGGATGGAGATAGCGAGCGATGGAAGACAGCTGCAGTTAATTTCTGGTGCGGGGGACAACCTCATGAAAATCTATAGGACAAAAGATAAAAATATCAAATATAATATTGTGCTTTCTACACTTTGGGATGAGTTTGTGAGGGCTCTCACTCCCAGTGTTTGGTAACCAAGCTTTGCTAATACATGCACAATCCACTGGGTGGACAGAAGGCATCTGAGATTTATCATGAAAGGCAATTTAAAAGCCCATCCAATAAATGCAAGATAAAGCAGCTGCCATAACTGGTGCTACCAATCACAAGATATCATTTGCATTCGTACAACACAACAAGCAGCTCTGCGCGATTACCATGGTTTGAGCGTTTTTACCTGACAGACTGGCAAGTATCATGGTTTCCATCCTCCCCACTCAGTTCTCCCATATGTGATCACCCATTGAGCCTGAAATTCAATCCCAAGGTGCATCACGCCCTGCCTTAGTTGCCCGCCTCTTTATCATTGGCCCATGCACGAATGGCTGGAGTGGCTCCAGCAGTTGCCACTCTTTCCAGAGGACTCAGTGGTAGTAGCATACCAGGGCCATGGAAACCATGATGGAAGGTTCAGACAATGCAACAAGCCATGGCGGCATGCAGAAGCCATAGAACAAGCTTGTTTTTTTATCATTGTTCCTAAAGACCAAATTTATCCTGCTGAAATACCACGACTAGCTTCAGGCAGCACAACAGACCAACAGTGTTGAAAAACTACCTTGCCTTATGGTGTCGTCTGAACCTGGCCATCATGCAATTCCTCTGCTTTTTCTCCCCACAAGAAATTTCTGCAGCAAGAAAAAAGCTGGAAACGGGAACATTATGGCCAGAAATCAATGTAGCCTAGACACCCCCCTGCAAAATTCCATGGATGAGAGACAAAGATGGTACGCTTCTGAAAAGGCTCATCTGGAAGCCCCCATATTGTTACTTCTCTAGGATCCAGGGCATCCATGGGTTCATTGCAGCACAAATGGCAGCTCAGGTCCAGAAAGGCAATGGGGAGAGCTGTTGCATCGCTGACAGGTCACAATACATACGCACACTCTGAACTGAAGTACCTGGACCTTGCTTCTTTCAAACCATACTCTGAAAGGGGGAGGCAAGCGCAAGAGAGTTTGGGATCTCATTAAAAGGGTGCTTGCTGTGCTACTTCGCCTTTTCCAGGCACTGCAGTCCTTAAGTGCTTTGCTTTGTTTTCAATTCAGCTTTGTTACAGTATTTTAAAATCTTGTAGATACTTTTAAATCTGTACAAGTTTTATATCATGGTCCATCATGTTGCATTTTATGTATGTAACTCTTATGAACCACCTGGAGAACCTGTACTAGACAGTATCTGTATGTAATAAATATCAAATAAATAAATCCATTTTCTTTTATGACTTGTTTGAAACTGCCATCTCAGTTCTTCAGTTGGTGTAGGGGGAAAGGAGCGGAAAAGCAAGCCAGCATGGTAAACTTTCACTTCAATCTCTCAAGGTTTCTGCAGGCTCCTAAAACTGATTTTAAAAAATCTGCCCCAGTTTGCCACCTGCAAATTCAGATCCAGGTGAGTGCCTCTGCCATCACAGTTTTGGAGGATGTTAAGCCTGTGGCTCCATCCGTGTCCAAGGAATGTTCTTCCTAGATCTGCACCAACAGCTGCCTATTTTAGGGGGCTTTCTATTCCCCCGGGCTTTTCACACATCAGCAGCACAATACAGGTGTTAAGGAAGTCCAGTTGTGCTAAGTTTAATTTTTCTGTTCCTTCTTTGTAGCAATTTGATTTTTCCCCTCATTTCTAAGAAAGGATATGCTCAGAAGCAGAATTAAAAACGTTAAGAGTAATAAAAACATTAAACCTGTGCTGTGCTTTGTTTTAGAAGCAACGTATTTGCACTTAAAAATAGATAGGCCCGTGAGTCGTTCTACTTGCTCTGTATCTCCCACCCGTCCTTACTCAGCTGATAACTCCCGGGAGGGTTGTGGGGGGCCCAGGGCTGGACTTCCAGGCCCCCTAAGTGGCCACCCAGCATCACCGACTGTGGGCTGACTCTGCTGCCACACTTCTTTTACAAACCATTCCGGCTGGGGTTGTTGGCAAAGCATGCATCAGGTTACCAGTGCTCGTTTTATTATTTTTACTATCAGAAGAACCCATTCTACAAGAAAATGATACGTATTCTCAAGTAAATGAGTGCTTCTCAGTTGAAGACTTCATACCTAGAGCTGGCTAAGGGTGGGCTGTATGAGACGAGTAAATCAACACTCAACATTATCTAAGGGCACCACTGCTGGCAGGAGCCCTGAAGTAAAGCACACCTTTAAATATTGCACCTAAGATACGCTGCAATATTTTGCTGCAGTGCCCACATGCAGCACTAGACTGCAGGTCAGTGTGCCAAAGGAAACGTTCCCGTGGCACACAAATAAATGCATGTCTGTGACTTCTAACCATGCATGCCGTCTATCAAATTCTAGGCGTTCTTAAAATATCACCAAAATTCGATTTAAAAAAACTACAAGACCATAGGCTGAATGCTAGCAAGCAGGTGCAGAGTGCATTTTCTTCAGAAAGATGGAAAAGAGATCCAGCATCTCTTTCACCAAATCAGACTACGGTACCTGGAACTTCTGAGCAATTCTAGTTTTCCCTGTGAGGGGAAGCAGAAGCGACTATGGAATGCACTCCCTAGAGAGGTCCGCCTGGCGCCATCATTACATGTTTTTCTTCTAAAGACCTTTTTATTTGGCCAATATTTTAACACATAGTAATTTTAATTGTGAAATGACTTATTTATTTTAAATTATTTTAAATGATGCTCAGTGTGGAATAGTTATTTTATTTTATTTTATTTTATTTTATTTTATTTTATTTTATTGAAGTCTGAAATAATGTTGTGAGCCGTTCAGAGACGACAGTAATGGATGGCCTACACATTTTTTAAATAAATAAATAAAAATATATCAAGACTTGGAAATGCAGAGTACCAGTGAGCATGGTAAGAGTGACTTCCTCCAGGAAAGGTACATCTTTTGCTCATTTTATTTTAAAAATAAGGATCTGGGAAATAAATTCAGTATTCCACCTACGAGCATGTGTAACAATGTGCCATCTCACTGATCAGATCCCATCTTTTTTCTTCTTTAATGCTGCATACAGAATACAGGGGGATACAATGAAGAAAAGACTAAATGTGGTGGGGGATTGTTTTATTTTTTTCTTGGCAATGAAATTCTGGACAGATGATAGGCGTGCATATTTGCGTCATGGGGAGACGCATGCAGAATAAAAGCTTGTGCTGTGCTGGATCTGGCCAAGCACCCATCTAGTCCAGCATCCTGTTCACTCAGTGGCCATCCAGCTGCCCACAGGATCCCACAAGCAGGACTTTTGTGCAGTGACACCTCCTCATCCAAGCAACACAGGATAGGTACCACTGTACATGGGCAGAGTGCTATTGAGCATGTTCGAGGCACATTGGTGGAACTGGTTTCTAGGGAAACTGGTTTCTATTTTGGACAAAAATGATACTAAGAAACTATCTTTTCAAGCAAGACCACATGCAGAATTCCTTTTCCCTTTGACAGCAAACAGCTTTTTTACATGGGTAGAATACCCATGAACATGTGCAAAGTACCATCCCCCAGAAGATACATCATCTTTTTTAAGGCATCATATTAAATAGTGAAATAATTACAAGACTAAACATATAAGCTTGGATTCAGATTTAATTTGGATCAAATGTGTTGGTGAAAGAGGACTTTACTCCCTCCATATTACAGCCCTTCCAGCCCCCTGAAAACCCTGCAGAGAGTCAAGAGACCCTGCTGAATGGTTTATTTGATTTATATACCACCCCCCCCTTTTTTTTCAACGAACTCAAAGCAGCTTACACGGTGGGGCAAAAAACCTTCCACCACAGTCCTTTCCTCTCATAGAAGGCAGATACTGGATCCAACCCCTGTTGTTTTATTCATTCTTCCCTCTTTTAGCACCTGGTTATTACATTCTGGCCATGTGGTAAACGAGCTTTTGTGGCCCCGGTGGATGCTTTCCGTGAGACTGGCTCCACTCACCAGACCAAGGACCCCTGGCTCTCTCCTCTGCAGCCGAGCGTGATGGCACGGATGAGAACCCACATGTTCCCATCCCTGGTCCCAATCTTTGCTTATCTCTTCCCTCCCTCCCCTTACCTATTTCCTTTTCTGTTGTCGGTATTAAATCCTGCTCCTAAGGTCCGAGTCTGCCTTTAGCATTCTTTGTACTACGCTGGGAACATTGTAAACACTGTTCACACGTGTTTCAGGCCACGAGAAGGATGAGGGAGGTCCAGAACTCCGAATTTCAGAAAAGGCCCGTGAGCCTGTTGATTTCTTGCTTAAACGGGCCTTGCTCTCTTGCGCCACCCCGGTGGCAGGCTGATGAAAGTCCGTTTCCAGCAAAGAACATGCTTTGGGGAAATCGAAACTGACTTAGTCTTGGGGAGGGGAGAATGGAAAGCGAGACAAGACGCGAAGGGAAGGGCTTTTCCCCGGCCGGATGCAGGTGGAACTGACTTCCACGTAAGCAGCGAGGCTCGAACCAACTTCGCACAAGGTACGAAGGGACAAGGCGCAAGGCAAAGCGTCTCCTGCAGCGTTGCGAGCCGTGGTAAGCACGCCTGTGAGCAGCAGAGGACGCTTGCTGGGGGACGGGGTGATGGGACCCGTAGTGCCACAGCTCTGGAGCGCACCAGATAGGAGGAGGCGTTTTACGGGCATGGTGAGAGAAGGGAGGGAGCGAGAGAGCTGGAGGGGACGGGAGGATGGGACTTCGCAGGAGCCCTTCCCAGGCCCGCTTTCCGTGAAGGGGATCGGAGGACGAGCTGCGGGATACAAATCTAATAATCTGGAGATGCTCCAGAATAAATGACGGTATAGAAAAGCCTTAAATAAATAAATAGGCTGTGGAGAGAAGGATGACAAGACAGAAGACCCTGAGACTAAATACGTGGTGGTCAAGGTGAGATGCTATCGGACCTCCAACTAGAGTTGTGGGTGTGTAACTTGCCTGGCTTCTGCCAGTATATTGGATGCAGGAACAGTTGGTGAAGCTTTGTTAAGAAAAATTATCACCTGTAAAGGTGTCCACATTATGCTGCTGTTAATGGCGCTGGACAGGAACTGGTTAAAATAAAAAGGTTGGGAAGTTTGGGTGGCAGGCCTTGACAAAAATGACATGTTACCTGAATTGCATATAGGGAGGAAGGGAATCACATACAGCAGGGGTCCTCAAACTTTTTGAATAGGGGACCAGTTGAAAGGCTGCGGTGACCGTCGCGGGCCAGTGAGGTGGGGGTGCCTGGGGTGGGGGCCGGTGAGGTGCCCTCGGAGGCATCGGGCGCACGTGGCGGTGGCTCGCTTGCTCAGAGATTTGTTTATTTATTTAGAGTTTTAGTATGCCGTCCCATCACTTATAACCTCGGGACGGCTCACATAAATAAATAAACATGGTACAAAATACAATTAAAATCCAGAAACACCCTGGCTGCACAATTCAAACCTATAGATATTAAACATTATTAAAATATTTTTTAAATAAAAAGAACTTAGCCTGGTGCCAAAAAACAAATAATGACGGCGCCAGGTGGACCTCTCTGAGGAGCGCATTCCACTCTGGGGAGTGCTGAGATCTCCCAGCGAGTCCAAAACCATCTCCGAGCGAGCAAGCCACCACCTCCCCGCCTGTGCAGCAAGCACGTGCGGGCCGGCTGGATGGCCATGGGGGGCCGGATCCGTTCCGCGGGCCGTAGTTTGAGGGCCCATGGCATATAGGGAGGAAGGGAAAGGAAGGGTTTCTTTGTCCTTTTAAAAGTGCGATCAGTACTAGGCTGACTTCTCCAGGTGGCTTGAGAATAATACAGACCTGAGGTGGGGACGCTGGTGCAGTGGCTTTGAACAGGAGCTGTGAGCCATGAACCATTTCTTCTAATCCTGCCTGTGTCATGGACTCGCTTAGCCACCTGCATGGCCCCGCTCCCGGAGAAAATACAAAGGACTGAAAGATGTGAGAATCTGTACTCCTTTTTTTTCTGAAGTCCCTTTAGGACACTTGGGGGAAATCCTACATTGTTGCTTATGGGGTTGGGCCCAGTTCTGGGTGTGAGCAGCTGGGCTGATTGGAGCAGGATTCCACATCATCAGCGCCCCCCCCCCCGCCCTGTGGAAATGGCAGGTCAGGTGAGCAGGCGGCAGGAGAAGAGAGGGGACCCCTGAAAATCAGGCGGAGATTTATTTGTGATTCTTTTTGATTTCATTAAATTATGGCAGCCAAGTGGGTAGTGCCTTTTGGGCAGTTTGGAATCATGAAAAGCAAAGAACGATGCTTTTCTTGAACGATGATCTAACAATTGAAACAAGATATTTAAATCAAGATATTTAAATATTTACAATTCTAAAGAGCTAGCAAGTTAACATAATGAGATTCTAGAGAATTGGTCTTAGCCTGGCCTCTAAATGCACACGGCATGGTCCAGTCTCCTTGGGAAGGGATGCCCCTTTCTCTCTGTGCTACAACAAAGCAGGAGCTGCTATCCAGCTGTCAATTCTAGAGCTTGGGATGTTTTGATTTTCCTTCAGAAATGCTCCATATCCTCACATGGCAGCATTAAAAGCTCCAAACGTTGAATTGGTAGCATTTCTCAGAGTCATCAAGGTGAAGATCTAAATGTGCTGGAGATGAGCCTACCAAGATATATCAAAGCTGGTCCACCTGCTGCTCATGTTTAAATCTTTCAAAAACTTGCTGGAGGGGGGAAAGTGGTGATCGCTCTTGTGTGCATACTTGGTTACTTGTTGCCTGGCATGGCCTTCCAGAGGAGATGAGGTAGCTTTCTATTTCTGTGCTGGTTTTGGAACATGCCTAGAACCCAGTGGGGTCATCCCAGGAAGCTGCATTTAAGACGTTACTTCTTAATACAGTGCTTAGTTAATCTATGGGGTTCTTTCAGTTTTGATGATTTAAAAGAGGATTGGGCCAATGCATGGAGGATAAAGCTAGTCGTCATGGCTATATAGTCCCTTCAGGTTCAGAGGCAATATGCCCCTATATAGCAGCTGCTGGCAGTTGGTGCTCTTGCACCCATGTCTAGTTATAGGCTTCCTACTGAAGGATCTGGTTGGCCACCATGTGAAAAGACTGTTGGGCTAGATATTTATTTATTTATTTATTTATTTTATTTAAAACATTTCTATGCCGCCCGCATCGCAACAAAGCCTTGGGGCGGCTCACAACAAAAACAAAAGCATATAAACATTATACAATAAAAATATTAAAACCCGGTGCATCTCGGCTTAAAACAATATTTTATTTATTAACAATATTTATACCCTGTCCTTTACGAGACATCTCAGGACGACTTACAACAATAAATCACAAATAAAGTACAGTACTGAGCATGACAATGTTAAAACCTCATTAAAATAATTAAATATTAAAATAATGGGCAAATAAAAATGTTTTTGCCTGGCAGTGAAAAGAATATAACATTGGTGCCAGACGAACCTCTCTGGGGAGCTCATTCCACCGTCAGGGCGCCACCACAGAGAAGGCCCTCCTCTGGGTATTCACCCTCCTAACCTCCTTCAAGGAGGGTTCCCGGAGCAGGGCCTCTGCTTCAAATCTTAAGGGTGGGAGGGTGTATAAGGAAGAAGACATTCCTTTAGGTATTCTGGTCCCAAGCCATTTAGGGCTTTACAGATCAAGACCAGAACTTTAAATTGGGTCCAGACTTCAGTCAGCAGCCAGTGTAGTTGATAGAGGACCAGTGTTATATGAGAAGAACAACCAGCCCCCAACAGCAACCTGGCAGCTCTGTTTTGAACCAATTGAAGTATCTGGACCACCTTCAAGGGCAGCCCCACGTAGAGCGTGTTACAGAAGTCTAATCGGGAAGTTACCAGAGCTTGTGTCACTGTTGCCAGGCAGTGCTGGTTCAGATAAGGGCACAGCTGGTGGATCAGCTGAAGCGCTCCTTGCCACCGCTGTCACCTGGGCCTCCAGAGTCAGCTCTGGGTGGAGGAGCACTCCTAAGTTGCAAACTAGATAGGCCCTGGTTGATCCAGAACTCCTTTTCTTACTTTCTTATGAGGAGAAATTATATGTCTTTCATGTTTAGAAAAGCTTGGGCTTATTTTTTAACTGTCCCAGGGACTGGAATAAGAAGGCATTACCTGTGAAATGACACAGTATTCCTCAAAGGAGCTCATTTTCGCAAACTTACTGGTGGCTATGAATAAGGAAGAAAAGGACAGCAAAATGTACCACTGTTTAAGCTGTGCTCTAGAGATGCTCCAGAAGGAGCCTCCGTGTGTGAGAAGCAATGCTCGCCTTAGCATTTCTGATGGACACACTCTGAAGGAGTTCACCTCTGGTGATGGAGAGTGTACAATCACCATCTTCCACAATCAAGGGAAAATCCAGTATGACGTCTTTGTGCCCACCTGGGAGATGTACCTTTCTCGCCTTTGCTCTGGCTCACAGCCCCTCAGCCTTGGGAATATCCTCAGCATACGGAGCCATCTTCATAGCTGGGGTTCGTCTAGGCCAGGGTTCTCTTCTTTGGCCTGCTTTGACCGAGCAGCAGAACGATTTTCCATGGAACCGGAAATCATCAAACGAGATGCTGAGATGCTTGTCGAGTGTGCTGGGAAGGTGGTGAAGTTCGTCTCTGGCCAGGGAAACTGCAAGATTTCTGTCTTCTTCAGACAAGGTGAGCCTGAGTACCTTCTCCAGATAAACAACTTGGATGTAGCCATGGAGCGCCTGAGAACTGGAACAGAACCGTTGAATTTGGAGAATTTGTGGAAGGTGAGGGACATGCTGGATGCACCAGAATGGAGACTGATAAGGGATTGCCTGGATGTGGCTATCGATAGATTCTGGCAGGAACCTCAGTGTGTTCAGAACAATGCCAAGATGCTGGTTTTCAGTGGCAATAAGAACATCCTGCTGATCTCTGGGAAAGGGGAGAATCTAATTACGGTAACATGTAAATATGGAAAGATTGTGTACAAGTTGTCAGAGCGAGGGTGGTGGGAGGTAGCAGCCAGGGTACTGCAGAAGAAAGAAGCAACTAACCACCTCTAAGAGGGTTGGGTGTTGCCCCATAAGAAAGCAGAAATAGAGGAACCAGCACCTACAACAAAAGTACCACCAAATAGCATGTGGGGAGAGGGAACAGCTTTGACAATCCCACTAGCACTGGGCCTGATAGACCTGGAAGCTGGTGCCATGTCCTGGCAAAAGGTTGAGAAAGCCCTCATCCAGATCATACCTCAGCCACGAGCTAACCAGGTAATCATAGGCATGCCTTCACACTTCACCTGGGTGCCCTCCCTGCAACATGATAAAATATGACTGGCCTGTGTTTTAATTCTCAATGAAAAACAACCTAAAGAACCATCTTGTCCCGTATCCATCTGCTCATCAGTTAATAAGAGAGCCTTCCCAGAATCCTCCAAAGAGGGTGGGAATTGGCGATGTTGAGGTGGCTTTGGGACTCCCTTCCCAGTCCCCATCATTACCCTCTTATAGGTGCTGTGCTCAAGACCATCCTATCATCCCAAGCTTCAAATACCAGTGATGGCTTTCATAGGATTATATTGCTATTTAATTCTGCAGGTGCTGAACTTTTAGCTTTACACTGTTATCTTACCTTGCAGTTTGAGAGCATGCACATGCAAGTAGATAAAAAGGTACCACTTTGGTGGGAAGGTAACAGCTTTCCGTGCACCTTGGTGTTTAGTCATGCCGGAGACTGTCTGCAGACAAATGCTGGCTCCCTCGGCTAGGAAACGAAGATGAGCACCGCCCCCTAGAGTCAGGCATGTCTGGACTTAACGTCAAGGGGAAACCTTTACCTTTACCTTTTATATCTTACCAACAAAGTGGGAAACAGAAATATTAAAAGAATAACATTTAATTATGATATAATAATTGACTATAATATGTATCATTCCACTCTTAAGAAGAGGTGCATTTTAGGTACTAAATGTACTTACTAGTCTTCTACTAAATACTAGAATGTATAGGTGAATGTTTAGATAGAAAACTATGAATGATTAGAAAGAAAAAAGCCTATAGCCTCCAGCATGCCCCAGTCAGTACCATTTTCACAGCATTCAGATCTACCAGCATCTCTTAATAAATGCATACCGATTGCCCTATCATAGTAACAACTCCTAAGCAAAGCCTTGATAAAAATGCCTGCTGAAGTGTATTATGAATTATTCTGGTTCAAGTAAAGCCTTTGATCTTTAAATACTTTCCCTGCCTTCCCTAAACCCGGACTAGCCAGACCCAAATCACCTCTGATTTATCAAACAGTACAATTTTACTGCAAATGTTCGTTATTTTCAATATAAGACGTGCAGGCAGCAGTAATGTCAGTATAATGTGGGTGCCCATAACCAAGTGATCCGAGGTCCTGCTAGCCAGATGCTAGTAGTTGGAAGGAAACTAGTTTTAGGGCTCTGTATTTTTAAACCAGAATTTGACTGGGTGGCTCTTCAAATAAAGGATTGCCCTCTAGCAACCCGTCAGACAAATGGCTGACCTTTGTGGAAGGGGTCATATGGGTATATGGCTATTGTATCTGTGAGATACTGCGACTGCTAGAACATTTGCTGTCCAAAAGCAAAAGCATTGTGCCTGTTTGCTTCCAAACTGTTGCTTTATTCACCATATATGGTTTTGTGCAGATTGATTAATCACAGAACCAGTTAAAACTCCTATGAATTAGAAGCCTTTAAAAATGATGATAATGATAATATGGGTTGCTACCATTCCCAATAAACAGATTATGCAAACAACATTTCTGGGCTGCTTGTCTTCTTTCGGAATTCTACCCAGGATAGAATCTCAAGAAAGGCACACCGTATCAGCAGCAGGTTGTTAAAATTCTTTGGGAGTCTCCTGAAATTTCTCAGACAGTTTGACTGAAGACGTACATTCAAATTCTTTGTAAAATTCTCATTCATTCAAATGCATGTGGAAACTCTGCTTGAGTTATTTATTTGAAGTGCAATGCAAGTTGAGACAGAAAAAAAGCCTACAACTGCCAGCATCCCCAGCCAACTGCAATCCATTTACTTTTGGATTATTTTTATTCCATTCCTTAGACAAATAGGCTCCTGGAGCAATGTCAGGACGTCCCAGATCAGCAGCCCATGAGAATGTACACCCAGATTCATAGGGAGACCTCTGTGTTAGGAACCTCAGCAGTTTTATTGGTGAGAACATCCAGGAAAACCCTCTCTGCAGAGACAAACCTACAACAGCACGGTTGGGTAGATGAGTGCAAACCAGCTACAAGCTTTTACAACATATACAGAGTGTTTTATAGGCTTCTAGTCATGTACACAGGAACAGGGCAGATGATGAGAAAATAATGAGTACATAATAACAGCGTTCTGTGCACTTTGGTGTTTAGTCACGCTGGCCACATGACCACGGAGACTGTCTGCGGACAACGCTGGCTCCCTCGGCTAGGAAATGGAGATGAGCGCCGCCCCCTTGAGTCAGGCATGACTGGACTTTAATGTCATGGGGAAACCTTTACCTTTACCTTAATGCATTCATAGACAAAGTGAGAGGTCTGCAAAGGGGCATGAGACAATAGTACAGCAACTGTCGATGATTACAGGATATTGACACGACAATCAGGAAGACGCATGGACCGTTGCAGGTCTTGGGTGTGGGTTTGAGCATGTAAACCATTCTGATTACAGCATGGCAGAAAAACTGGTCAGATCAGCTTTGGCTGCTAGCAGAAGAATGGCCATCAAGTAGGTTTCCTTGGGGGCCACTCAGGGGAGCAGAGAGTCCCAGTCTCTTAAAGGAACGGATGACTAATGGCAGTGCAATCCCTGAATCATAGAATCACAGAATCTTACAGTTGGAAGGGGCCTGTTAGGCCATCAGGTCCAACCACCTGTTCAATGCAGGACTCAAGTCACCCATCCAGATTTCAACCCAGCCCAACCCTGCTTAGCTTTCAAGGTTAGGCGGGATCAGGCAGCTCAGGTTATATGGAAGCTCAGGGAACAAAAAGGGAGCCTGGCTTGGAATTCTGGTTCTTTCTGGGCAAGAGGAGCAGGGATACTGCTGGTTAGATTGTATAACACAAAGGTACCTCTACGCAACCTTTCTCTATAAAAATTTATTTAGATTTCCCCAACAGCAACTTAGATGTAATTGATATAAGAACATTGAACCTGCCTGTAGGCTTCAAATTGAAAAAGACACGTGACAAGAAAAACCAGAGAGAGTTTGCTGGGGGTGTACAATCAAAAGAACATTTACAGTTTATTTGCCCCCTACAGGAAATCCCTACAGCATGTAGGTAGCCCCCAGTGGGACTACCAAGGTGGATTTTGTACAAGACACTTTTAGAGCTGATCAGTTACATACAGATTTTGGGGGGAGGGTGGGGGAGCACCTAAGCAGTTGATAGAGGCACACTAGAGTAAATCAATAAGGTTGAACACAATACAAAAGAGGAAACTTCAGGAAAAGATTAGTATATCTAAGGTGTAGATGGGGAGCAAGACATGTGTTGTGTCAGATCAATTATGGCAGAAAAGGGTTGCTTATGTGTCTTTGTGTTATAAAATGCCTGCACCCCTTTCTCAGGAAGCACCCAAAAAAAAATCCAAGCCAGGTTACTGTTTGGCATTGGCTGTTACTTTAAGAAGTGGGACTTGGTGGCTTCCCCAAGAAGCTGCCAGGGCTCTTGTTTTGCTGATCGGTAAGAACTGGTCAGGCTGCCAGGTTAACAGCATTGCAACCACCCTAGTTTGCAAGACTCACAATAATCCCGTGATCATTGTGTTAATCTCCTGCAATCCAATGCCATTGTATTGAGCCCCCTCTGCAGGCCTCTCACCTTCTGACTGTGTTCCCCTTATTTCATCATCAACTGCCCAGCTGCTGGGCCCATGTGACTCAGAATCTACAAAATACTCTGTGTATGTTCTAAAGGCTTGTAGTTGGTGGTGGAGACCACTACCCAGCAGCATGCTGTCTTAAGCAACTGCAGGGGGCCTGGGTGATCTCACTAATAAACTGCTGGGGTTCAAGGCAATTCAGTCTTCCCCGTGGATCCTGGTAATCCATTCTCGCCATTAGTAAAGAGACTCTGAGACATGCAGTGTGGTTTCTTGATCGGATCAGGGAATCCCACCTTAAATCTAAAGTCGCGCTTACATATTATGGCAGAGCTTTTGCTCATGTTGTCCCAGTGCATGGCACTCAAGGAAAAAGGAGAGGGGAGGGAGGAGGGAAAATGATTCTATTGATTGTTGGGAAGCCTCCGGTATTCTGAAATCATGCCTCTCTGGCTTCCTCTTCCCTCTTGCAAAACCTGGTCAGGCTGGCCATCCATCAAGAGCATTGCTATTGAAATGCTCCATGACCCTTTGAGGCCTCAGGCTCCATCGAAGGTGCTGCTGGCGACGATAGCAAGGTCATTATCTTGGGAAAAGTGCAATCAGTAGAGAAGCAAAAATCAGGTGATCTCCTGGGTGGAACAGCAGGCAATGGACCTGCTCCAACCTGTTACATGCACGAAGTAGGCTCCCCAGGAAGATTCCTCGGTTTTGTAGAAGAGCCTGCCATTACGACCAAACCTCACCAGACCTGGCACAAGCTCCAGCAGGATCCCATCGCAAGGAAACGTCAAGCTGGTGGGGTCCCGCAAGTGCTGGGGTTCATGGTGTTTTTCTGTCTAGACACGCATCTTACAGCTTTAACGTTTTCAAACCACACTTTTAAGTTGACCCAGAGATATACTAGAAGCCAGGACTGCTGGAAAAGCACAGTTGTAATATGGTCAAATGGACAACTCCCAGTTTGTTGTCTTGTGGTCCCGTTCTGGACCAAGGGCAGTTTCTGAGCCTTTCTTGACACTTTCTTCACCTGAGCCTCTAATGACAATGTTAAACCAACCATCTAATGGCAAAGAAGGAGCAACCAGATCCTTTAGGAGTGGAAATCCATCAAGACCAGGCTGGACTAATCATACCTCTGGCTTGTCTGAATTGGGTCTCAAGCAGGCCAAGGAACCATCAGTGCACAAACACTCTGCTGAATTGGGGTGTCACCTCCTAGTGGTGACGCCTCAGGCCAAACCTCTGGATGATTTCGTCCAGCTGTTTCATATCTTCAGCCGCGTGGAAGAAAGACTAGAACCCTGCAAAGCCCCGAATTGTCCCTGTGAAGGTGCTGAATGGTAATCGTCCAGCACCACTTTCTGAAAACAGCCAGGCAGGTAGGACCAGAACCACCTCCGTGTCGTGCTTCCTATTTCCAACCTGGACAGCCGAGCTGCTTGCTGCTGCAAGAGATCCAGCTCACCCGCCGCAAGAGCGAGATGGGGATGTCTCGGGTCGGCACTGCGGTGTCCTTGCAGCCTTTGTGGTCCTGCCGAGTGTCCACACGGAAGCACAGAGAGCAAGGGGATCATCTAGGGCAGGGGTCCTCAGACCTTTTGACCAGGGGGCCAGTTGAATGCTGCCAGTGCTGGGTGTGGGCCAGAAAGGTGGTGCCTGGTCGTGGGTGTGGGCCGGCAAGGGGGCAGGGGTGGTGCGTGTGGGTGCGCTGAGGCGGGGGGGGGCGGCGAGGCACGAGCAGGCGCATGGGGTGAGGGGAGGCAAGGTGGGGGCGGGCGTGTGCCGTGAGGCGAGCACACAAGGCAGCGGCTTTCTCGCTTGGAGACTGTTTCTTCCAAGTGAGCAAACCGCTGCCTCTTGTGCATGGGGCGAGGTGGGTGGCGGCAGGTGTGTGCATGGATGCGTGCGCAGCGGGTCCAGATGGGCATGGCGGGCCGGATCTGGCCCCCGGGCCGTAATTTGAGGACCCATGATCTAGGGGAAAGCAAGCAAACTTGCTTTCTAGTTAAATACGAGCTTTTGGCTAGTTTCTCCATTGCTTTGAGTGGGACAAGTTGTGTATTTTCCAAAACTGCAAATTTTGAGGAAGTTGCCCAAATGGAGGAAGCGGTACATTTCTAAATATATAGTTTGTTGAATGCAAGTTCCTCCTTCACTTTTGGAGGATGTGCATTTCCATTCATGTTCACCTTTGTGAGTGTGGAAGGGCACTTCTGAGACTTTGCACACCGGAGAGAAATTCCGGTACATCCCAAGTTCTGAATCTCTCACCCACCAGCCTCGTTGGCTTTAAAAAAAACTGGTGCAGGGGAACAAGCACAATCCTCAGTGTGTTTTTAAACTGAGGCATCTCCACCATCACATCTACCTTGGCACTTAACAGTGTGACAAGAGCTTTTGCTGCCTGACACTGAAGAATTCACCCACTGACATCTCAGTAGGAAAAGTTTTAAAAAATGCAACTTGCAGCATACTGAGCCAGAGTAGCATTGTGCTTAGTGTGCCTGGGAGACCCAGCTTCTAGTCTGCTCTTGGCCATGGAGCCAAGTGGGGGATTTTGGGCCAGTCACAGATTCTCAGTCTGATCTACCTCACTGGGTTGTTGTTGTGAGAATAAAATGGAGAGGAGGAGAATCTTGTAAGCTGACTTGGCTATAAATGGAATGTAATATTAACCACACTATGCCCTTCCTCTGGGTGCCAACCCCTCAAGAGGCTGGCAACTAGGGGCAGGGCCTTTTTAGTGGTAGCCCCCATCCTTGGAACAACCTTCTTGTTGTGGCCTCCCTGATGTCAAATTTGTCATCTTTTTGGTGCCAGGTTAAGACAGCTCTCTTTTGCAGATGCCTTTAAAGACCTCCCTGGTACTTCTGGGGCCTGCTACAATTAGCCAGGTGCTGTTCTCTTACTCTTGGTCTGGTCTTTTTAAATTGTCTTTTTATTGTCTTTTCAAGTTCTTTTATGTTATTTTAAATTATTATTTTTTAATTCTTAATGCTTTTATCCATCGTATTTTATTGCTTCTATATTAAGTGGTAAACTGCCCAGAGAGCTCTGACTACAGGTGGCATAGAAATGAAACAAATTAGTTAATAATCATTATAATAATTATGATAATAAATCCTGTGTTTTGGCCTCCTCTTTTAACCACGCTGCTTTAGTACCATCCCATCCCACCTTATAATCAGGAATAGACAACAAAGGGGTCCTTTTCTCCCTACAGTTCAGTCACTGAAAGTGCAGGTGCTTCTTGGCTTTGTAGCCAAAGTCAACTTTGGCCACCCTCCCCCTTAACAACAAAGAGGTGGGTGGAAATGCCACGGAAAGCCTGAAGGCTGCGCTGTCTCCTCTGGGCACAGGAGGGCACCCCTGAATCACGGTTACACTGCACCTTCAAAAAACGGAAGTATCTGCACCGCTGAGCTGTCAGATGAGACAGTCCTTCTCCTAAACTTGTGCCTATGGAGAAAAATTCCAACTGCACGGCCAGCCCCTCAAAAACCACAGAACCCAGGTCCTACCTTCTGTATCAGCCTGGGCCATCACCTTCACAAGTCATGCTTGCACCCAAAGAACATGCTTTTCACTGTACTGTAGGCGTTGTTTTCCTAGCCCTGAAAACAGAGAAACTGGGGTGTCTGTGGTGGGAATTATCCCAACCCGGAGGATCAGGGATCCATGGTAGTTCCTACCTTTTGCAGCACCTTTAAGGTGGAGGGAAGGTCCTGCTGGTGGCTTGAGCACCACCGCTGAACTTGGAGCAAGCAGCTCATGTGGCCGCTAGAAGGCATCAGAGCAGCATCCGAGGGCCCACCGGCTAAGCCCTATCCAGCATGGAATGAGGCTCTGGACCGAGCAACATGGATCTCTTCGGGCATGGAAGCAGCAAGGTGGCTGGAGAGAAGGGAAGATGAAGCCCACTGCTGTTTTCATTTCACGTGCAGTTAGACCCATCAGTTCGCTTGGACAAGTGTCCTCACTGCTTGTGCCCTGGTGATCTAGCACTTCTGGAGACAAGCTTGGTGCAGGTCGGTGTGCAGGTTGCTGGAATTCCTTACCTGAGTTCTGCTGACCTGTCTCATTCCAGAAATGAGCATTTCCACTCACTGGGGTTGCCCTCACAAGGACTCAATCAACACCACACCAGCAGTGGAGGTGCTTGGACCACAGAATTGGTGGGACCAGCCAGGTGAAGTCAGTCATGGTTGGATACTGGCCTCTCATCCTGAAAATGGGTGGAAGGAGAGAGTGCTATGGAAAGACCCCAAAGAAAGGCTTTCTTCATTATATTTCAGTTCTGCCTTTTTCCCCCTGCAAGAATCACAAGCTGGCTTACGTAAACATTCTCTCCCTCCTCCCCCTCCCTTTCCCCCCATTTTATCCTTAAACCAACCCCGTAAGGTAGTTTAAGCTGAGCGTCAATGCCTGGCCCAAAGTATCCAGTGAGTTATAGGGACCAGAACCAGCTCTTCCAAGTCCCAGCCCAACATTGCTTGCTCATTGTAAACCTTTGTGCTTGTTGTAAACTGTCCTGAGACATTAGTAATGGGACAGTCTATAAAAACTTTAAACAAACAAGCAAACAAATAAAATTCTAACTACTATGGCATGTTGGCATGATGACTGAGTGCTTTACAGTTTCTTATAAACAGTTCCAGCAGATGATTTTTAAAGGGAAAGTGCTGCATAAATCAAACTGAGACCATGAGTTTTTGTTTGCCAAAATAAGGGCACCGAAAGAATGGTGGCCAAAAGAACACGCTGGATAGCCAAGCTCAAGGGCAGCTATAGACTTCAGAAGAAAGAGAACAGCGGACTCAGTGGCTGGGCCTGGACTCGGGATGTGGGGGAAGAGAGGGACCTGCAGTTTGATCTCGAGGATGAAAGGAATCCCCGGAGAAGCTCCTTGCAATTGGATTGAGCTTCCACACTCCATGAAGCAGGTACAGAGCAAGAGGTACCACAAGGAGTGCTCAGGTGGCTCCTCAACTGGAACTGATTATTCGGGGGCAACCGTATTCACAGGGACCTTTGTGGCCACCAAGCTAGTGGGGCCCCTCGTCTGGGAAAGCCTTCCTCTTCAGCCCTACGGAAGCCATCCTGGGTGCCTCATGGAGGCGCACCTATCTGGGGATGGAGCCGAAATGAAGGACTGCAAGGGATGAAGGGTCCCACTGATGGAGGCGCTGCCAGACTCCCTGGTGGCACCAAGGTCTTCCCAGATATTCATAGGTGCAGCTCTATATTTGGGGCAGCCCTGGCCTCTCCCCTAACCCCGGGGCAGAGAAATCCCCCACAGCCAGGCACTTTTGCACAGCAGGCAGTCCCCACGCGGCACACAGCATCTCATGCCCTCCTCCGACCATCCCAGTGGGACCTGGGGCATCTGCCCTGCTCTGCCGGCCGCCCCAGCAGCCTCAGTGGGCACCAGCCACCACCGTGGGTCCCGTGGGAGGAGCACCCTTCTTTCTGGTCAGGACATGCACACGCGCAGCGGGATTTCCTGCTACCCTCTTGGCCCCTTTGCCTCTGGCAGCCCCAGGCCTCTGCCCCTTGGCACCTTTTCCGGAACAAAATCGACGCTTTGGCGGAACTCTAAGAATGCAAGACGCAAAGTACGTCTGCACAGTGGAACAGCACACCTGAAGCCCTCAGTGACCTTCTGGGGGCCCGGACCGCCCCCTGATCTCACCGAAAGCAAAATTCGTGGCAAATGTATCTGCCCCTGTTTGCTTCATGTGTGGTTCAGAAACTCTTTGGGGAGGACCATGGTGGGTATCTCAGTGGAAAACTGCGGGCAAATAGAAGATGAAGCAGCTTAACCCCTGCTACCATCTTTTCCCACTAAATCCCCTCCTTCCTAAGCAGCTTGCTTTTTCTTTTATAGGCACGCAGGCACAGTTGTGTACTGTGCAGCATGGCACCACGGGAAGGAGGGCTGGGCTGGGCACACTAGAACTGCTAGAACCGAGAGGAAAGGCCTGCAATATTGGGAAAAGGCCAACTTCCATAAAGTTGTGCGTGTGGGGCTCATGTTAGCTTCACAACCAACAAGGGGGCTAATCCGCTGTTTTTCTCCCTCCCTCTCATTTTCTTGCACTTAAAAATGGCGGGGAAAGTCCTGCAGTTGTTTGTAGTCTGGCTGCTCCCTCCAGACCGGAATTCGACGAGAGGGATGGTCAGCGGCTTCATTCCTATGACATTCTGCTTTAGGAAACGCAAGTGGGGAAATGCAGAGAGTGGCTACACTGCACTTTTTGCAGATTGGGAGCCATGTTCCTCCCACCCCATCACCTTGTCTGCTCTAGGTAAGAGCAGCCAACGCCCCTGCAAACACGGGGAAATCTCTCTTTCCCCTGTTCTACCTGCAAGCGCACGCCAACAATCCCCTTTTCCCCAAGAGAAAAATGGTCCCATGGAAACAGAGGGAATCATCAGTGATGCGTTCAAGGCTTTTACGCCAAGTGTCGAGTCAAGTCTCAAGTCTCTACTTTCAAGTCCAAATCAAGTCTCAAGTCGTTGCAAAACATCTTTGAGTCAAGTCTCAAGTCTCTCCTCCAGTCTCAAGAACCAACTTTAACAGAAAGGGAGGTGATGGGGGGTCATGGGGGGGGGTGTGGGGGAGTTGTAAATCACCCCTGTGCCAAAAAGAAGAGCCGAAGCCCCACCTTCCCTTCCCCCATCACAGCCCCCTCCCCTGCCCCCACCCTCGTCCCTCCCTCCCACACCCTCCCCGTGCCAAGCAGAAGAGCCAAGCTGCACAGTAAGCCCTCGGTCATAAAAAATGTAGACTGCGGCTCAGTTGTAAAAATTCAAGTTAGTTCGTTCGTTCGTTAGTTAGTTTAGACATACATGTATTTATAGGCTGCCTATAACTGCCAAGGCCTTCTTAGGTGGCTTTCAGTACTTTAAGTCAAGTCAGTTGAGTCGAGTCACTTGCTCGGTGCTCCCAAATCGAGTCCGAGTTGAATCGCTTATGCAAGTCACTCAACTCAAGTCCCCAGCCCTGGAAATTATTGGCCTAGTTCAGCAGGTATGGAATTTGCTCATACGGGGCCATCTAAACATGCCCTCTCCCAGCTCCATGCTGTGAGGTGTCGTCCTTCTCGCTGCTCCAGCGTCGCTTTCTCGATGCTTTATTGCTACACATCCTTATTATCGAGCATCTCTGAGTTCTCCCAGAGTAAAGTGCTGAACCCTCCCTGAGCCCCCCAGCCCCTTAATCTTCCTCCTGTTGAAGAGAGATCCCCCGTGGGCAGCTCGAGGGCGGGGGTGCCCTCCCGCATTCGTCTCTGCCCCTCCCGCAGCCTCCACACCGCCTGGGGTGCCTCCTAGCGACCGGCAACACCTCCGCCAGACTGCTCAGCTCTGGGGCACACCCTGGGCAGGCCCTGAACCCGCCTCCCACTGGCAGCTCGGCGCTCCCGTCATCTCCCACCCCGGCTCCCCGCTCCCATCCTGCTGGGCTGTCTCTCCATTCCCATGGGATGCTCGGTTGCCACCCCACCCCACCCCACTGGGGCAACCATGCTTGAACCGTGCAGACGTTCCCCGGCCTTGATCCGAGACTGTCATTTGCTGACATTCCAAAGCTGTTTCGTCTTCACTGTCTGAACTCCAGTTCCCGTCACATCTATCCACAGGCCATGGCCCTCCTCGCCACATTTCCGTGTGTGCACAGAGCATGCAGTTTGCAGGGTTATAACCCAGGCACATTTGCTCACTGCCTGCTCAGGCGGATTGTGAAATTTCCGGGTAGCCCTGCCGCTGCCTTCCAACTGTGTGTGGCCTTCAACCAGGCAGCCACGCAACCGATTTCAGGACCCGTGGATTTCTGAACAGCTTGGGACAGTGGGGGCATTGCTAACATGGGGTGGGGTGTGTAACCAAGAAGAGGACAACACAGTCCATCAGAAGAGCAAAGAAATGGCTAACCTAGTCCAGGTAAGAAAATCCAACTAGGTTTCCTGGCACACTGGGGCCATCTGTGTTCTTCCAGAAGTGCAACTCCTCAATATCTGATCAGGAATCTTAGCAAAGCTATCATAGAGAAGTTTTCCCAACATTTTAGCTGGTTATCGATGTCGTCATAAAGAGGCTGCCATGCCCAAGTGCAACAATTCACCGATTAACATTCCAGTCTAATTGTTCCAAGTGGGCTGGACCTGCTAAAATTGTGCAGTTCATAGCTGCCGACCCTGGACGTTCCCATGGTGGCAAACAAGAACTGTATCCCAACTTTGCCCATCTAATCCCCAGCCTAGCTGGTACCCATCAATGACTTCCTCTAGAGAACGCATGATGAAATGGAACGCCGGGTGGTGGGTCTATGACATCACAGCTAAAAAGGCCA
This sequence comes from Varanus komodoensis, assembly GCF_004798865.1. Lineage (NCBI taxonomy): Eukaryota > Metazoa > Chordata > Lepidosauria > Squamata > Varanidae > Varanus > Varanus komodoensis. Next base: position 201,628 of record NW_025335455.1, read on the forward strand.
ATCAGAATCGAGCCACCTTCTCTCTGGCCCTTGACCTCTCCACATTCCCCATGGATGCTTGAAACCCAGATACTGAGGTAAGTTAATTCCCCCTCCCCACCCCCCAATTTCTGACTGCAGCTTTCCTGGCCTCACTTACGGCTCCGAAATACCCTCAGCTCCGAAATACCCTCAGCTGTGACTGGGAATCCACTGCTGGCTAAACTCCCTTGTTGCCTTGGTTTCTCCCCATGGTCCAAGCTCCTGAAGGGTCGTGCTCAGCTCCACTGAGCACAGCCTTCGCCCCTGGTATACACACTGAGGACGAAATAGTGCTCAGCTGCTCTCCTTCTCCCTGCATAAAGCCAGGGGCCACTATGCAGCACCACTGACCGCATAGAGAACCGGGCTGCAGTAACCTTTCTCATGGCTGGACCAAGGCATTTGGTTGCCCAACGGGAAGGAGAAACTGATGCCCCTCTCCCAGTCCAGGCACAACAGCTGACCAGAATGCAGTTTCATTTTTCTCTAACTCTGACAGCATCTTCCTCTGCGCCTGGTGGAAGGAGTCTAGCTTAAGGAATTCAGCTCAGGCTGCAAGTCACACGGCTCTTGCTTCCCCTTTGCAGCCACCCGCGTCAGCTGCCTCACTGGGCTGGATGGTGGGCCAGCATCAGGAGTGCCAGGAAACACAGGAGGGGCAACCTCACCTCTGCAGTTTGCCAGCAGGGTTTCCCCCCTCTAAATGGACCCATGTTCCAGTGCTTTTAACGGTTGGTTAATCTACAGACATTGGGCAGTATCCAGCCCAGTCCATGTGATAACAGCAATTAGTGCACAGGGAAATTCCCAGAGCAGCCAGCGGCGAGTGGAAACCTCACTTCTATAACAGGAGAGGACAGGAGAGCTTGCAGCTCTGCTGACCTGTCACAATCCATGCCCAAGTTTCTGAACCACTAAGTTTTGTTGCACAAGTGGTGGGGCCTGTCTGTGCAACAGATCGAGCATGAGTCTGGGAGCAGTACCGGATACTGCCCATTCGCAGCCTAACTCAAGGCTGTGACAAGTTTCACCTGCTGACCTCTGCATACATCAATCTGCCATTCAAGTCTCAGGAGCCAGTCAGGCCATTATCCTGGTCAGTGGGCCCTCCCAATGTACCAAGAGACTCACACTTGATTTAAATAAATCTCTTTGAGCAGAAGATGTACTTGATTTACTTATTCTGGGGGTCAGGACCTCCATCAGAGTCAAAATGATGCAAATCCGTTGGAAGGAGGGCTCCCAACAGATTAAATGTTTTGAGGAGGAACAGGATAACTGTCTTGCCCTTGAAAATATTTAGGGAGGAATTCTATCAACTTGCCACATATGTTCCTAAGCCTCCAAACTGGGGGGCTTTCAAGAAGCCATGCAAAACTTGAACCATGGCTCCCGTAATCGCTGCCACCACACCCTGCACCCTGTATTTTATCTGGATGGCCATTGCGGGAGGGAAGGGAGTTGGGGCACCCACTGGAACCAGAGCAACTTCATTGCCCCTCAACATGCCCCTCCCCCTCGTCCAAGGTCCAGTTGATAGAATTCCTCCCTAAATATTTTCAAGGGCAAGGTAATCTCAGAGGCCTATAATCCACCGCGTCAAGAGGGTTATGGGCAGCCACACAGCCCATCAGCTGGATTTTAGTTGGTGAAAATATCTGGCTCAAATTCAGTTTGCATATATTAGAACCCCATAGAAATTTGCCCCAATCAACTTAAAACTGGGGGAACCAGTGAAATTAATTTGATTGGCATAGTAAAACAGCCCTAATTTAAAGCATGTGTTTTAAAAATGTATATATGTGAGAAATTACATATGATGTGGATATTAGGGGAAATAGTTCATGACTTTTGCACAAATTTTTGAGACAAGGCAATGGGTTTTTGTGTGTACCTGAAAAAAACCCCCACCTCAATTTGATGTGGAAATGGGATGGAATGAACTTGTGTCTGGATAAACGTGAAGAAAGCAAGGCAGACAGTTATCCTGTTCCTCCTCAAAACATTTAATCTGTTGGGAGGGCCAGCATAGTTCTTCCTGTGCCAGCTGTGAGGAGGCAGGGCAGGACTTGGCCTTCAGAGTCTGAGCATCAAGATCAGAGGACCTCAGTACTGAATTCTGAAAAATCCTATGGTCTCCCAAGCAAAGTTGGGAGGCCACAGGATTTTCCATTGGCTGACTAATGTTGGCCAGCTAAATGTTTTTCTGGCTGAGGCGGTCTCAGGATTCACAGCAGCATGGTGACGCCTTGTCCCCCCCCCCCCCCCGCCCTCTGGAACAACCCTTCAAATACATCTCCAAAGTGTAGAAAAAGTTGGACTTGGCCTGCAAAACACTGACATGCAAACTTTTATCCACCCAGTTGCACCTGTCTGCACAATCGTAACTCTCTCCTCGGAATCTGCCTGAAGCTGAGTCAGACCACTGGTCCAGTGAGTTCAGTGGTGGCTTCACAGATCCACCAGTGGCCTCCAGGGTTTCGGGCAGGGGACCTTACCAGGAGATGTGGAGGACTGAACTGGGCAGCTTCTATATGTAAGGCAGGGAATCTGTCCCTGGCCTACCGCTCTTCTAAAGTGACAAGAGCCTCTTGGCAGGGCCGTCTGAACAGCATTATGGGCCCCGGGCAAAGCAGTGTACTGGGGCCCCTACGACAACTACAACTACTGTTAATTTTGGGAGTTTTCCAATTTTCCAAGGGTTGACATACCCAGATTAGTATGGGGCCCACGGGCAATGCCCATCAGGCCCATGCGTTGAGACGGCCCTGCCTCTTGGGGACTGATGACCAAGTCTCCGTAGGAAACATGTAGCCTGTTCATCCCCCACCCACCCACATACATGCACACCTTTCATATGACAAACTGCATTAGCAAATTACAAGCAGGAATTACTCCCTGAGTCCTGTGCAGATTTAACCCAAGGCTTAGACGGATGCGAATTGCACCAGGCAGAGCAATGGCTGGGTCAAAACTCCACCATTTCTCTCACTTCTAGTTTTGCTTCCTTTTAAAACATTCCTGTTTTTCTCCCCCCTTTCACCATTTCCAGTGTGAAAGAAGGGAGGATGAGGTGTCCCCCACACGTGGCAGAGGGTGAGAGCAAGGGCAGTGTTGGCAGACAGACCCCTGTGCCTTTTCTGCACTCCCTCAGCTGGCCCTTCATGTCCAGGTGTGGTGGAGGATGCTGGATGCAGACGTAGGATTCTGCCGGTCTAGCCGGCTTCTGTACCTGCAGTAAGAGAGCGGTGCCACATTGTCCTTTGATGCAGACTAGAATGCATCACTTTTGCCCAGTTTTGCAACATGTAATCTCTGAGCAAGCCAGGACAGTCAAAGGGAAGAACTTCTTCACGCAGCTCATTCTTAAGCAATGGAATTCACTGTCACAATTGGCCAGCGATTGGGGGTGCTTTAAAAGGGCAGATTCATGGGGGAGGAGGCCACGGAGAGCTACTAGACCCGATGGCCACGCATTGCCTCCAGAATCAGAAGCAGGATGCCGTGTGTCCCAGGCGCTGGGGAACATGAGTGGAAGACCGCAGTTGCACGCATGTCCTACCTGGGCAGGCGCATGAACAGAGTCCGGATCTAGATGGACCCCTGGCCCAACCCAGCGTGACTCTCCATATGTTCCTGCGTTCCACCGGCTAGAGGCTCCCTCTGGGATCAGAGGCAGTGGCTTCCGTGTGCCAGCAGCTGGGAGCAGGAGCAGCACGTGCCGCTGCGCTCAGCTCTTGCCGCGAGTTTCCCTTGGGCATCTGGTCAACCACCGTGGGAGCAGAATGCTGTGCAAACGGGTAGGGCTTCGGTTTGATCCCGGACATACAAGCGCAGTCCACCTGCTTGCTCAGCTTGGAAGCTGCTAGCTTTGTGATGTTTGCACAGAAGATCCTTAGAAGGGTGGGCAGGATGAGGGCTGCCCCGTGCTCTGAGACACTCGCCCTCTGCTCCGCAGGTATGATCTCCCCTGGTAGGGGGCCCTGGTGCAGAAGGATCCCCGTCGGGCTCCGCCCTGCCCTGCTGCTGAGCCAGCCCTCCAAAGCACTGCAGGCCCCAGTGACCCCCTTGCAGCAGAAGGGGGCTACCGGAGGGGCACTCGCTGGCTGGCTGCCTGCTACACTGCAGGCACACTGGGTGGGCACTGCAGCTCTGGCGGAAAGGACCGCGCCTGCCTTGGCTGGGCTGAACCTGCCGAACATGCCCTCTTATTTCATCTCACAACAGCCCTGCCAGGCAAGTGGGCCTTATTGTTCCCCCTGTTGCAGGCGGGGGAGCCGAGGTACAGAGAGAGTGGCTTGCCAAAGGTCCCTTAGTAAGTTCATCGCAAAGGCAGGTTTCAAACTGGCTACTTCCTCATTCCTGGCTCACGCTCGTCAACAGAGAGCCAGCATCCCTTCTTCCCTGAGAACTCTGAATTCCTCCCCCTCTGGTCAGCTGCTCAGGCCCTGCTCCCTGCAGAGAGCATCGGACTGGTGACACTGGTAATGTGTTGTTAATCCACTCACACACAAACACTCCCCCAGCCTCTGAAACACGCATCATTTTTTCTGTCTGTCTACAGCAGTGGCTGCTGACTCCAGTGTCCAGGGGGTGGGGGGTCAGAACTCGAAAGGCTGCTCTGCTGCTGAAACGGCTTGGGGGATAGTAGCCCTCTTGGCACCAGAATGGCTCCTGAAAGGTTCTGAAGAAAACCAGTGTGGGTACACGGCCCCACGGACCAGGGAGGCATCAGCTTCCATTAGCCATCGATCAATCGACACACCTGCACACACTTCTCAGCCTTCTCCTCCTCGGCTGATCCATGCAAGTCGGCTGAAGAGGGTTGCGCTCACTCCTCACAGTGTACTAGGCAGGGAGGTTTAGCCCCTCCATCCAGAGCACCACCACAAGCCTGGGAGGAGGTGTGGAGAGGTGATCCTCATGCCCGTCGTATCGTGCTAGATGGGGAACTTAAACCTCTCCATGAAGCTTCTGCAGTCTGGATCATGCCCAGATTGGGGGAAGAGGCTGGGAGAGTGCCACAGGGCAGACTGGAGGCCTCCAAGGACTAATTTATCATTTAGTATTATTTTATTGCTTTACATTTGCATCCCACTGTTTTTCCTCTTGTGAGGAACCCAAAGCAGGTTATACAGCCCTCCTCCACTCCAGATGAGCCTCATAGCAACACCCCTGGGAGACAGGCTAGGCTAAGAATAAATGGCTGGGACTCTCACCGAGCTTTCTCGTCAACCAGATTGTACTTCATGGAGAGTTTTGTTCTTTCTTCTTCAGGTCTTGGAGGTTCACCAATGTCGCTGCAGAGGAAGAGATGTTTGGCACTGCATCCATAGGACTGTCCCTTTCTTCGTATGGGTGCCTGCATCCCCAAGCAAAAGCCTCCAACACCACTGAGTGTAGACAACTTACTGTCCATGCAGGAGAACTTAGAGATCGGCAACATGGAAGCTGATGAGAAACTGAGAGCTTGCCTGGACCATGCCCTGCGAGAGTTCCCACATGAGCCACGCTGCCTCCAAGACAATGCCACCTTGGTCATCCAGGTCAGAGGGAGGAAGAGGATGGAGTTTGTCTCTGGCGCAGGTGAGAATAAGATAGTAGTCTCTTGGCTAAGGAGGAAAACCCAGTATAATGTTGAGATCCCCAATTTGGAGGTATACCTGGGTCGGTTGTCCCTTTTGCCAGCTCCTCTGACCTCTGAGAATTTGGTGAAGGTGCGGCAGGAGCTCATTCGATGGGATGATGCCACCAAGGAACTCTGTGCCTGCTTGGATGTTGCCATCACCGAACTGGAGAAGGAACCTCCTTCGGTGAAGAGGGATGCCGAACTCACTGTCGAATGCAGCAATTCCTGCTTGACTTTCATTTCTGGGAAAAGAAGGTCCCACGTCCACATCCTCTTTTCTGATAGGCATCCTCGGTACCAGGTTCGAGTTTCTTCCATTGATGTCTACTTAGACCGGCTGAGTTGCCGCCCAACGCCGCTCAGTGCGGAGAACTTGCTGAAAGTGTGGAAGGAAACAGAAAACCTGAAAGGTTGTACAGTGGACCTCCGGGCTTGCCTCAAACGAGCCTTGCAGGAATTTAATGCTTTGTCACCACGACACCGGGCTAATGCCACCATCTTCATTGACTGTGATGGGAAGAACTTCAAGATGGTCTCTGGACATGGAGAGAGCTGGATCTCTGTCTTCAACATTGTGGGCGATCAGCATTGCCGCAGAGAAGTGGTGTTGGCACTGGGGGAAATAGGAACGTCCAGCAGAGTAATGGGGTCAAACTCTGGGAAAGGTGGTAAAGAAGGGCCATCATTTCGGGTGAGAAGATCAGAAGGGAGGAGCAGTGCAGAGGAGGGCCCATCCAGTCAGGCAAAGAGAACTTCCAGTGGGCCAAAGGGGCCATCCCAGGGGAAAAAGGCGAAGAGAGGGCCATCCAATGTGGTCGAGTTAGAAGTTTTTGCATCAAGTAGTAGGAAAGGAGAGGAAGAAACCACGTTGCTTGTGGAAAGGACATTCTGCAGTGGGAGAAGGGCAGACACAGGGCTGCCCAATTGTTCCAAGGCACTCGTAAGAGAACGTTCCCTTAGGTCAATGGTATTGTCATCCAGTCAGAAAGGAAAACCGTCCAATGAGAACAATGAACAAGAGCCTGCTGGCTCACTAGGTACATCTGGTGGAACAGCAACAAAAGAAGCATCGATCCACGGAAGGTGTCAGGAAACAGGCAAAGAAAGGGAGGCAGCCAGTGGATCAAGTGAAGAAGAAGAGCCACCTGATGTTCTGGAGGAGTCTTCAGATAGCAAACAGGCCGAAGATGGACCAGAAAGGTGACTACTCTACAGAACTGGTGAACATGATGGATCCATCCCAGGGTAAGGTGAAGACCTGTTCTTGGACTGGGATTGAGATGGATCTGTTCCAGGAGCAGGACATAGCTTTTGGATCAGGAAGCTAGGGGCTGGTCCACCAAATGAATTGTGCAAGAATGATACCAAATAAATGATCTATGGACCTGAGACCCTACTTTCTTGGTGCATCCCCCGTGGGTTCTGTCCCCCATTGTGAATGCTTTCTCTTTAAAATGACTCTATTGTCCCTTTGTAGAACAATGCCTCACTGCAGAGCCACCAAGCCAAGTGGGCTTGTGTTCGCTCCTTTCCCAGAAGAGGGTTCCTGTCCAGTTAGCCAGGTGTATGGAGGGAGAGACTTAAGAGATGCAGCTTACTCCACCACTGGATAGGCAGGAGCCCTGTTAAAGGTGCAGGAAGAGAGCATCAAACCCACAGGTGACAGATGAGTGTGTGCACCTGAGCATCGCCACTGAGCTGACTGGGCACCTGCAATCTCACGCATCCTCGCAAACAGGCACAAAACCATACATTGTATGTATGAAGACTCATTCCCGATAATCCATGTGGACTTAAAGTTGCTTCTAAACCTGTTCACAGGCAAAGGTGGAATACGGGCATTTTAAATAGTAAAATATTTGACAGCCATTGTGGTGTAGTGGTTAGAATGTTAGGAGATCTGGGAATGTTAGAATGTTAGGAGATCTGGGAATGTTAGAAAGTTAGGAGTCCCCACTCACCCATGAAGCTCACCACATGATTTTGGGCCCCTCATGGACACTCAGCCTAACCTACCTGACAGAGTTGTTGTTTTGACAATAAAACGGAGGGATGGGAAATTGTCAGCTGCCTTGGGTTCCTTGTAAAAGAAAGGCAGGGTGTTCATGTAATAATAAGATATTGTTTCATAGGGAACAGTTGGGCAGAGAATCCTGCTTGCAGAAGTTTCCTTATAGGTCAACGAGTAAAGAGAATAGCCTCTGTTCCTCTGTCAAGGGCTGAGTTCCCTCATGGGCAATCTGTCAGGGGCCTCTGCCGGACCCGAATGAATCACCCTTCTCCTCTTCAGCTGCTCCCTTTTCTCCTCCTACCACCTCTTCGGCTCCATCCAGCAGAAGGGATGTGCAAACCAGCAGCATTTGAGACTGCCAAAGTTTTCATCTTGAAGCTTGTTCTGACATGGATCCATACCAGATTGCCGGGGGGGGGGGGGGAATCCATGTGTATTTTCATGCACCTTTAAAAAGCATACATTTTTCTTTTAGTGCATAAATTTTTGTCTACATTTTTCAAAAGCTCTGCTTTTTCATATGCATTTTTTCCAATGCAACTCAAACCCACTCAAATGCATGATTTTCGGTCCATGAATCACACTGAGTTCGGCTTGCATCCAAGTCCATGCTCTGTCCAGAAGGTGCAAACTGGGTACTTTTTCATCAAAAACTAACTATAACGAATTTCTCATACATCCTGAGCCAGTGGGCTACAGAAGAAGAGAAAGGTGACTCTTTAACCAAGGTCATGGACTGCATGTCGGGGGGTTTTGAAATGGGGCTCTTGCCCCGAGATAGGAGGCAGGAGTTGTAGCTTGCTGCTTTGAACACAGAAGTTTCCAGGTTCAACTCCTGCCAGGGCTGATATAGGCCCTGCCTGAAAGTAGCATGGAGCTGCCAGCCAGTGTAGACAATACTGAGCTAGATAACCAAGGGTCTGAGTTGGTGTAAGAGCAGCTCTTTATGTAAGGATTTTTGGGGTGGAGTTTTGGGATCAGTCCCTGAACCCCACAGGTTCTTATGCTTCTATAGCCTCAGGGGTTATTTTATACCAGGAGCAAAGCACTTCTGTCCTGGGGCCGATCCTGTTTAATCTTTTCATTAACGACATGGAAGAAGGGGTGAACAGTCTGCTGATCAAATTCACAGACGACACAAAAACTGGAGCAGTGGCCACAACTGAGGGCTTCCACGAGAGGTCGTTGAGGCCCCATCGGTGTGGGTGTTCAAGGATTGGCTAGACGTCCACGTGGTGGGCATATCGTGAGCGGAGCCGGCTGGAGCCGGGGGTCAGACTAGATGGCCCGGGAGACCCCTTCTGACTCGCTCTGTTTCTATGTTTCTACTGGGCACCGCCCACAATGCTAACAGGGAGGAGCAAAGAAGCCCTATTTACACTGGTGTAGCTACCCTGACAAAGATTTGCAAAGGCTGCTTCTGGGGCAGCACTCTTGGAAAGGAGAGCTATGACTGAGACAGCCCCTCTGCACCTCCCAGATCCCCTGCCCCCAAACTGCAGTGGAGGAAATGAGGACAATTCAACCACTGGTTTGCCACTGAGGCTGCTCTGTAACAGTCCCACCGAAAGCCGACCAGCAAACTTGCTAAACTTCACCCTCTTGGCACTCCACAGTGACGATGGGATGCCAAAACGGGCAGGATCTCGCCCGTTGGGCATGTCCCGGCTGCTGCAGCCGAGTGCCGTGTTGCTTGCACAAGTGCCATGCTGCTTGCACGCTGCTTGGTGGTGTTGCACGGGGCGAAGGGGCGGTGGGGATAGGAGCCGTGCTGGTGGCCGCACGGACGGACCGCATGTGTCATGTCCATTGCCCACCCCCAGCACAGAGGGACCTCCAGGCCGGCCTGCTCCACACGCACGCACCTCTGTTTTCACAGCATGGGACCCCAGGAGCATCTCTGCATTTGGTTATCGTGCCTCAGGACAGGAAACAGCATACGCCACGTTGCCTGCACAGGCGCTCTGGGCAAGCAGGGCCCATGGCACCGTTGGACCCAGTGCCGGTGCCTGTAGCTGGAAACAGGGCAAAGGGCTAGGGTTACAGGGTGGGGGTGGGGGGGTTAGGTTTTTGTGTTTTTTATTAAAATCTTTCTACTTCAAAATAACTACAACCAAACGTGAAAATCTGTAACAAACATAAAATGCAATCTCTTATCTTACTAATATAATTTGTCTCCTAACTTAAATCTAATACGTACATACAGCTATCACTAAAGTTCAATATCCTTCCACATGTACAATTTTAACAGTCCTTTTCTTCGTACCTAGTTGCATCTTTGTACATCAAACATTTTTATGTAATGGCTGGAGTGCCATCGGTATCCGCGGCTAGAATTTCTTCCACTTTGCTGTTGGAAGCTTTCCTTTTTCCACCTCAGAGTCTCTATCCGGCCCAAGATGAACTTGATTGCCCTCTGCAAGTTATAAGGTGCTTGCAGATTGATTTCCTCCTGCCTCTGAATGATCAGGGACAGGATTACAGTCAAATTCAGTCTGATGGTACCCTGGGGTGTCCACCAATACTGCCTTTCAGTAACAAAAGTCCCTTCCCTATTCCCTTTCTTTTGCACTGGTTTCCTTGGTCCTCTGATGCCTCCTTCTGGTTCTGCTCTTTCCTTGTGTGGCGGCCGTCTCGACCTCTTCCTCGGTGATGGACTTTTCCAATTCTCTCAAGTCTTCCTCAGCCAGTCCTTGGTGCATTACATTTAAGTCCTTTTGGGGAAGGCTGTTAGGGTTAGGGACCAAGAGTGAGGGGATGGGTTTCCCCTGCATGAAGACATGTCCCCCTTCCGCGACTAATGTGACCCCCCTCGGCTCCTCTCTGCAGTCCTGACCATGGGTCCAACATGCCAATGGTGCTGAACATAACTGCAAGATCCCACAGATGTGAATGGTGCAAGCTGAGCCAAACCATATGCAATAACCCGATGCACAGGGGTCTGCTACCTGCCCAATGAAGCCACTTTCTTACAAAGAACTGAAAGCGGCTGACATGCTCTCCTGCTGCTGCTCCCAGTCTTATCCCCAAAAGAACCACCTTGTGGGGTGGTTGTGCTGAAAGTCTGTGAGCGGCCCAAAGTCACCTTTGGGGAATAGGGGGATTTAATTCTTTACACTCTGCTGTGGGCCCAGCCCAGACTCTCTTCTAGAGCAAAGAACCAGGGTGTGCAAGGGGAGTGGGGGGAGTCCAGGCAGATCAAAGGAGCCCCATGGGGCTGAGTTACTGGGATATTTATGCTCTCACAGCTCCATCAGAAACGACACCCTAAGCTGAGTAGGCTGGGACAAATGTCCTCCATTATCCAGCCCCCCACCCAAAACACAGAATCATATTAATACCATCAAAGCTGTTCATATCGCTTCAGAGTACTCAGGTATTATCTATGTATTTAACAGATGTTCATCCCACATTTTCTTACGATAAACTCAAAGCGGCTTACCTCATTCTCATTCTCCTCCTCCTGCTCTCCATCTTATCCCCACAACAACAACCCTGTGAGGTAGGCTGCGCTGAGAGAGTTGGCTCCGTGGCTGAATGGGGACCAGAACCCGGATGGTCTGAGTCCCAGCCCTGCGCTCCTCACCACCCGGCCATTTTGTGGCACCTCTACCACCAGAGCTGCCTGCAGGGGGAGCCTCATGTGCGAGGCATGGCTGCCTGTATGTTGTCCTCCGTATTCTGGCAGCTAGTGCCAGCCGCTGAGGAGTGGGGTGTCAGTGTGGTTCCAAGCTGGGGCCCGGGTGCAAGGGGTGAGACCAGCCTCTTGCAACAGAGCACCTTCCAGAGGTGTTGGATGACAACTCCCAGCATCCCGAGCCACGTGTCATGCTGGCTTGGCATGATGGGAATGGCGCAAATGGAGGGCTGCGGAACGCGGGGGCCTGGCCTGAGCTCCCCTTCCCTGCACCCACAGCCCCATCACACCCACTCGCCGTTCTGAATGAAAGAAGGCAGCCCTGGAGGGAACCTGGTGGCATCTCATCTGGCGAGCCCCAAGAAACAGAGGGGGGCGCTCTTGCTTTCTCCCATCCAAGCAACTCCGTGCTGCTGTCTTTTGCCCTAGTGTTGCAGACTGGGGAAAAATATACTAAAAGGACTTGAGGAAGAGGATTTTCTTCTTCTGCAAAAAGGGAGGTTTCTCAGGAGCAAGCTGTGTCCCAGTTTTGCCTGGCTGGATTTCCAGTTCCAGCTTCCAAATATATTCAAAATGAAGGCTACTTTCCAGTCTCAATTTATTACACCATGTTTATTTCTTGTAATCATGATCCCCCCCCCACTTTCCCTCCCTCTCACCACCCCCCTTTGCAAGCAAACAAACTCACTTCTGCTAAACAGGAGCACAGATGTGCTTTCGTGTTACTCTTGTAATGACAGTTGCTCTGCTCATTTTCTGGGCTCTGTCCATGTGTGACTCTGTTGAGAACCTGGTGTCGGTCCATTAAAACCTCCCTCCATCCCCTGAGGGCAGTCACATTTTGGCATCAAAATATCAAAACGTTCATCCATTAGTATCCATCAAAACCTCCCTCCATCCCCTGAGGGCAGTCATATTTTGGCATGATAAAGAACTTGCTACACTGGGCACGCTAAATTTTTACTGGTGGGAAAACCGATGCATCGTTTTGCAGTGCAAACTGTTGATGCGTTTCCCGGTTTTCTAAGGGGCCTGGTATATTATTGAAGCAGATGTGCAAAGTTTTGGCACAGTTTAAAATATATTTTATTTATTCATCATGTTTGTAGACCCAATCACCCACCAGCATCAGGTTACCTTCATTTCCTGGACAGTGTCAAACTTTTTGTTTGTTTTTTAAAAAAAGGATCAGGTCCAGACAAACAGTGCAGTCCAGTCCACGTCTACTCAGAGCTAAGCCTCATTGAAGCTAATGGGACTTACTTTCAGGTAACTCGACAGGCTTGCAGCCATATTAATTTCACTTGGTTCCCACTGAATCCTTTGTTCTCCACTGATTTCTATGGGACCTACACCCAATTTAAGTCTGGATCCCAGTCCTATGTCAAATGAAATTCAGAAAAAAGCAGCAGAAACACAAAATGTAGAGGAGCAATAGAATCAATAGAAACCACATTTTAGTATCGACTTAGATGATACGCTGGAAGCCCCGGACAGACGAGATGGGTCCTTCCTGGAGCTGGAGAGCCTGGCCACCCTGATGCACTCGATGGGCGTGCCTTGCGGTGCCTGGGAAGGTCCTCCGGGAGACCACACAGCCAGCGCAGAGGAGTTTTGTTTTTCTTGTATGCTGTCAGCATGTAGATCCAAAAGGACAGGTGGCAAGCGGGCCAGAAAGTTTGGGGTGTGAGCGCTAGTAAATGGCACAGCCTGCTTTGCAGGGGTGCCTGACGGGCTCTCTCTGGGCGGCAGGAGACTCTTCTGGGCTGCGCACTATGGGATGTGCAGAGGAGGACGGCCATGAGCAGAGCCTCAGGTGCGCCTCCGTGTGTCCTCTTGCATGCACCCATTTTATATTGCACGATCTCTCGGATCAGGAGCATCCAAGTGAGCAGCACCCCGATGAGTGTTCCTGCAGCGCTTGGGAGCGCAGGGCAGGCAGCCGCGCTCCACGGCCATCGGTGCTCGAGCCAGAGGAGCCTGCTGCAAAGGTCGGCACAGTCACAGAAGGTGACAGAGGAGCTGAATCCAGAGGAGGAGTCCTGCAGTCCCGATCTGTTATAGCTGTGAGACTGCCGGGCACAGCCAAGCCAGGCCAAGAAGAAAAGAGGGCCTAGACGTGAGAAAAGAAGGAGAGAGTTAAATCCAGCTTGTCCGATGAGCTGCATCATGAGTACTTGGAAAGGCACACTAGCAGGGTCAACACAGGTCTCCTGGTCTATTCTAGCCAACTGACCCATTTCTGCCAATTTTGGAGGATCAAATAAAAGAGAAATGGTTTGTGGCTGCGTACAAGAAGCAAATGGTCCTCTTTGGCATTACCCCATGTCCAGCCGCACAAGAGTAATATAGTGTAAGGCAGCAGTACAAAACCAACACAAAAACTAGGGATCTTTGCAGAATCTGAGATGGATTCCTTGCTTGATTTTGCGGTTCCGCTTTACCAGTCAGTCGCTTTGCACAAGGGCAGACCTGATCCAGGGCGAATCCGTGGTTCTCCCAAGACAGCCTGCACCAGGCATCGTAATCGGCATCGCAATGTCCAACGTACTGGCATCTCATGTGATTGCATCCCAACCCACAGCTTATTTCTGCCAATATATTCCAGATTTCGTCAGATTTGTTATGTTGTGGTTTTCTTCTGCAGGCTCCTGAGGGGTGTGTGTGTGGAGAGCGAGCGAGTGAGCGAGTGAGCAAACGAGAGAGAGAGATAGAGAGAGAGAGAGAGAGAGAGAGAGAGAGAGAGAGAGAGAGAGAGAGAGAGAGAGAGATGTTGTGGTACAATTTTGGGGCCAGGACGAGAGGTCTTGGTGGGCATGGGGAACAGAAGTTGTAGCACACATTCCCTTTTCTGATGATTTTTTGTGAGGGAAGAGGAAGAGCTGTCAGTTCTTTTTGTATTTCTTTACACAGAAAAGCAAAAGAAACTTAAAGAACATTCATCTGCACCTACACCCTCTCCAAGTCCTCTAGCTTCTTCCACAATTGCAATTGTGTGTGACACAAACTCACAAATATATGTATTATTTAGCATGTTCCCAGCAGCGATAAAAGCCTTTTGCATAAATACCACACCTGTGTTCCTTCATGGAAAAGGGCTCTCAGTGTTCATCGTCCTCAGATGTGCGTTTCTAGAAGTTAGTTTAAAGTTGTTTCAAAACAGAAAAACAAGCAAGTGTTTAGCAAGCAAGGCTATTTGAGATAATTCCCCTCTTCCAGTGGCCCCATGTCAATATCTTGCCTCACACTGTGAAGGAAGGCCTGCCAATCCTCCGCAAAGGCTTTTGAGGGTTTGCAAGAGCCTACTGTGATTGGGAAAATTTCCCTTCAAAGTTCAGACTTGGCATATTTCCTAGTCAACAAGGCTTGGTGGAGAAACAAACTGTGCCTGTGCCCTGAGTAGGCAACGCTGAGAAGACTCGGGATGCAGTGATGTGATGACCCAGGAGGGGGTCTGCGCTTCACACTTCCTCTTTGACCCAAGATGAAGTCTCTGTCTGTTGCCAGTCCACGCTGAAGCAAGCTGATTCGATGGCTCTTTTTATGTTGCAAGCCGTCCTGAGGCTTTTTGCGACAGGACGGCATATAAATATTCTAAATAAATAAATAAATAAATAAATAAATATTTGATAATGTATGCTTGATTGTTGTAGTCTGCATTCCATAGTACCTTTCCCTTGGTATAACCAAAGAATGCTATCTAAATATATACATATAAATATGTGTAGTTGTTTCCTTTGTTGCTCTTGATGGTCCCTCCGACAGTGTCAGCTCTCCCTCCTGCCATTGGCGATGTGAACATGTTAAGAAACTGGCTAGCTTGGATGTGCCTAAATGCAGGCTGAACCTCCACTTCTGGAACAGCCGGAGGCGCACTAGCTTGGCAGCCAAGGCAGTCATTGAGAAAACAGCATTCAAAAATCACATAGGCACTAGAAGGAGAATTTTTTCTCATCAGCAGTGATTTCACTGAACATACGTGATAACCCGCATTAGACAGTAATTGGTTGGCTGCTCTGAGTGCATAAGCATGGGTGTGTGTGTGTGTGTGTGTGTGTGTGTGTGAGAGAGAGAGAGAGAGAGAGAGAGAGAGAGAGAGAGAGAGAGAGAGAGAGAGAGAGAGAGAGAGAGAGAGTTAGGGATGTGGAAATCGGCAAAGGTCAGCAAGGTCAGCAAGTTCCATGTCAAAGCTCATAGCAATGCAAGTCTTGGTCAGGTTGCAAGCTTTTTTTCCAAGCTTAGTATCTTGCATGGAAGAGGTGGGTAACCCTGATATGTAGTAAGGGGCTGACTCAGTAGTTCTGATGTTTGTGATGATTGATGTTGTTAGTACTGTTTTAAAATTTAATAAAAAAGGACTGCAAAAAAAAAAAAGAAAAGAAAAGAAAAAGAAAAAAAGAAAAAGGAAGAGGTGGGTAACCCTGAGATCTGACTTGCAGCTCCCGTCAGAAGTGCAATAGAAGAAAAGGGAAGTGTGCATCACAGAAGCAAGGCAAGGCATGTTACCTGACCAAAGCCAGAGCAGAGCAGAAGGGAAACAACATTCAAGATTTATTTATTTAGAAAGTTTGTAGGCCATCTGTCATCTCTGGATGGCTTACAACATTATTTCAATCCTCCATAAAATAAGTTAACTGTTCCACTCTGAGCATAAAACTAATCTATTTAAAATAAATAAATCTAACGCAATTAAAATTACTATATGTTAAACTATTGGTCAAATGAAAAGGTCTTGACATACAATGACATATAAAGCATACAATGACAGCACCAGGCGGACCTCTCGAGGGAGCGCATTCCATAGTCAGGGCACCACTGCAGAGAAGGCTCTCCTCCAAGTACTCTGTCTCCTAACCTCTTTCAAAGAGGGTTCCTGGAGGAGTATTGTTCTCTTAGTACTCACCAAATTTTGCAATACGTGTTTCACAAGTCCCGTTTGTCCCCGTGGCACACACGCTTTCGCCCCAGATGCAGCTGTTGTAAGGATTTGCTACCTCACAGGCATGGCAGTTCAAGGCACTGGCTACAGAAATCAGAGGAAAGAGAGAGCTGGGGCTTGGAGTACATGTGAGCAGAAGATGGACATGAATTCAAAACTACTCAGTTAAAAGAGGGGCTTTCATGGCAGAGTTCCCCCCTTCAGTTATCCTGTTGTGCTAATTTTACAAAGCAGTCAGAAAGAGACAAGAGGTGAGGCCTCATATTCTAGATTCCACTCTGGGGTTACTGGGATGCGTCCATTCCCAAATGCTTCATTATCATTTGGAGGCCAGATCTGAGCAAGAAAGAGCTTCTGTGTGTTGTAGACTTGGCTTTTGCCCCATTCTGAGCATCCTAAGCCATCTAAAAGCACAATAAAGAAGAATTCAAACCTCAAAGTGTGTCTACAGCAGTATTCTGGTCCAAGCTGCACATTTTGGGACCACCAGAGCTTGAATGATGAGTGAAAAGTGGGCAAGACTTGAATAATATTCAGAAGCCCGGTCCCTCTGCTGACAAGGAATTGAAACATGAGGCTGAAGTAAACACAGGGAAATTTTGCTGGCTAACTTTTTAACAGAAAAGACAAGGCCCAAGCTACAAGACACAAATAACTGGGAGATAAAAACTGTTGAAGCCGCCTAGCAGACGGAATATTCAGGGAACACGCCTGCCACACCCACACTCAAAACTCTGTCAGGTTGGTTGAGTCTGTGTTTTGCGGATGGCCAGGCATCTTTCCTTCTGCCCTGCACTCACTGACAGAATTCGTGTGCAAGAACATTGCTCCATTTTCACAAGTGCACCTTAGTGTACACTCACTTACCCATCAAAAATAAAACAAAGACAAAAAAACCTGGTGCACGTCCACAGTATCTCCACAAATACAGGTCACATCGGTGGCCTATAAATACATGTATAAATGAATGAATGGATGGATGAATGAATGAATGGATTCTGTTGCAACTGCATGATTTTCCCTCACCCCAAAATTAAACAAAACGTGCCCCCTAGAACAGTAGCAGAGAGGGCACCATATTAGGTGAGCTCCTGTACTTACAAAGGTGTTCTGAATTCTACATGTTTCCAAATGCTTTAGCCAGAATAGCTGAACGTAAAATTTAAAGTGCAAAGGCAAAGGCTAAGGCAAGCATCATCTGCTAGTAGAATAAAAATAGGGGCATATGAGAAATTCATTCCGGTTTGTATTCAATCAGAATTTACCCAGTTTGGACCCTCAAACCAAAAGTGGACATGAGCATGATCTATGGTCGAAGTCTCCACCTTTCCGAGCATGTAATGCGATTCAAAAAACAAGCATGTTCAAAAATGCAAATGCATGAAAAATGTACATAAAATACATTCTTTTGACCAATGTGCATCAACGCTGTATAACCGATGAGAGAAAAGGCATACGTTTCCAAATGCACACAATTCTTGTGTATATTTAAGGTACGTGCATGATATTTTTATTCAAAAGACAAAATGTGCCACTTGATTCAGAAATGAATCAGAACATACTTCAAAGTGGCATTCAGAGAACCTCAGCAAACTCGAACTCAGCAGGGGACTTACCAGTTGCTAAGCAGGCTAAGAAAGAGAGCAGAACCAGTGGCTTTCCGCTCATGGCTGCTTTCCTCTCCATCCAGCCAAAGGTGGGTGGGTAGTGGGTGGGATGTGGCTGAAGTGAACAACCCCACCAGGAACTGAATGCTGCTAGGGAAGCAGAGGAAGAAGAGACGGGACCCAGCGTCCAGTGCTGCTCAGCTCCTGCTGCTGCTCAGGGCTCCCCTCCACAGCAAGCACACCTGGGTTTGCTCAGCGGCCATCAGCAGCCAACTGATGTTTACATCTGTGGGCGAACAAGGAAAGCCTCAAGCCACCGGGACCTATGGAAGGCATTGGTTGGCTGTCTGGCTTCTGGCTCCCTCTGGAGTCAAGCGATCAGGTTGAATTTTAACTCAATTGTTACAGTGTGTTACTTTTTAATTGTTACTTTGACAATGCAAACTACAAACACGGAAAGATTGCTTCAGGCTGCCAGAAGAGAGATAAGTTCTAGGTAGGCTTTGCATAACCCTGCACCTCATGAGCTTCTGGCAGTTCCTGGGTTAGCACACCATGAAGGAGACTTGTCTACTGTTGCCCATCCCTCAAGGTGGGTTTCTGTACAGGGCCGTCTGCCTGGCTGCAAGCCTTTTGGATAGCTCCAGCCCTCTTCATCTGACACCGAACTCTGCCATCTTATTTCCACTCACCCTCCTCTTCATTAGGGGCCACCAGTTCAGAGGGCCATGCCTGGCAACTTCGAAAAGATTCGATGACAGCTGGCTTCCTACTCTTCGTCCCTCCCCTGCTCATCTGTTTCCTCCACCCCCCCCCCCCAGCCTCAGTTTCTTGTTGGGGGAACAGAATGAGCTGAGAAGCACCAGTGTTTACCTAGTAACTATTTGTAGCCACAAGAAAATCCGGGGCAGAATCTAAAATAGTGCACTCAAATGCTGAGCACCTCTCCTACTCCAGGTTGGATCTGGGCTCGCCAGCTCCTTGAGATGACAAGTGAACCCCACTGGTCTGCTGAAAAGCAGTGCCTGACTGAACCACAGAGCTGCAGAAGTGCTGCAAAACTTCTCCAGCTCAGCCACGCTTGTGTGAAGTCTGCTGCCATAAAGCAATGTGGGTGATGCAAAATGCAGGGAGACTCAGTGCAGGGGAAAACCAAGCCTCCTGAAGATTTATGGCCCAATCTAGACCCTAGAAAATATCCCAGTCATGAGATTGTTTAGTGCTGCCCCTCTAGTGCAGGGCTAGGCCACCCAGAGCTCCCCAGATGGTTTGGACTACAACTCCCATGATCCCTGAATATTGCCCATGCTGCCAGGGCTGATGGGAGCTGTAGTCCAAAACATTTGGAGGATACTGGATTGTAGAAACCTGCCACACACGGGCAACAAAGAATGCACTGGAAGTGTGTATCTCTAGACCTGCTGTTTTCCTGAAACAGGTGAGAAAGACCTCAGGATCTATTTGTTTCCACACCCCAAAGAACCCAGAGACCCACAGATGGGGACATGCGGGAGGGAAGAGGAGATGGTGATGATCCTTGAGCAACATACACTGGGAAGACCTGTGCAAACATGGACAAAGCTACATCTGAATTACTACAGATGTGGGATTCTGAAGACCACCCTTTGGCCAGAAAGAACCTTTGCTAGTTGCTTAATGGTAGACAGCACGGAAATGGAAATCTGGCAGCAACCCCCAGAAATACGCAAGCAGGTTCTGGCCTAGAGGATGTTAGCAAATTCTGAGGACGAAAGGATCTGCCGAGAGGGAGCCCCATCAGCCAACTGGTCAGACAACTTTATTAATCCCTTCAGCCAAAGGCTGTAGCAAGCAGTACACTTTTCAAGCAAGACATTCAAAAATAATAATAATGAAAAGCACGATCCTGCCCCACCATACAGCTTTACGCTATTTTATGCTATATGATCCTCTTCATAAGTGGAGCATCTTTAAACCATTATCACCTGGCAGATAAGCAACGTGCACCGCGACCCTGGTCTAGACTGCAGACTTGGCTGTAGGGAGGCAGATTCTGTATACCAAAGCTAACCAGCCATTTCTAAGTTTTGCCTTTAAAGCAGGGGGAGGGGGGGTAAAAAATTAAATACTTCAATTATGTTGGAGGGCCCTGCATAAAGCCCAGCCTTGTGATCCATTTCCCCAAGGACCCTGCTTCACTTGGTAGAGCGGCCAGAGAGTTTCAGGTTGAGTAAAGGCCTGGATGGAGTGAGGCCCCGTGAGGAGGCAGGCTCTGAACCAGCAGCGGGCGAGCTGCAGCCTGCCCGATTCTTTGGCCACGGTGCCCATCAGCCTTAGTCAACGTGAGTTGCAGGCCAAAAAATGTGGGAGCAACAAGGTTGCCCAAGTTGCCCTTGAGCCTTTCCTTCTCAAAAGGGAGAGTCTCCATTTCCAAGAAGTCTTGTGCAGGTTATGCTTGAACAGGAAGCTGGAGGGGTCAACACCATGGGAGGAGTCTCCAGAGATCGAAGAGTCTCTCCCCTTTGGAAAAATGCCCCCTGCGCAGAAGATGACGGGGTTGGAGGGTGCTGGAGCCAGCCTGCTCGACCCGACTCCCACTCCTTGCACATTTACTGTGCAGTTTTGAAATGTTTGAATAAGGCTTAGGTTTGAATCCATATTAGATCAAGTCTCAGCCTTTCAGTGTGAGTAGGAATATTCCATTTCCCAGAATGGTCAAAAGGAAATACCCTTTTGGGATCATGGACACCTGGAACTGCAAAGACTGAGAAATTGTGCTCAGATCCCTACAGGTGGAAAAATTCCCAGGTGTTTTTTCCTCCTCAAATGTGGCTGGAATCTCTGGTCTGGGAAGCAGAGACTTAGATCTAGAACCTAAGGTCTTCCAACCAGAAATGTAGCTCTGAATTTGCTAATGGAAGAGCAATCTTCAAGCCAATGTTATGCAGTATCTAAGTCAGCGTTAAGGAACCCAGGGCTTTCCAGATGTCATTGACTGTCAATGCCTATGATGCGATCTGGAGTCTAGGAACATCTTTACGGACACAGCTTCCCCACATCTGGTACAAGTGCCTTTGCTTTTACTAACATTTACACATAGATTTTGACTGAGTGTTCACATTGACATATTCTGAGCTGGACTGTGCATGTGGGTTGGAGGAGAAGGAAAGAGAGAGAGGAGGATGGGGCTTTAGGGACAAACCCTAAACCTTCCTCATTGGGTTTTCACAGATTGGCTGGTATCTGGGTGACCCTCTGAAACTGCTTTGTAGCCTGGTGTTTTCTGGGCTGACCCCCAGCCACTCTGATCAGTCTCTAGCAAATGGGGATCTTCCTGCTACCTGAGATCATTTTAGTCGTGAGTGTTTGGGTGTTGGACCATCTGCATCCACAGCCTAAGCTCTGCCACTCAACTATATCCATCCGTGACCAGCAGAGAAAGCACAAAACAAGCCTTAGTGTGTGATGCAAAACATTGCTAGGAATTCAGTGTGTGTAATGTACATTATTGGTTTAGTCTAGGGGTAGGCAGAAGGTAGATCTCCAGAGGCTTTGGACTTCAGCTTCCAGCCTTCCTGCCTGATGGACATCAGCCAGGGCTTACAGGGTCCAAAGCCAAAACATCTGGAGAGCGACCATCAGCCTATCCCCTGGTCTCTTGTGCTCTGTACAGACCTTCACTACCTGTCATTCGTCAAGCCAAAGCATGCCAACGCTGCCTAGAGAGGCGGAAGTAACAGGATCTGTATGGAGCTGTGGTGCCATCAGACTTGAGGGGACAGGTGTTGTGTGTTCCTGTCGCCAGAATGAGCACAAAGGCCCCAAAAAGCAGCAGGGCTGCCTCGCTACATTTTGAAGCAAGTAAAATTATACACTGATTAAAAACAGCTATTCGTTATCTGATGAATAGTCTTTCCCCCACGAGGTGCCTTCCAGATCTTCAGGTGCCCTGACATTCCCTTTCATCCCCGCCAGCATAGTCAACCGTCAGAAATTCTAGGACTTATGATCCAAAACATCTGGAGGACACCAGGTCAGGGAAGGTTTGGACAAACTGGGGAGAAGGCAGCTCTCAGTGGCTCCGGCATCGGCGGCCGTGTGCCCATGCGGCTGAGGGACTTGGCCAGGAGGGGGCGCTTCCACTCAGATCCTGCTTGAGGATCCTTTGGGCGGCCGGTTGGCCACGGTGAGACAGAATGGTGGACTCCGTGGACCTCTCATCTCCAGCACGGCTTTTCTTATTTTCTTGTGTTTTAAATTCCTAAGTTGTAGAATTACCTAACTGTATCATGGATATTAAGCTCTCACTGGTCTGCATTTCACTTGGAGGAGTTACTAAGTGAGCAGGTCTGTTGATGGGTTCCCAGAGAGATCAGACTCCTTTGGGAGGGAAGGACAAACCGGGATCCCGAACACCCCAGGGAGAACAACGCTCCAGGCGACCGGCGAAGCGTTTCCCTGGAGCGAAAGGGGCATCATGGTCGGCCTTCGTTGTGCATGTGCTGCCACCGCCACCACCCCATGCTAAGCGGAGTCTGGTTCCGAGCCGGAGGCTGGGCCCCGTCCAGTTAAACGTTGCACAGGTTGGTGTTGCAGCAAGTGCGCTCATAGGCCATCCGGAAGGCGCTGTCCCTCCTCTCCATCTTGTTGCAGAGCTCTGCGAATTTGCCGCAGCCGTGTGTTTTGTAGAGCGGCAGCTCACCTGAAGTGGAGGAGAAAGGGCAAGGGCAAGGGCAAGGAGAAGGGCAAGGGAGAGATTACTGTAACTTCTTCCTTCATGCAGTTCAGGTGTTCACTTACCAGGTAGGTCTGAAAGGTGAGAGAAGGGGCCACCCCAGCCCTGCCCCTCTTCATCTGTGCTTGCAAGGCCTGAGGGCCGCCCCCCCCCCCATTCGTAGGAGGGGCCAAAGTATGCTTGCCGTGTCTGCAACTGTCCCCACTTTGGCTTTGGCCTTGCGCCACTGGAATGCAGCCCTTGAGAGCAGCTTCCTCGGGCCAAAACAACCCTTGAGAGCAGCTCCCTCAGGGTCTGCCTCCCTCGCCATGCATTGCCAGGGCCAGCAGCCCTTGCTATTATGCCCCAGCTACCTGATAGCCAAATGACTTATGTAGCCTCCCCTGATATTCTTGGATCCCCCCCGACCTGCTCCTTTGTCTGGCCCCTTTCTGCCATTCTTAAGGTGCTTCTGTATTTGCTTGGGTGAGTGAATTTTTGATTCGCATCTTCGGTTTGTAAGCCATTTGGAAACCGGCAAGTGATTCTCAGAGGGGCTCTCTCAGAGAGACCCTCCTCACCATCGCTCCTGGGCTTGCCTGCCTCTGGATCCTGGGCCGGTCTGCCCCACTGCTCAGGAGAGGGCACAGTGAGTGGAGACTGCTTCCCCTGCGGGCTTGTGGGACGGCTCACAGGCTTGGAGGAGGAAGAGGAAGGAGAGCAGGGCCAGAGGGCTGTGGGAGGCGGCAGGTGCCCTGGTAGGCCACCTCTTGGCTCCTGAGGGTGCTGGCTGCCCCTGCACAATTCAGTGGCATTCTCTGTGCTTGTCTTTACCTGAGTAAACCTTGGTCGTCTCACAGTACTGGCCAGCACCTGCTCTGCAGGGCTCCCCTGAGCGGAAGCAGAGGGATCCAACTTTGTAATGGCAGACTCTGCACACAAGGCCTTGAACTGCAAGAGAGAAATTGGAAGACAAGCAAAGTTTGATCAGACCCTGTGGTCACAAAGATGCTCTCTCGCCCTCTCGCCCTCCCTCCCTCTCTTTAAGAAATCAAGGAAATATACATGGTTCTTCCCATACGGCCGCTGCATGCTTTTATGCCCAGAACAACCCTGTGAGGTGAGCCAGCACGTTCATGGCCTAGCAGGGATTTCAACCTGGGTCTGCCTGGTAAAAAGCAAATGCTTGGATCACTGCACCAGTCTTACGCTGTGATTCACCTTTCCATGCCAATAGGTCAGGAACAGGCCTTATCTGCACCTAGGTGAGGGTCCCAGCCAGCTTCATCCTCCAGCTTTTAATGCTAGTTGATGTTGTTTACTGATGGAAGTATTCTTTGTGTGTGCATGTGTGTGTGTTTGTGTGCATGCCTGCACGCACCTGTATGCTCATGTATAACAAGACAGAAACAATTTCAGTAATGAGTAAATAAAAGGAAATGGGGGGGAAAAACACCCATTAAGCCAGATCACAAGCAACCTGTTTCTGGCCTGCTCAGTTTCACCAGCAAAAAGACGGAAGACGGAAGGAGTGCAGACCAAGAGATTTCCTGAGACATTTGTAAGACAAAGCTTATGTGTATGATCATGTTGTTGTTTTTACAGGCACAGAAGGGTGTTGCTGTTTTGTTGCAAGTATAACAATAACAACGGGCAACAACCTGCCCCCTCCCCCACAAAGCATCATGCACGAAACGTATTCTGTGAACTCTCGAAGGCAGCTCTGAAACTGCCGCGAGCAATAAAATAGCAGCATTCTGGATCCCATCCAACAGAGACTGCGCAGTGATGAAAACGGATAATACTTTCTTTTGTTTTTGCCTGTATCAGGTGATGCAGAGGGAAAGGAATGCTGTTCTCTCCTGGAACACCCAAAAGGTTGTGCAAGGACTACCTGTCCATCCCTGCTTGCTGTGGGAGCCCAGTGCTGTACTGGCGTATCTGGCCAGCAACAAAGCAATCTTAAATCAACTCTAGCAGCTGTGGCAATGGTGGATTGAGGGTGTTTTGCTTTGCTGTGCTTTTTATGGCTGTTAAGCAACTTTCTCCAGTGAATAAAGATTCTGACTTGTTCATCCTTTCCCAGCCTGGTTAGGTCCTCCAGACTTTAGACTACCGCTCCCCTTATCCCTGACCATTGGCTGTGCTGATTGGGGATGGTGGGAGCTGTAGTCCAACAACAACTGAGCACCCAGGACTGGGAAAGGTGGTGCTTGAAGTATTAAGGAAAAATACATAATGAAAAGCAGCACCAAGCCATACAAAGGAGGATCAAAGAAGTCAAGCAAAGCACACAGTAATGAACAACAGAGCTGAAAAGCAGACTATTAAGGCCACAGAAAACCGCAGAAATAAAAGCAGCAGAGCACAGGTTCAAAACAACCACAAAAAAGTGGAAAGCTTTATGGCATTATTATTCAAAATATCAGACAACCAGACTAACTGTCTGGTACCCAGCAGATGGCAAAGGTGGTGCCGGGCAAACAAGTCCCGAGAGATCTCCACTGCTGCGGAATGGCAGCAGCAAAGGCGCTCGTGCTCTGCGGCCGCAGCCTCCCCGGCCCGCGAGGGCGGGGACACCTGGAAGAGAGGCCCTGGAGGGCTGGGCTGGTGGCCGGCTTCCTCCCGGAGCCTCTTCCCAGCCTCCTTCAGCTAGCATGAACGTGTCGCAAAACCTGATGGGGCCACGGTGGGAGGGCGAGGCCCACCTTGCTGGAGGCCAGCGAGGGCTCAGCTGTGGGCAAGGAGTTGGTGCCAAGGAAGCTGCAATGAGAAGCCACCCTGCGAGCCGAAATAGGGGGCGGCTCTCTGTGGGGGCTCCCAGACTGTCTTTCCCTATCCGGCTGGCACCCAGATGGTGATGTGGGCAGAGAACAGCCTGCGATTACGGAGGCCTGTGAAACTGCACTAAAGGGAAGGGAAGGGGAGGGAAGGGAAGGGGAGGGGAGGCGAGGCGAGGCGAGGCGAGGGGAGGGGAGGGGAGGGGAGGCAGGTCTCCTGGCTTTTCTTGGCATTATTTCATTTCCAAAATTAGGGGTGCGGGGACCCCTAGATACCCCACATTTCTCCTGTCCTGGAAGCCCCCTGTTTGTTGGGGCTGGCTGTGGTGATCGGTAGGAAACCAAGGTTGAAAGAGCAGGGTGAGGGAGATGTTTTTCAGTTCACAATTTAAAGTGAATTAACTTAATTTCAAACTTTTCACATACTGTGTAAAGCGGAACTCACAGCTATCTGTCAAAATTTGTAATTCCAGTTTTGCAGTGCAGTTCTCCAGTCAGAAACTGCATGCGCACACACACGCGCGTGTGTGTGTGCGCGCACACACACACACACACACACACACAGGATACATAGTGATGCAGCACACAAAAATGCATATGTTAGTGAAAGTAACATTCAGAATGACTTCATATTCAGAAAACATACAATGAATGTGTGTGTTAAGCAGTGTTTTGTAGAAAATGTTAGAAAAAATGCACCATAATGTGTACAAATTTTGATATGAAACTTTAAAACTATTCAAGACTGGAAAAACAACAAACTGAGAGCAACTAAAATTGACAGGTTTATCCATCCTTATTAAGATGTTGGTTGTGGAGGAAATCAGTGGAGAAAAATGGCTCCTTTTCTCTCACAAGATTGAAAATTTACCAAATCAAATTCATTGGCTGTTAAGTTCAGGGAACTATGTGCATGTGTGTGTGTGTGTCTTTCTTCATATAACACAGAATTCATCCATAGAACACCCTGCTCAAAGATACGAGTGATGCCACAGGTGAAATGGCTTTTAAAAATGGCAAATTCATGTATGACAGATCAACCCTTCGTAACTAAACATAAAACCCCCATTTTCAGGAACAGTATCTCTCTGTTGACTTATTTATGATATTTATATCCCACAGTTTTCCTGGACTTATTTATTATATTTATAACATAATATATTTATAATATAATAAATTATAATATAATACAATAAATTATATTTATAATATAATAAATAAACTTTTCCTTTCCAGGAGCTCAGGGCTGCTTATAAGGTCCGCCTCCTCTTTCCTTTTTCCTCATAACAAGGAGCTCTGAGGTTGGTTGGGCAGAAGGTCTGTGACTGCCCAAAAGTCACCCACTGAGCACCACAGCTGAGAGGGGACTGGAACTCGGGTCCCCCGAGTCTCAGTCCGGGGTCCTTAACCACAGCACCACACTGGCTCTCTATTTACTGCAAGCAGAGTTCAGTCAGCAGTCAGTGGCTCCCTCTGGAGAGCCTTCCTCTTGTTTTGCAAAGAGGCATCCAGCCGTTCCTGCTCCGAGGAGGACCAGTTGCCTCTCTGGGGCCCATCCTACAGGGCAGGCCCTGCCCAGAAGCCCCTCTGCCCCGCTGCTGGGAGATGCTTCCTGGGGGTGATTGCCAAATCAGGCAGATCACTCGGGGCAGGAGTCCGATGCATGACTGCTGTGGCTCTCTGCGCTCCAGAGCAAGGCATGCCTTAAAGACTCCACCCACACACTGCTTGGCTGGATGCGGTAAAGGGAGAAGCCGCATGAGTCACCCCCTCGAAACTTTCCTCAGGCTGTCGAGTTCAAGACGCAGCTGAAGCTGTAAACAGCCCCAGACAACGAAGGTGATTTGGCTCAAAGCAGAGATTACCGAGACCGGCGCTGCTAGTGGTTCCTGTGAACAGGGAGACGGAGCTGTTCCCTGGACAGTGGAAAGCTCAGGCCCTGCTGATGCACCCTCTGGATCTGGTCTGCCTGCAGCTGTCCTCATACCACGGAATAAGCCCCACGCCTCCAGCAAGGACCCAGACGGTCCATTTCTTAGAACAACGGTGCACAGTTAGATTTCACAAGGGGGCCAGAGAGCCAGGAGAGCAATGGGGTTGCTGGAAGTGAGCCGCATTTGCGTAGCTCGGCTTTGCCATCACACACAGCCAAGCATCTTAAGGCCCTTGGAAGGAAGTCCTTAGCGTGGCGGTCCTTTGACTGGATCTGTGGAAGCAGAGTCTCCAGTCCTGGAGGAGTGGCGTGGAGGGGAAACTCAGGCCAGGGAGCCAACCGTGGCCCTCTTGGATGGATATATATATCCTTTCCCCATCCCCTTCCCCACTGCTGCCAATCCTTTGCTGGTTTGCTGGCTTCTGTACATTCTGAAAAGTTGAAATGCACTTCTTAAGATTCGGCCACTGGCAGGAGGCCCTGTAAGCTATAAGGTGTGTGTGTGTGTAATTCTGTCTGCCTGTCTTTCTTGTATTTAACCATCTCAGTAATTGTCAGTCAGTAGTTCCTGCATTTCACGCAGACTGA
Organism: Varanus komodoensis; assembly: GCF_004798865.1. NCBI lineage: Eukaryota > Metazoa > Chordata > Lepidosauria > Squamata > Varanidae > Varanus > Varanus komodoensis. The sequence goes on from NW_025335455.1 coordinate 229,466, forward strand.
GTGTGTATACAGAACTGCCCATCTGAGGTTCACATTTCATGCTGTTGATGAAGTGCTTTGTGTGCGAAATATTAGGCCAGAGGGAATGGATTTGTCCTTAAGGTGCTGCGAGAGTACTGTTGTTAATGTGTTCAAAAGCATCAGTGGAATGCTCTAGGGTGGCTAGAGGCGCGAGGCTGCACGTGGTCGCTAACGCTATGTTTACAGAAGCATCCTTCAGGCATTTCCGGTAATGTCTCCAAAATGTATATAATTTGCCTCAAGAACTCTGGATAAATGTACATCCAAGTATATTCTGGTTATTGAACAAGAGTAATCACCAAAGTCCTTAACATTGTTAATCAAAAACATGCATCGCATTTTTAAAACCAAGCTTTATTTTTAAAATTAATCTCCATAACCTTGTTAGTGTTTATTATTTTTATCATCCCCAGAAAGTTACTGCAGTCTTTCCTAACCTGATACCCTCCAGCTGCATTGAACTACAATTTCCATCATCCACAGCCTGGCAATTGGTAGCCTGTCGTCTGCCCTTACTCAGGTTTATGACCTCCACATGTTTTGCACTACAGAACCCTAACCCTAATAGTTAGGGTTATGATCCCTAACCATTGACTATGTTGGTTAGGGATGATGGGACCTGTAATCCAACATATCAGGAGAGTTCCAGACTACCGGCTACCAATGTCTCTATATATAGTCATCCCACTTGGACATCCCACTTGGATGCCCAGTATGTGGGACTGCCTTTGAAGACGGTCCAGACTCTGCAACTTGTTCAAAACCGGGCAGTGCAGACCCGGCCTGGCACGTGAGAGCACGTCACGCCGGCCCTCCACAGGACACAACGGCTGCGGGTTGCCATCCAGGCCCAGTTCAAAGCGCTCACAGTAACACACGAAGCCAAATGGCGTGGGGCCAGGCTATCTGAGGGAGTGCCTCTCCCCATACATGCCCTCCTGGTCACTCTGGTCTCCCTCTGAGGGCCTCTTCTGCATCCTTCCCCTGCTGAAGGGGGGGGGGTGAGATGGGCATGCTCCTGCATTGCACCCCAACTATGGAATTAAATTCTGTACGAGATTAGGTTGGCACAGCCATTATATTCTCTTAGACACCAGCCGAAGACCTTTTTCCCCTGCAGGCCTTTTGGAAGGTGAATCTGTTGAGCTTTGCTTTTAATGTATTGTTTAATATTGATTGCTGCTACCATTTTATAATTTTTATAATTTTATATTTTATGACTGTAAGACTTATGGATTGTGCTTAATTATTTTAGTACTGTTGCTGTAACTCTGCTTTATGCATCATTCCCCTTCTCCATTTATATCAATTTATCTTATTTAATTTTTAATTATTATTATGAATAGTTATTCTTTATTTGGTATTATTGATTTTATTGTTGTTATTGCTTTTATTGCATTTGTTGATTTTATTCTAATGCTTTGTGGCACTGATTATATGTAGCCTGCCCTGAGAGTCTATGGCTAATCGAGCGGCATACAGATCAAATAAATAATAAATGAATAAATATGGTAATTTAACTGAAAGAAATTCACTTCTGTTTGCCTCAAAGTGTCAGAGGAGGAGGAGAGAAATGGCTGGTCTCTAAAAATAAGTTGAAGTTTATGGTAGGAACCAATTTAGACCCTTGGCCCAGCATGGCTCGCAAACGGGTTTCTTTATTGGTTCAAAATCTAATGCTGGTTCTGTAACTGGCTTTCCGTTGTCGCCACTACATAAACAGGGTGCCCACAAATCACATATCGGCCACCGGTCTGGAAAGATGACATTTACATTTGGCATACTTGCCTCCACCCACATCTCAAAATATGCCGTCTCCATGGACGGGAGCGGCAAGCAGCATTCTCTCCCTGCACCCCCACATCCCGTGCAATTGGATGGAGCAAATATATTCCGTTGGATTATATACACCGAAAGAAAAGAACAGAACTGGCTGGCTGCATGCACACTCCCGAATGGCTCCATCTCAGAAGCTGGAGCTACTAGAAGCTGGAGCACAAGTTACTAGGACTTTATTGGTCTTGCTAGTGTCACTGTGCGTGGTCCTAGCCAAAAGTCAGCATCTGTGTCTGTTTAACTAGAGATCAGGGGATTATAAGCAGCAGTTAAACCTAAACAAAATTAATTCATCCCCAATTCAACAGTTTGAACATCTTAGCATCCTGCAGACTCACTCCAACTCTCTCTCCCATCAGTGACCTTTTAGATTTGACTTACCAAAGGAGAATATATATGCCCATGAGAGATTCATGAAACTGAAGGTTTTTAAAAGTGGTGGAGATTCACCTCCCTGCCACCACAAAATGGATCAGAGCTACAAACTGAGCGCACTGCAGCCTAGAAGTTACCTGCTAAAGATGCAAGAGAAATTGCTCAATTTACATTATATTGCAGTCTTGTCTCATTTCATACTTCTTTACCTCTGTGCAAACTTTATACTTCTCCAGATTTTGTATTGGAGTTGTCCAATCAAGCAAGGTATACAAAAATCCAAGAATTGGTAGAAATAGCATTAAAATTGATATATTAGGAAAATGTATGAGGTAAAAGACATGCATTAGGATATATCCACACAAAAACTATTATGAATTTTCGTATTTCACATTTAATGAAAAGTTAATTTGGAGCTTAAGATTTTTAAAAATGAGAAACTGAGAAAAACTGAAAGGGACAGATTTGCCCATACCAACTTGTAGGGTAAGTAATGTGCAAAAATAGCAAGCACAAGGTTCAGCTTTTCCTAAGGCTTCTCTATGCAGCTTGAGGTGCCCCCAGTTAACATCCCATCCCTTGTCTTACATATCTCCTCCAGATGAATCGTCATGCAAACATTTCCCCAAAAACAGCTCCTTTTATTTATAAAGCCTGTAACTTACCAGCTGTGCAGAAGAGCAGAGCAGAGAAACCCAGGAGAAAGTATTTGTTCATCTTGATAAATTTCACAAGGGAGAAAGGGACTGTGTGGCGATGCCGAAGGACTGGGGAGAAGAGGAGAATTCAACTCAACTGTGCAACGAGGACTCTTCTGAACAGAGGTTCAGATGGGAGGTATTGGGGTCAAGAATTTATCCCCATCAAGGCACTGGAAGCAGCCAATGAGATGAAGGATGAGGATAACAAGAACACCCAAGCTTTGGACGGTGAAACCAAGGTGTATAGATGATGGCATTGGAATGCTGTTGCAATCCAGGTTGCGGTACAATTCCATTCCTGGTGGATTCGAGATCCTCCTGTGCCCAGGACTCTGCCAAGAAGCAGCACCTGCAATCTTATTGTCCTGATACAGCAGAAAGACGTATTAGGTCAATATCTGGATTTAAGCACGGGAAAATACTGCTGGGTCAATTGTAGCTACACTGAAATTGCAAGTGCATAAACATCAAGCAAGACTTGTCTTTGGCTGAACGCAGGATGTCCCACACCATGTACAGAAGAGAAAAGGCTCCCAGGCTGAAATGTGGTAGCACAGACCTCCCTATCCTAGAGCCCTCCAGACATGGTAGACTACAGCTCCCAGCATTCCTGGCCATTGGCAACACTGACTGGGACTTATGGGAGTTACAGTCCAAAATATTTGGGGCGTGCCCCTGGAGGATGTCTGTTGTAGCATGAGTGAATTGCACTCCAGGTGGAATGATGCCTATTTGTCCTTGACCAGCAGCAGAAGAGGCTGGCAGCCTGGAACCCGCATCCCAACCGCAGCTCCAGCAAATGGTGCAAAGACGGGTCCAAGGCCTAGTGGTCAACCAGCCTGCTTCTTCTGGTGCAGGAAGGGGGAATGCTATGCTTCGCTGCCGTCTTGAAGCAGTGGCGAGCCATTTCAGCCTCGGAGCAGCCTCAGCATACAAGCATACAAAAGTAGTTTGGATCCTGACTTCATCAGACTCTTTTAAAAGAGACCCGGTATATGGGCATTAAGCTTCTTTTTGCCTGAAAATGAAATTTATTTATTTGAAGCTTTTATATCCTGTCCAACTAGTTCAGAGGTGCCCTTGGGGGGCCCAGAGGTGACTGGGGGCAAAGGCCAGAGGAGCATGGGCAAGGAAACAGCTGCACAAAAGCCAGGAAGCCACCAAATGGACTGTGGTGGGGGTGAGGGCTGGATATTTGTTTGTTTATTTATTTATTAAAAGTTTTTCTACGCCATCCCATTCATAAAAAAGCCTCTGGATGGCTTACAAAGAACAAAAACCATAAGAACAACGCATATCACACTGCATCTAAAAATAGTGATAAAACCAATTTTACCAGACGTCGAACTAGATGGCCCGGGAGGCCCCTTCTGACTCGCTCTGTTCCTATGTTTCTATGTTAAAATACCAGGAAAATAAAAAGGTCTTCACCTGGCGCTGAAAAGAATAGCGCGACAGCACCAGGAGAACCTCCGCAGGGAGCTCATTCCTAGGAAATGGCCCCAGGCTTGGGGTTCTGCACCCTGGCCTAGGATAATCCTTGGACATATGCTAGTACTGACTAACCTCAAATAGGTCTATTCAAGGTATGTCTAAGTCTGGCTGCAGCTCATTGTGATTAAAGGACCTGTTCATGTGCATTAACGGATTATCTCAAAATAGTCTTGTGTTTATAGCAACAGAATTGCTCCTTTTGATGTAATTTGTTTTTCTTCCGATAGCCCGATGAAGAGTTTCTTTGAGGAGTCGATCACCCACATAAAAATAGCAGCATCTTATGAAATGCGCTCCCCAGAGAGGTCCACCTACTGCCGTCGCTATTTGTTTTTCGGCACCAGGCCAAGACCTTTTTATTTAAACAATATTTTAACCATTGTTAATATTATTTATTGGTTTTAACATTTTTATAGCCAGGGTGAATCCAGATTTTATATGTATCTATTTATATGAGTGTTTATTTATTATGTTGGAAGCCGTCCCGAGGCTTATGCGAATGGGACGGCTTACAAAAATTCCAAATAAATAAATCAATCTTTTGTTATCTCAGAAGAACGTGAGGTTGGCCCATCAGAAGATCAGATCTTCCCATCCTACTGGGAAAAAATGTGGTTCTATGGATTTACCCTCAAGCACTGGCTGGGTTCACATGTCCCGACAAGAAACACTGCATGGTTTCCATGGCGTGCGGTTCTTTTTCAGGAGGCACCTAACAGATGATTAAGTGGTTTCTATGCTGCACGCGGTTTCCACCCTCCTCACTCAGTCCTCCCGCTGTCAACACGTACCCCGTCAGCCACCATGCCCAAAATTCAATTCTAATGTCGTGAGCTAGGCGTCCCCTCCCAAACGAGACGAGCAGTTCAGCAAGCATTAAAAGAGTCTTCATTTCAAACAGCGACAAGCCTCGAAGCACACACACCGGTGGAAAGTTGACCTCTTGCTCAGACCTTATTCACCCAAAGCTTTGTTTGTGAACCGTTCGGGGCTGGTCTCTGGAGGGGGGCGCACTATGGAAGCGGGCGCACCGACGTTCTTCCCATTGAGCCCCTAATTGGTGGGTGCGTCAACGGGCCCTTGTGTCCACATCTCCTGGGGTGTCAAGTTCTCCGCCCGAGAACGCCCCCCCCCCCAGCCTGTTCTCTGCCGGCTTCCTTCCCACAATCAGGAGGGAGGAGGGCTCAGTGGCTGTCCTTGAAGTGCTTTGAGGCAGAGCTGGCTTGGGCTGGCTCACCGGGAGAGTTTGGGCAGCCGAGGCCTCGCTAATCTCAACACCTCCAATGTCAGAGTGAGGACTCTGAGCCAGGACTGGGTCAGCTCTCCACTCCCCCTCCTCCAGCTCTGAGCCGTCGTTCGCACCAAAGCCGTCCTTCTCTCGCGCGTGCCTGGGAATCTCATCCGAGCGCACGCACGACACCTACATTGGGTGAGTGGAGCGATGCCTACAGCAGCCGCCCCCTTTCAAGAGAGCTCTGTGGAAGCTGCATGCTAGGTCCTTGGAAGCCACAAGGCCAGTGGGGACAGCCAGAGAAGCCCTGATGAAGTGTGGAAAATGTGCAGCTGTATCTTATTGTGGTTTCTCAAAAGCAAAGGCACAATGCTGAAATGCCACAATGGGGTTCAGATGACAATGCAGACCATCGGACATCCTATTATGGCTTGGCGTGCCGTGGAAACCCATCCATTGAGTTGCAGTCATAGTGAGAGGAGTCTCATTCAAATCAGTGGAACTTATATAAGTCAGGAATGGTCCATTGATTTCCATTAGTCTGCTGTAAGTGGAAGCGGGAGAACAGACGCCATCGTGCTGGCAGGATGCAGAATCACAGGATCATAGAATAGTAGGGTTGGAAGGGGCCAAGAAGGCCACTGGGGCTGCTCCACATTCACTCTTCCACCTTAGTTATACTCCACGAAGGAGGAAAAAGCAGAATTGCATGTCTCTTGATAAATGGCACTAACAGCCGGGAAGATGCTCCTGAGCCACGGTTCCACAGGGATTCTCTTTAAGATGCATAAGAAATTGGTTTATGACCAGAATTTACTTTGTTCACACAGAAGGCAAGTGCAAACACGAGACAACCTGCAGTAGGATCTCATGCATTCCTGACCTTGGAACTGGAAGGCAGGGTTTGGGGAATGTGTCTGAAAAATGCATATATTAGGAAAATGCATGTACATATAAAATGCATGCAAATGCGTTTAATCAATGGGAAAAGATTGTACCCAAGTATTTAGCCAGACAAGCCCCTGAGTACCTGACAATTTTCATGAGCTCGGGGAAAAAAAGCTTGCAACCTGACTGAGACTTGCATTGCCATGAGCTTTGACATGAAACTTGTGACCCTTGGTGAGCTTTGCTGATTTCCACATCCCTACCCCCCCCTCCCAATCACACACCTTGTTCCCAGTATTAAGCTACTCCAGACAAATTTTGTCATACATTCCTGGGTGCAAATTTTAGTTGGTATTCCTTTGTTTGTCCTTCACACTGGCATATGGCATATGTGAACCTATGTAAATAGGATCTGTCCAAACTTGCACGGCATTAGGTGTGCCTTTCTCATTTGGCGTCCTATCCCTCATGACACCCCGAAGTCATTTGATCCAAGTTTACAGGAACTGAATGTCACACCCTACAGATACACCCTCATGTTCTTATCCATGCATACTCTAACTCCCACTCCCTGTTCAAAAATAATAGAGCTCACATGGTGAAGTTTAAGTAGTTCCATGCACCCGCCTCTCTCTCTCTCTCTCTCTCTCTCTCTCTCTCTCTCTCTCTCTCTCTCTCTCTCTCTGTGTGTGTGTGTGTGTGTGAGAGAGAGGGAGGGAGGGAGGGAGGGAGGGAGGGAGGGAGAGATTTCCAAAGAGGCAACCTGATATCCCTTGCTGGTCATGGGAAAACCAATTAAATACTTAGCAATAACTTTTGGATTCACTGAGATCTTTGGTAGCTTCACATTCCCTCTGTCAATTTCACACTGTTCTGTGATGGGTGTGTGCAGGACAGAGCAGCACACCTTTCTGCAAGGAATGGGTACATTCCCTGGAGATATCCTGGGAGCAGCCCATGGCATGTGTGCCCAGTCCTGGCCAGGGTCACCGTTCAGATCGGGCCCCAGGTGAGATGCCGGAAGCAGCCTTCCCTGCTCACTTTGCGCCGTGCCTGAGCAATTGCCCCAGGGCTGGAGGCTCCTTATTGCAAAGGGACCCCGCCAGAGGGCAGATCTGCCACAGTCCTTGTGCATCTGCTAGCTACGGAAGGGTCTCTTTTAAGAGGTGGAAAGAAGTCAAAGCAGAGCTCTGCCTCGGAGCTGGTAAGAGGGCAGTCTTTGGGTTGCGCCCACAACAATTGTGCTCACCCAAACTCAGAATATGAGTATTCTGTGCAGGCATCTTTGCTGCCCTGCCCTCTTGCCTTGCATTTTTTGTTACACAGGCTTTTTTACCCAGCTGGGGAGTGTTGGAGGATGAGAGATGGAGCTGCAGAGGCCCAAGGATAACGCCTATCCTGGTCTTGCCAGTCTCCTCCCTGCCCACCAAGATACCCCCCTTTCCCCTTTTCCAAGCTTGAATTCCCGATCTTGAAGGGCAGCCTCACTGACTGTGAGTGAGAGGGGTGTTGGAGCTCTAACTCCCCCTTCCAAAGTTAGAGCTCTCCCTCGAGCCTCAGACTGAGGAACATCCTCTGGCTGCCCAGATGCTGTCTTGGAGGCCACAGGATCATTCCCTCCATCTATTAAGGAGGGAGATTTCGATGCAGGTCCCACCTGTGCTCATATGGTGCCATCAGCAGATGTGGCACTTTATGGTACAGGGCAGCCTGACTTCCAGTCCTATGGGAGGTACACACTGAATTTCAATGGTGGCAAATTTGATAAGCTTAGTTTCTGCTCAGATGAGGTTCCTTAGACCAGATTAATTAATGGAGCTGCATCGAAGTGTCACATAAATGCAAAATTTGTCAACAGTTCAGAACTACGATGTTTTGTTTTGGAATTGTGCATTTCTGGGGTATATTTTTAAAAGAAAAACTAAAACCTGTAACAGTTTTGAAAGCTTATCTCAGGTTGGATGCAGTTGATAGGTGTGGATTTAGCAAATCTCACCTTGCTAATTTGGTCATGATACCTGCCTTCCCAGGGCACAATTCCGGGCATCCGCATAGGTACTGCTAGCCGTGTTCCTGAAATCGAGCAGGGAGCGATTGGGGAGGAGCAGAGTCCAATCTCAACGACTGCGAAATTACTTTCTCGGTCCTGGGCCTTTCCCCTCCCACCCACACTCCCTCCAAAATGTTAGTCATAGTTCTTCCTATGACAACAAAGTGTATAATGACTGAAACATTCCTTAATTAAGGTAGGTCTAATTAGCTGTAGACAAAGTTGCAGAGGTTGCACAAGCAAATGAGTTTCGCAGAACGTCCAGCTTTCCATTAATGAAGATGAGGCTGCTCTGTGTACTCCTGCTCTTGCGCCACTCTCGGGTAAAAGGTCCCAGCTTTAACTGTTCTTACAACCCATCACGTTGTGCCTGTACGTGAAAAATGCTAACAGCGGCCCTTCCCTAGGAGTCTCTCCCATCCAAGGAGGCTGCAAGGGCGGCAACAAAGGAAATGGCCTTCTCCGTGGTGGCCCCAGTCACGGGATGCTCTCCCTAGTGAGGTTCCCGGCATGCGTATTGTCATGCTTTCCTTTCCAAGGGAAGACTTTGCTCTAAGCTCAGTCCTGGGACCTTTTACTGTAGCTTGTATGCGAATAGTGTCTATGTTACGTTTTATATTGTATTCTAAGGGTCTGGTCCTTTGCATGCTGCCCAGAGAACTTTAGCTACAAAGCAGTATCCCAGTGCAGTGGAATCTGCGGAGGGGCTGTGACTGGCCCCTGACGACCGGCTGAGCTTCACAGCAGGGGGGCTGCTTGAAATGGAGCATTGGTCCATTCCAAGCTCAACACTCCCACAAACAGATAGGTGAATGCTGATAAGAGCAGGTAAATTAAAAGCAATTCCTCTTTTACATTGCAAAAGAGGGATTGCTTAACTACAATAAGAACCATTTGGCAGGGCATTTGGGCAGATGAAACTACACCGGACAAACACAGTGCAGGAGCAAGCGAAACCATTCTGAACAAGCCTCTCTGCCAGTGCCGAGTGAGAGGGCAAGCAGGAGTGGCGCATGGGTGCCCCAGAGCCCCTACTTAGTGCATTGCACATCTGTGCACCTGTTGCATGCTGTGAGCTCTGTGCGATGCTCACTTTCTAGTCATATTTATACTGCACTTGTAATACTTCACACAGCTCACAATATCAGAAAACCACCCCAGAGCACTAACGCTGGTTACATGCACAGTGGGGCAGAGATGCACAGCTGGCCCGCTGTGGTTTCCCCAAACCCCTGTTGCTGGACAATTTAGAATGACAGAATCATATAGTTGGAAGGGGCCAGAAGGCCATTGAGTCCAACTCCTTGCTGTTGCAGGACACCAAGTTACACTAAATTCCTGCCTTTCCTGAAGTTTTTTTTTCCATTTGAAAGGTTGGAATGCCTCTCCTAAGGCCCTCCCAGCAGGAGCATGAAGGTAAAATATGCTGCTGTTTTGATCATTTGTCCACACCCCTCTTTCCTCTGACCCAGCCCACACCAGGAATGTAGAGCCCAAAAGCTCCTCCAAGGTGGAATTGAGCCCATAGGCTGAAAGCGACTCATTGCCCCTGCAGGGGAATCCGGGTGCTGCTGCTCCGGGTAGGGGAGCGGGGCGAGCAAACCCAGCCACTCTCCACCCACTTGGGACTGCCAGCCAGTTCCTCTCCAGGGCTTTCTGGGGATATGCAGGCTTGATCCTGGTATTTTTGAATTTTACTGATTTATTTGATTTCCATTCTGCCCAATTTCATTGTCCAGCTCCAGGTGGAGGTGACCGAAGCCAGCCTTTGCCCCCGCTATGCCACGCAGCTGCCCCAGTTGCAACGCCTATGCGAGTGGCCATTGTTATTTGCCCTTGCGCCCAGAGCTGCCATTCGATCTACCATCCGATGGGTGTTGCTAAGAGCAGAAGCCCTGGGAGGAAGTGCGTGGCAGCTGGAATTCCCTCTTTCAACCTGTCCTTGCAAAGCTGCAGCACAGTCTCTCACAGTATACTTCTACTCTTGGCAAAGTGTTGGTTGTATGCTGGTCAGGGAAAGAACACTACCTATAAGTGAGTGTAAAAACCCATGGCTTGTTTAACTAAAAAGGTCTTCAGCAGGTACCAAAGACAAAGCATTGCTAGTGCCTGCCAGAAATCAACAGGCAGGGAGTTCCATAGATGGGAAGCCAAGACTCCAAACGGACAACAAACGGACAACCTGTTCAGGCAGAACCAGCAGAAGTGCTGGATCAATGGTGCCAGCCACCAATGTGGAGAGGCTTAAAATGGGATTGGACGTGTTCGTGGAGGCTTCGCCTATCACTGGCTACCTCAAGTATCAGGACAACATGCTTAGGTACACCGGATGCTGGAGAACTGGTGGGTTTCCCTAACTGGTGGGTAGAGACCTGTTCTCCCCTGCAGAGGAGGGCAGGATGCGCCCCAACAGAGCCAAGCTCAGGGAACCCAGGTTTACCTTGGATGCCAGGAAGTACTTCCTGACAGTTAGGACCGCGAGGGTGTGGAATGGGCTTCCATGGGAGGCGGTTGAGGCCCCATCGGTGAGCGTGTTCAAGGATCGGCTGGACGTGCACATGGTGAGCATGTCATGAATGGAGCCGGCTGGAGCCAGGGGTCAGACTAGATGGCCTGGGAGACCCCCTCTGATTCACTCTGTTTCTATGTTTCCATGGGCAGCTGGCGGATGACTGTGAGCAGAATGCTGGACTAGATGGCCCCTGGTCTGACCCAGCAGGACTCTTCTTGTGTTCTTAAGAGGACTTCCCTGCTCCTCCCTCCTGTGGCAGCCACTCTCTCCCCTTGGAAGGCAACACTGGGTGAATACAGGGAGCTGATCTTCCAAAGCTGGTAGAGGTTCCAAAGCTTTTCCTCTAATGGAAACTCCCTTCACTTTGCAGACCCTGGACCTCATCCACGAACCAGCTGGGGCTGGGGTCAGAAAAGGCTGCCAATCGGGGCGGAGGGGGCTTTGCTGGGTGCAACTACCTGCCTCCCAGTCATGGAATATCATGGCCCATTTCCCTGTGCCTTTCCGACATCCCTCTCTCTGCTGCTGCATCTCCACTTCTCTCATTTAGTCATGCCTCTCCTCCCCTGACGCAACCATTGGCTCCCTTCACTTGCCTTCATGAGCATAAAGCCTTCATCCTGGCACCTCCCATCTCCAAATCTGCTCATTTCAGAGCTGAGCTGGGCATCTTTGTTGTGTTTATCTCCTCACCATTTTCACAGGAACATTCCTCAGTGTTTCCTCTCTCTCTCTCTCTCTCTCAGCATTTATCAAGATGAGCAAGTATCTTCTCCTGGGCTTTTCCATTCTGATCTTCTGCACAGTTGGTAAGTGTTGCATTTTTTTTTAAAGGGACAAGGGAGAATAAGACTTTGGAAAAGTTTGCATGAATATATAGCTGGAAGAGTTGTATAAAAGCTTACACAAGGATGTTAATCTTTTTTCTTTACATGCCATGCTAGGATGCCTATTTACATTTTATGGGCAAGGAAAATGCTGAAGCCTCTGCTCACTTGTCCCACTTCCCCTGCCCCCTGACAGTCCATGTGTGGGGAGAGGAGAAAAAAACTGAGCTACAGCTGGCTCAGTTCATGTGGAGGTGCTGATGGTGGAGTTAGCAGTGCACTGGCTAAAACTTTGTCCTCGGTGCAGTCGTTCTATCAATGCACGTGTGTGTGTGAAATCCCAATGACCAGGGTGGTACTAGCTGCTGAAAAGGGCCCCAGAACAAAAATGCAACATGCATATGTTAATTTACATGGGCTCTAATTTTTCTGTGCATGTGTACCTGTTAAGGCCCCTGTGGACACTCCTATTTGTAAAAAGGGGCCTGTGGGCAGGGGAAAGGAGGGAATTTGGTTTCGGGGAGGGGGGAGAAACAGCCCCCAGGCAGAAGGAGCTGAAGGGAAGCTCCCATGGGGAAAAAGCCAGAGAATCCCTGAGCTGGCAGGGCGCAGGGTCGGGTCTGATGCCACAGAGTTCATCAGGGCTCTCATTCCTTCATTTCAGCAAGTGCTTATGGACAGGTGGCGATGGGGCAGTTCAACTCCCAGAGATGTGGGGCTCTGAATGAAAGACCTGGGCATTTGTTTCAGCCCTAGAGAGCTGCCTCCAGGTACTGCCTTTGCAAGGAATCTTGAACAGAAGGGGATTTGACATGGGTCAGAGCTCACTTCTGAATTAGAAAGCAAGCCTTTTCCCCCTTAGAAATAAAAATTGGTGGTTTAATTTTACAGGTGGGAAGTTTCAATGGAGTCTCACTTGAGTTTCTGAATTTGCCAAAAGCAATCGCTCTTTTTTGCTGGTTTCTCAAAAGCAGCTCTTAGGGGCTTGTAGGCGGAGTTACCACAGTTCTGGCTCTTTCTTTTGTCCCATGAAATTCAACACAAAGGATCTGTTCTGTTCAATTGTTTAGTACAAAAGAAGGGATTGGACTCAGAAAAGAATAAATATGGGAAGCAGGGGAAGAGAGATGGGATGTTCTGAGTTGTAGTTGGAGATCAGTGAATTAACTGCACTGGGTGTGTGGAGCCGCAATAGCTACAAGGCAGTTGTTTAAAGAGTCACTGATGCGCCATTCTATCTTGGGCAAATTAAGAAACTAACGCATCAAGCCATGATCCATAACTTCTAGAACAGCACATGTGATCCTTGCTGGGAGGAGACCCTTGTTTTTAATGAGAGGAGCAAGTTGCCGACCTTCATCTTCACCTTCACCTTCACCCTCAGCCCGACCTCAACCCCATTTTTGAGCTCAACTGAAACAGTGGTTATGGGGCCTCAAGGGACATTCTTGCTTTTGAAGTGAATGGAGAATCATGGGAAGATGTCCACAGTTCATCCTGCAGGCAAGAGCAGCCTTCCCTAAGAAGGTGCCCTCTGGCTCTTTTGGACCACAGCTTCCAATATCCCTAGCCAAACAGTGAGAGATAATGGGAGTTGTGGTCAAAAACAATGGGAGGCACCCAGTTTAGGGAGGCTGGTCTAGAGGGCGCAGATGAAAGAGATGGTCTTCAGTCATTGTGCAGAAGAAGTCATTCCAGCGAGGGTCCTGCAGGTGCAGGGCCGCTGGCTGCTTCTGCATGCGAATAACCCACCCATGACTTGATGGCCTTTTGGACCCTCAAGAATGATGATTGCCCCCGACCGCTTGAATGGACTGGATCTGCTTGCCAGAAGTGGAGTGGGGGTTGCAGCGTGGTGTCTCTCCAGGGCGAGGTTCCCCTCCGCCCCAGTGCTCATCCCGCTGTCCCACTGCCACAGCCGCAACCGCGCACATCCCTCGGCAAGGAGGCGTCACCAGCATTGTTCCCAGCTCCTTCGATCTACGTGTTTTCAAAAATATACCATGAAGGCTTTGAGAGGATGACTTGCCCATTTTGCCAGAAGCACCGCTACCGGCTTCTTAGCGCACCACACCCAACCCTCAGTGGAGAGCCTTGGATTTTGCAAGAGCAGCACCTGAGCTTCAGAGCTGGGGAAAGTTATTACTCCACACATCACCCCCACCCACTTGCTCATCCTGTGTCACGAAGCAGCAACTGCTATATCCAGTGTGACTGGATGGGGAGCACTGGTTGGGGTGTGGATTCCTGGATGTGCTGGAACAGTTCAGGAGACCTTTGAAGCTTCTCAGAGCAGCTCCTTCCAGGAGGCTTTCAAAGCCAGGGGAGAACGTGACGTGGGAAAGGGGGAAGATGCAATTCAACACTGCGGCAGAACTCCTGCCTCATGCAAAGCTCCTTCATGACTGCCTCACAAACAAGGATGTTTGGCCTCCGGGGAAGGGAGGACAAGGAAGTGAGAAGACCAGCACACAGAGCTGGCCCCACCGCTAGGCAGAGTGCCTGATGGTACTGGGGGCAGATATGGGGGGGAGTGGTAAGATGTTGAAGGAAAGACCCCTGCTCTGTGCCCCCAGGTGAGTCTACTGCCCTGGGGAGACCATGCCATCACCAGGGTCAAGATAAGGTCCATGGGCCAGCCCAGCCAGGCTCGGCCTGTAAAATGGAAGCCCCACTCTGGCCTCGGGGCCAGGCAGTCACATGTCTTGATATTCCCTGGAGAAAAACCCGTCTCCCCGCCTGGTGTCCTCACTGGACCAAAAGCAGTGGGATCTGCTCGGCTGTTCTTCAGACAACATGTTTAATTTCATTTTATAGTGCCCAATAGCCAAGACTCCTGGGTGGTGAACAAAAGATGAGAAAATTTTAAAACACAGGCACAAGCACACATATGATAAAATCAGTGTAAAACGGCACTTAGGGTGAACACTGAAAAGAAGGCCCTGATTATAAGAATGATTTGCCATCCGATAATTTGCATAAGGCGCTCGCCGGAGCACTTTTGTAAGAATTCAAAAGAGCACAAGCACTAGTTGTAATCCAGGCAGCAAGGCGACTGGTAGTGAGAATACCTGGTCGCAGGATGAAGGACGCCTGCTTTGCCAGCAATGCACGGAAAAAGGCATCTTGGACCTTCCGGGACCATGAGCTGATCCCACGCAGGCGGGGCAGAGCAGCCTCGAAAAGGCTCACGCAGTTCTAGACCGCTTTGCGTGCCGGTGCTGCGCAATCCTTGTCCAGGCCTCCCCTGCACCGGGAGTGCTGCACAAGAGCACCGCGTCCGGTCCTGAGCATCACCGGGAGCAGCACAGGCGTCACCACACTGGAAAGCATCCGACAAGAACTGCAGGGGTTGCAAAGACAGAGCCCCCTGGGGACAGGAGGAGCCGGATATGCTTAGCCTGGGGAAGGAATGGCTAGGGGCGAGGTGACAGCCATCTTCAAATATTTGCAGGGTTGTCACAGGAAAGATAGAGCACATTTGTGCCCTGTTTTCATACAACCCTAGAAGAGTAGAGTTGGAAGGGGCCAGAGGGCCCCGGAGTCCAACCCCCTGCTCAGTGCAGGACTCCAAGGTGAAACCGCCCTACCCACAAGACAGGGCTCTCTCCCATGGGTTCAAATGGGGAAATGCCTGACTGAATGTAGGGATACATTTCCTGGAGGCAGGGGCTGTTTGACAGCGGACAGGCAGCCTCGGGAAGTGGTGGGTTCTCCTTGTCATGTTTTGGGGTGTCATATGAGTGGATTTGATGCTGGGAAGAATGAGAAATCCACTGGGCTTTGCTTGTTGACACAAACTTAACAGAGTCACACCCTTCAAACCTCCTAAGAACTGAAAGGCAGCTTGCTTCCACAATCCATACATTGCTGAAATTTGCCATGAAGTCTGCAAAATAACTCACTAATAAATATATTTTTTTAAAGAAATGGACACAAAAATGAGTATGAAGAGGTAGGCTTTCTAAATACACAAACGCTAAATGCTCCCTTCACTAGGAAATGGATTTAAAATACATAATTTTCAAAGACCATGCAATGAAATTCATACACATTTGTGGGGTTGGAAAAAAAAATCTGAGGCAGAAATTAGATGGAATGAACTTAAACATGAAAAAAGAGAACCCAAGTAAAACTGATTTGCCTACTCCCACTTACTGCATGTTTCAGTGTACTGAAAACCACCCACTTTCCAAACCGCCTGGGTCGAGAAACCTAACCTCTTGCTCACTTGTTCTGCTTTCGTTTTGCTCAATCTTCTCTTGCTGAAAAGTTGGTTGGGGGTGGGGTCCCACTATGGGAGTAGATGGAAAACATTCACAGGTCTTCACAGGTTGGGAACGTCCATCGCCTGGGAATGTTCTGAGCAGTGTGCCAGACTGTGCCTGGTTCCACCATTGTTTAATCCCAGCCTGCCTCATGCATTCTCTCCTGGAGCATCCTCAATGATCCTATTATGCAGGGCTTCAAAAAAATGACTCTCACAAATGTGTACACATTATTTAGAGTGGCACTTGTTATTACTCCTAAAAGCGATTTACTTCTGCTATCCTAAGTATAAAGTGATGTACAATAGGCCAAAGGACACAAATAAATCCCACGTTTTCATATACATGAATTGGATCCTGATTCAAGCCGGACCAACTGTGTGAGTGGAAGAGGATTTTCCAGCCCCCTCCTTCCCAAGGCAGCCTCCCCACCCCTCTGAAAATGCTACACAGAGGCTGGGTCACACAGCATGACAACATAAACTCAAGACTTGTCTGGGTTGTCACTGAACCATCAGTGTTTGTTAAAATCTGGCTGTTGTCAACTTTAAAGAACTCACAGAGAGAGCCTCTTGGCCTTTGGGTGGTATAAAAATGAAATAGATTCATACATACCTTCATACATACGTACACCCAAGTTTTAGGACTGGGTTGTGAATCAGGGGGTGATCCTAGCTCACAAGTCGTGTTTTGTTGGCATGGCTGGGTTCAAATGCCAGCCCACGCTCACCCCATGCTCTGGGTTGCCCTGTTGTGTGAAGCCAGAGGCAGGGACTCTTCTGAATAGGGTGAGCTGTGATGGGCAGGGATTCCAAAATCTGGGTGGTGGGACCTTCCATACCGGGAGCCCTTCCTCTCAAGGGTGTTCTGTTCTTCCTGTGGAAGGCAGGTCCTAGATCCAACTCACTGAGTATCCAGGAAAAACAGTTGTGGGTTGGTGTGTGTGTTTTAAGGCAACTGAAAATAACAACTTGGGACAAGCTACGTGTGTCACATGGGAGCAAGTTGTGGTTTATGACAAAAGAGACTGAAAAGGAAATTAGAGCTGTACCAAAGCCCGCCCCTGCTTTCATCAAACTCTTTGTTCCCTGCAAAAAAAGCTATTGTTTTTTTCCACTTCTTTTGCTGGGAAGAAAATTTTCAATAACTTTCTCACTGGGAGGTGGGGCCCATTTTCCTTTTACGGCTAGGAGATGTCAGAGAGTTCTCCTTTCTACTTGCATGTGAATGTGTGCTTACTTTAAAATATAGAAAAGGAGAGCCTTCCCTACGCAGCACCACAGGCCTCCCAAGACAGAGGCATTCAGGGCTACTTGAAATGCCCTGGAGTCCACATCACATGGAATAATCCAGGCAAAGATCCTCACGTGGTGCCTGCAATCAGAAGACTTTAAAAGGAGCTTTTCTCCTTTTCGTGGCTAGATTAATTGTGCAGTCCAGGCCAGCCCCTCTATTCCACCCAGCTGTATTCAAGCAGAGGAATGGAAGAGACAGGAGACACCCAAAGGTGGGGACTCCAGTCATCCAACCTTCTTCGTCCATGTCTCCTCTGAGATTCCTGAATACAAAGACTTCTCTTTGTATAGACCCTCTTTATATAGGGTTTTCAGGGAGAAAAGCCCATGTGGGCCACATCTGTGCCCATTTAAAAAGATAAAAATGCACTGTCCTTGTTTCTTTTAATTTGATGCCTCCAGATGGCAGCACAGAGCCATCTCTAGCACTGCGTGTGGAAACTCAACTCTGGCTGCCTCGGTCCGGTTTTGTTGGCACCCGAGGTTTTCCCACCAGAACCAATAAAACCGAAGCCACTCTGGAATGAGGCTTCCTTAGAGATATGTTTCAGACCTGAAAGTAACCTGCAGATCTTATGTCCCCAGATAGCATCTTCTGGTTTAATTTCTCTAAATCTTAGGAGTAAAGGAGGAAGTGCTGTTGAGTGGCAGGCTCATCTTCCAGTCTTGCAGCATGTTTTACCACTGGAGAAGTGTCATGGCAGCCACTACTCGGGCCACGGGCACTGGCGCTTCCAAAAGCAACCTCAAATGAGCAAAAGCATCCATTTCCAGAATGGAGCGGGTCAGCGGAGCTCGCAGAAGGGCTCCCCGTGGAGCTGACCCAGTTGGGAAATTGGCTCTTACATGGTTATTTTCAGAGGCATCGAAGCATCATTTCACACATGCTGGGCCCACAGAAGAGAAGCACCCTTTGGACGCTGCCCCAGACCAGCATGTTGCACTGGGAAAAATCGTTGAACTCATTTTCAAGCGTCACCCAATATTATAATCTTCTCAAGGAGGAAAGAACATACCTGGAAGACCAGCCATTTTCCCATTGATTGGTCATGTCCTATAGATATTTGGGCATCGTTCTCCACTCTTTGGGCTCATGGTATCCGCAAATGAAATATGCTACTGATAATACTGAAGGAGTGCAATGCTTTCCCTCAGCCAGCCAGGTACTCCAAGCTCAAGTTATCTCCCAGAGGCTATCTGCCCCCCAGGCCTGTGCACGAAGCCTCTGGGAGTACAGTCTGAAACAGTACTAAGCTCCTTTATACAGTCCTGGGAATCCCAAATTGTTCCCAAGGTGCGTGTGTGGTTAGAGACAGAACGAATCTCTAAGGAGGCCCATGCATGGATCCTTAAGTTCCACTACTGGCTAAAGATCTTTCCAGTGGGCTTCCTATCCCTATTACTGATTGCTACTTGCCACACAAAACGGAAGCTTCAGCTTCTTGGAGTCACATCCATCGGCTTAACAGCATTAGGGTACGAAAAAGCTAACATGGTAATTAAGCAGCATTGTTGGGATGCAAAGCTACAATCCATGTAAGCAGAGCCTTAAGACACCCTGAATGTAGAGATGACGAGGGAGAATTTTCACCTGCAACTACCTGTCAATTTGCATATCTCAACATTTAAGAAAACTTTTGCTAAGGCAAGATTTAATGTACTGCTCTCAGTCTTACTGGAGAGAAGATTCAAAGGGAAGCTGCAGGAGGAATGAGCGTGTCCCTGTGGGAAGGGAGAAGTAGAAACCGAAGGGCGTGCTTTGCATTTTTATCACAACTTGCAGCATTCACTTTTATCCCCCATTATGCAATGGCTCTCTGAATGGGTGGATGAGCAAAATCAAGCACCTTTAATGTCAGATTGCGACCCAAAAGTCACTACGAAAGTGGCAGCCTTTTGCATTGCTGCAATAAATCTACCCAGATTGAGATTAGTGGGCAAGAACAAATTATAATAATGCTACCTAATTTTGGGTTTAGATTCTGCTATTTCACTTATTGATTTTACTGCATTTTCATTCCTTGGGTGTTTTGTGTCATGTTTTTGCCTATTTTATTGTATTAATATTTTGCTGTTTATATGCTGCCTTTTACTGCTCTATGAGGGAAATAAAATACATCCAAGCATCCTAACTCCTCAGCCCCTGCTCCTATCCTTTGGAAACTCTGAAGTCTTCCTGCCCGGGAAAACTTCTGCACTGCATGCCATTTTCATACAAACTGAAGAAAGGGCAGACAAATCACGCGGCCCTTTCCACATGCTCTGTTGTCCCCTGTTTGAAACTGTAGGAGAAGCAGGCTGAGTGCAAACTTGTCTAACCGAAGTGGCCGGTTTTCTGAATGAAGATCTGAATCAGGGGAGGGAATCAGTGCTTACCTACGTAGTTATTTAATTTGCTTCATTATTTCAGGGTGCTTTTCAGGTTAAAGCCTCCTCATATACAGCCAAGGGTTCTGTTTCCATTTTTCTTCTCTTCTGCAGCTCAAAGTCTTGTGTGTAAAGTCTGCAAATTCAAAGTTGGCTCCTTATGCTTCAAAGATGATGAACCCTGCATAGCAAAAGAAGGCCATTTCTGTGAGACAACCAAAGTATATACAGGTGAGTCCGAAAGGAAAGATTCCTCCTTCTTTAGGATGTATCATTTGGTCAGTGATAGATTAAGGGATGAGAAAACAGCTAGGAAGGAGAAATATCTGGTGAATTTTCATGTTTTCCTCCTCAGATTCCACTTTGCTATTCCTGCACCGATACTAACTTGCTGTGCTCTGAGTCAAACCATCTCACAAAATTCCATCTCTAATATGGGCCATGACTGGAAATTTTTTTTAAAAACTTGGGAAATGTGCATTTATTGCATTATTTGCACAAAATGAACTAGTGCAATTTGTGCATATTAATATGAACAATTCGAAAGCTGAAAACTGTGCCATCCTAGTGCAATTTACAAAAACTGCAGATCCAGTTTTGTTCTAAGCCTACTTGTGGTTGCGTAAATTTTATTATTTTCTACAAACTAAAAAAAAGAAACTAAAAGACATCAATCATCAGAAACATCAGACCCTCTGGGTCAGCCCCCTATATATTTTTTTTATAGCAATCCATAAATTTATTCAACTCTACATATAGTCCTGTTTCTCTAGCCAATGATAAAAGGAGTTCCAAGTTTGATAGAAGTATGTATCCTCTTTCTCCTTCAGAGACAAAGTCAGCCTGACCATTTCAGCGCAATCCAGAATCTTTTTTAAAATCAGTTCATCAGTGGGTGGTTCTTCACTCCTCCAATGTTGGGCAAATGCAATCCTTGCCGCAGTAATTACATGTAAAATCAAACACATAGCTTGTTTATTGACATCATCAGGTACAATGCCTAGTAAAAAGACTTCAGGTTTAAATATTAAAGATTTTTGTAACATTTCCTCAAGCCATTTATGAATTTTAGCCCAATATGTTTTAGGCCTACTTGTTATTTTGCAAAAAGGAACCGTGAGGAGCCAGCTGGTGTGTGCCATGCCCTCGGGGTGGAACCACAAGCTAAACGGAATGCGGATGCTTTAGCCACCAGCTACTGGAACCCCCATCCCTAACTTTCCTATATTTTAGCTCAGCATCAGAATTTGCCCTCATACCCTCAGTGTTCATTCATTTTTGCCACAGAATTAGTTGCTGTCCTTGAGACCTTATCATGCTAGCATGATGGTTTGGAGGAAAACGTTGAAGCAATACCCTTAAAACTAAGTACATGTGAAGCCAGTCAGAGTCAGGCTGAGAACACACCTGGAAAGCTGAGCTCCATGCCGTGTCCTTTGGGTTAGACCCAGGATCTGCCTTCCACACGAGAAGGGCTGCACTCATGGCAGGAAGCCCCTTCCAGGCTTGGGGGATTCTCCCCTACCGCAAAATGTCTCCCCCCCCCCCGTCTAGCATTTGCAGCGGGTGTTGGACCAGCAGAGTGGATCCAGCTGGGATCTGGATCTAATCTAAAACTTGAACCCTCTGTTGCGGGAAACAGATGTGTCATCAGATGCAGTAGATGAAGCATGATGCACCGCTTGCCTACAGGAATGTTCTGCCATCGTCATTAACGCAGGGGGAGATTTACAAGTGGCCATGTCTCACTTGTCGGAAGCGCTACGCCCCAACCTAATGACCCGGCTGCCTAATGACCCAGCCTGCCCACTCCTGGTCTGCACAGACCAGGAGTGGGCAGAGCTCCAGATACGTTGGACTTCAACTCCCAGGAGCCTCTGCTAATATGGGCAATGGTCAGGAATGGTGGAGCCTGAAGGCTGAGACGTCTGGAGACTGATTTCTGCCCACCCCTCCTGTAGACCACTTGAATAATGGGCAGACAGAAGGACAGCACGAACCAGTGCAGTGCGGTGGCGAAAGTATTGCATGGGGGCCCAGGAGATCCGGTCCCCATTTGGCTGTGGCACCAACTGCTTGGCTTTGGGCCAGTCTCTTACTCTCTCCCTAACCCACCAATCAGGGCTGTTGCACGAAAGGGAGAGGAAGAGGAAGCTGCAAGCTGACTTTGGCTCCTTGGAGGAATAAAGGTGGGATGTAAAGAAAGAAAGAGATGAGGCGGAGACCCAACCCCAAACACTTGGATCGCCGGGGAGGCTGGTTCTCACAGAAATCCCCAGAGGGAGAGCAAGCAGGGCTTACGGTTATTTGCATTTCATATTTTCTCTCTCTCTGTCTCCCTCCCTCAGGCAACCTGATGCTCTTCACGAAACACGGCTGCACCAAGCACACGGAGCTTTGCAACAAGACCGAGCAGAGGGACAACATCTTCGACATGAGCTACAACCGCACTTGTTGTGCCTTTGACTTGTGCAACGGGGGCTTTGCCGGCAACCCCAGCAGCCCACTCCTAGCCGGCCTCAGCTTGGCACTGGGGTGGTGGCTGGCACATTAACCCTGCAGGCGGAGAGGGGTGCCCTCCTCATCCTGAGAGCAGTCGTGCCACGGCCGATCTGGACGCGAAGGCTCTCAGCATGACGGTCCCCACGCCTGCAGGGGGAACCCACAAGCGCAGGTGGTCTTGCTGGCCAGTACCGACTAACCAGTTCTAGCAGTTTTCATCTCCATCAGCGCAAGACTTTTGCAAGCAAAGGGCTCCTCATTGCCCATCGTAAGCCAGGCCACCCCAAACTACTTTGCTTTGCAACAGGGAACAATACAATGCTGCTGAGAAGATCCCATTTTTCCTAGATGCCTTGGGGATTGCAGCCAAGCTCAGAGGGAACATGGAAACCTGAGGAAAATGTTGGTGGCTGATGATGTCATTGTCCCTGCTACTCATAAGCTCTGGGGCTTTGACCCTGTGAACCCTGGTCCCTGACAGCACCACCTAAGAAGCAGTTCAGAAAACTCTCCCACCTGTGCCCTTGATCTAGGCCTCTTACCTCCCAGGGGACTCCTGATTTCCCTCCCTTATTTCCTCCCGCATGAGGAGCTGAACATCTTTCTCTCCCCTTGCAGCCATGTGGCCTCTCTTCCAGGCCTGTGCGATGTGTCGGTCTCCCAAGCCAAACGCAGCCTTCCTGCCATGTCTGGGGGCCCATCAGGAGCTCACAATCTCCAAGGCTGCTTGAAGTACCTGGGAACCAGCTTTTGCCCCAAGGGCTGCATTGGCACCCAGGGAAGGGGGTTGAGGAGGGGACAGGGCCATGGCCCAAGGGGAGGGTGATCACCTGTCCCCGCATGCCTCTCGTGCACATACAGAGCCCGAGCTGCTTCCTCTTGCTGCAGCACCTGGGAAGGCCCTGCACTTTCAGGAACCGCTGTTTCAAGCCACCTCAAGTGCCGTGGCCACTCCCAGGGGATCCAGCTTGCCTCTCTCCCCTCTTTCTTGAGCAGGAGTTTTCAGCGATGTCCCCTCCCTGGGGCCACGGTGGGCCAGGTGCTGAGGAAGGCCATCCTCTGGCACGGCCAAAGTTTGGCTTGGCGGATCGCAAGAACAGTGGCCCCTGTCTGCTCTGGCAGGGACCTCTGCTGCCCTGGTTGCTCAGCCAATATCCAGGTGCTGCAACGCTCAGAGCACTTCGCTTCAAAACAAGACAAATGACCAGGAACAGCACTTCCCACTGATACATTTGCAGGTTTTTTTCTAAAAGAGATACACAGATTTGGTGAAACATTCCGGTATAGGACACCAGTTTCAGGCACAAATAAAACTAGATGTCCTCCTCGTATTTGCTCTATTTGGATTCCAGATTGTACACGTTTTGAGCAGGGACCTGCTTTCTTGTCCTTTGTACGGAACCATGCACACTGATGCTGTTATTGAAATAACAATAAAATAATAATTATTATCTTGCAACTGTAAATTATACTACAGAAAAGAGAAAAAGGCAACACATTTCACTTTAATGTTGCATTTTATTTATTAAAAGCTTTTCTATCCCATCCCCTACAGAATGTCTTGGGATGGCTTACAATAAATGAGTTCTAGGTTTCCCTTACAATCCGCTTGTAAGATGCCAGGAGACTCCCCTCTTGGGAACAGTGAGATGTGGCAAAATTCCTCATAATCCTTTAGCCAAATACGTTGAGCCAAAGTTTGCCTCCTTGACTAACGGAAGTTGATGGGTTTCCCTCTCTGAGGCTTTAGCCGTTGCTGAGGTGGGACTCCAGCCTTGGCATCTAAAAATCAGTCTGTTGATCAAAATCCAGAAATAGAGGCAGTACTGAGTCAAAGTTTCCACCCTCAGCTTCTCTTGATGGGACACATGCAGCAGGAGGCAGCTGAACAACTGACATACAGGAAAATATAAGTGGGATCTTTCAGAGGTCCTCCATCCCATTCTTCCTACCCCCATGTCCTCAACTCCCATCTGCACCCATAAGTCAGTCATTCTGAGTTCTCACTGGGCAGTTTTGATCTGAGAGCTTTTTGCCTTAAAAAATGTAGTGCTACAGACAGGCTGGTTCTGTTTTGGCACACGAGTGATGGCAAGGCTGGTTGCAACCGCTCGATCCACCTTAACTCTGGATGTTGCCTTGGCATGGTGACAGGAGGCCACCCAACCCTCTTGGCAGGACTCTGATGCCAAAAATACTCTCGGGCAGTGCAGCCCCTGAAGAGAAGCACAGGCAATTAAAGCACGGGCACAGCCAATTCAGCAGAGGTGGGCCTGTTGCATTGCTCTTCTTTATGGACTTGGTTGCACTACATTCAAACACACTTGTACATGGAGCACACAGTGTTATTGTCGACTTCATTCTTCACATGGATGCCAAAATTAATTTTATAATCCCTTCTGCGACACATGACTTTCTGTTTACACATTTGGTTGCTAATCATTCTGGGTATGTACAGAAGATGGACTGGAGATTCTGCCTCGCAGAATTTAGTCTTTTCCAGCTGTTCACTGGGGCACAATAGTGACGGAGAACTTTCTTTAGGCCAGGGCCCATGCTGCTCCCCTGGACTAATCCAGGAATGGGGGGACCCATTCCTAGAGCTCCAGCCCCCACTCCCTCCAGTGAAAGAATTGGCTGTGTAGCCCCCCAGACTTTCTCCAAGCAGAGAGAGGCATAATACCCACGGCTCAGTGCCCACTGAGAAGGGACTCGGCTGGCACTCGAAGCATCTTCTCTAGGCACCAGCCAAGTCAGACATCTCCTTCATGGGCTGGGTGCCGGCTGAACGGGGTGATGAGCAGTGCACAAAAGGCCCCCCAGTGCCTCCCAGTTCTGGCCTGGTTGCACTGGGCACAGACAAGGGGCGGAAGAACCTCCAGCCCAGAAGTGCCCATCTCTGGTGCTCGTGTGGCTGTTTCGAAGCCTCTTCAGCCAAGCTGGCACCAGCCCACGTCTACAACTGAAGACTTTATTGTCATAGCTCAAATTACACAATCAGCTCTCCACACGTTTGTGGCAGCCCTCCCAACATATACATCCATCAGTGCAGCAAATAGTGTCTACATACGTGATTGGAAAGTGTCTGCATACATGATTGGAGCACCGCTTGGGTAAAGAAACGGTCTCAAAGTTAGCAGTCAATCAGGCCATTAATTCTTGCAAAAAATGGCAGAATTTTGCATTACAAAGTGACGGGAGATGATACCCAAGCTGTCTGGGAATGAGGCACTCGCTTTTATTGCTCCTGGATCTCCCAACAGTCAGGTTCCTTAGAAGGCCTTAGCATTAATATTATGAGAAAGCGTGTAGGGATGGGAGAGTTTTTCCATCCATTTCCTAGGCGAAGGATGAGACTTTTGTTTCAGTTTGACTTTTTGTGTGAACTCAGTAAAATGCTCAGTGTTCATACTATGCAGTATAAAAAACCCTTGCGATCTTATTGTTTTAAAAAAAATTAAATGTGAGAAAAATGTAACGGACAGGTGAATTCATCCGGGCCCAGGGCTTTCGAGTGTTCAGCTCTTAATATCTGGCTTGTGATTCTGATGCCGCCAGGGGTGCTGGCCAATTTTTGGTCCATGCTCATTGATCAATCCATTTGGTCCCATGTTTGCACTAATCAGCAGAATATTTTTAAAACATCCACACAATTTTTAGAACTCATTTTGGTTTGCATTTTATCAGAAAACGCGCATTATCTTCATTTTGGTATTTTTTTAAAAACTGAAAACTGGAAAGCACCCTTTGGACATGCGCGAAAGGAGTAGAACTGCATTTTGATCTCTTTCTGTACTCAGGACATGCAAATCAAGTTAGTCCCCTTCCAAATGTAGACAGAAGAAAATCTTCACATATCCCAATTATCACTGCTAACATAGATTCAAAGAGCTTAAATGTGTAACAGGGGGAAAGAAAATGAACATGGAAAGTTGCAGTGAAACAGAACAGAGTCTAACTCTGCGATTCACTTCTGAAGTTATCCTAGTTCAAATGGAATTCCGGAGGAGCAGAATGGAGGCTGGTGTGAACCAGAGTAATGATTAAGGTGAGGAAAAAGCGAGGAGGGAAGTGCACGCCTGGGGAAGGAAGGAATTGCTGGGCTCTTGACGTGGGCCCACACTCCAGCTAGAGCCCCCAGACTTGCTCTTCCTGTTCCCCATTGCGCCCTGCTTGTTCCCCCGCATCCTGCTCTGACCAGACTGGGAGGAGGAGTGATGGACTCCCTGGCTAGGATCCACTTGGGGGTGGGATTCCCTGGACTTGGCTTTCTTGTGGCCCTGAATCTGACTTCCTGGCCAGGAATTGTGCCCCGCACACCACTGCACGAGCCCTGTTCCTCTCCCACACAACCTCGGTTCGTGCTGCACATGATGCAGAAGGTTGGCCATTGAGCAAGCGGGCTTCCCTGAGCATGCATGGATTTCCGTTCTGCTCAGCTCGCTTCCTAAGACAAGGTCAAGCACAGGAGGAAGTCTGAAGAGGGACAGAGTGCAGGGCACTAAATCGCAACTCCGTCCCCACTCAAGCATGCGGTGTCAGCCATGAGGAGGACGGGGAGCAAGAGCAGCTGGCAGAAGTGGCCTTGAGGATGGGAGCTCACTGAGGGTGGGAGGCCAAGGTCCCATCAAAAGCTGGAGGCGGCTCAGAGCATGCCGGATTTGTTTGCAGTTGTGCTCTGAGCCTACGAGTCGCAACACGAATACAGGCTGCAGTGGGAAGGTTTAATCCAGTCACAGAGTCCTCCTAAAGCCACCAAAATGTTCGGTCAATAAAATGCATGAGGCATCATTTTCTTTCACATTGTTTCTTATGAACTACGTTACGTTATGTTACATGGCTTCCTCAAAAGCACACATGAGAAGCAACTGTCACCACATTTATGCAGGAGTTCCGCTAAAAGGAAGCGAGGTGTTGGCAAGAGGGTGGGCAGGCAGGGGGTGCCGGGGTCCTCCAGGCAGACAGGGTCATGCCAATGGCCATCTTCTCCATCGTTTAATTCCAGGTATGAGGCAGAGGTGGGATTTCTCCATTACACTTCTCAGTTGTGCAGCAAGTTTCAATGTGTGTATATTGGCCATTCTTTTCTGTCGTGTTGCAATACCACCTTTCAAACGCACTGTCGAGGCAGTTGTAACTCATGAAATAGGGCTCATTGCCTGTGGGGGGAAAGGGAAATCGTGTGAAGCGGGCGCCCATCTAGAGAAGCAAGAATCATGCCACCAGGCTGGACAGGGAACCCACCCCCCGCCCCAGCAAGCTGTTGCTGGACTACCACTCCCATCATCACTGACCATTGGCCATCCTGTCTGAGAATGATGAGAATTAAAATGCAACCATTTCTGGAGACAGCAGCTTCCTCACCCTGGTTAAGATTGCAGAGATGTGAGCCAGGCACTACACGGTGCCACAGACCTCAAACGCTCTGATGGCAGGATCCGGGTACCTTGCCATTTATGGCAGCCTTTCCAACCCGGGGATATGCAGGACTACAATTCCCATCAGCTCTGCCTGTTGTGGCTGATGGGTGTTGCAGTCCAAGCATCTGGAAGGTACCAGCTGAAGGCTGCTCAAATGGCAGTTTACCAGAGAAAAGAGATGCTCTCCTGCTCGGGTTCAGCACCGCCTTTGCACGTGGCCAGAGGAGGTGTTGCAGAGGCGATCTCTGCAGGATGCGGCTGGCGCATGGCACTCATGGGACTCCACAGTTGGAAAAAGCTTCTGGCTCTCGCCCAGCGCAATCTGAGCAGCTCACATACTGCTGAGCTTCAGGTTTCAGAAATACAAAACCTGGTGAATCGTAGTGCTTGCTTTCCGGGGGGCGGGAGGGGGTTGGTCCTTCTGCATCGTTGAAGATGGTCACCCCGGCCACCTGGGAAGCACCTTGTGAGCGTGGCCACGTCATGCTACCCAAGCAGCCGGTCGGGCTTTGGGGCATGAAGAGAGAGCGTGGCTTCGGCGGAAGGTCTCCACTCGTGCCCTCTCCCTCTTTCTGAAAAGGTGACGACATTCACCAATACGGAGACGAGGGAGAGGGAAAGTTGCATAAAAGGGCCACAGGCCACGAAAAGGAAGGCTCAGAATGACACCCGAATGAGTGCGTTGGGAATGGGGTGGGGGGGAGACAAGGAATGCGCCACAAGACAGCCTGCCCGACGGGTCGTGAGTTGCCTTCTTTGCAGGATCCGAAGTCTCGCCCTGTTTAATGTAGCAGATCACCGAGACCACCGAACGCACATGCACACCCAGGCGTGTGCACACACAATTCCCAGCCCCTTTATACTCAAGCCACCTTACCAGTCCTCTGCTGCCCTTGTGCATCATGCCATCCAGTGGCTATTTAGAGGCTCCAAAGCCCTTTACTGAAGCCACCTTAGGAAAAAAACCCAGCTATATACAGATGCAGACGTATATTGGGCTTGCTTTCTCCTGGGTCGACTCTAGTGAGCAGCAACCGTTGTATTAAGCAGGCTTCTGATGAGCACAAAGGGCGGGGGTGGGGGGGGCTGATGCCGCCTCTGGTGCCGCCTCTGTCCCACCTAGAAACTGGATTGGGCCTCTTGACCCAGCCTAGGACAATTAGAGTCCTGTGAGCCATGAGTGGCAAGAGGCAAAAGCGATGGTTAGCCCTAGCTCCTTTAAGTCCCAACCACTATTAATAACTTACTAGAGAAGTGTATTTTTTAAAAAGGGAGCCAGGACATAAGCAATCCTTGCTCAGCATGAGTTTGGTCCAGGATCTGCTTTCCACAACTGGATGAGGCTTTTTGGAAGAGGGAGGGCTCTGTTCCCAGAAAGTCCCTTGAGCTGAGATTTGGGGATCCCTCCCCCTCCGCACTGCGGTTCGCCCCATTCAGCAGGGTCTCTTGACTCGCCACATGGCGTGTGGAAGTCAGTCCACGTCCACTGGCACAGCTGCTCTGCTTATATCTGGATCCGATCTCAGGCTGTTTTTTTCTAAACCACATTGGAACTCAGTAGAAGTACTTCTTTTGACTTGCGGTGCCTGCTTCGTACTGCGAAAGAACGTGGAGGTGGATGTAGTATATGGCTGAAAGGGATAACGCCGACGAGAGCTGCTGCCCCATGCTCAACATGGCTTTGCATATTTATGAAAGGCAGGGTTTTGTAGTTCTTAAACAACTTTAAAAACTACGAGCTACTTGAGAAAACCAAGCCTTCCAGGCCAATCGAAGATAACAAGGAGCACTGCCAGGAATATGAAATCCCCACCACTTAGGGTCTGAGTCCATTGGAGGTGCATCTCCAGATCTTACCAAGGTAGGCGATGTAGGTGTAACATTGTCCATAGTTAGTCTTGCAAAACTCCACTTTGGAATAGCACTCCTTGCCATTTCCAGACTCACACACTTTACACAGCAGGCCCACAGCTGAAAGAGAGCAGAATAAGTTAGAAGAGACCTCCAGTGGGGGAGAAGGGTGAGAGCTGGGAATCTCTCCAGGGAAGGTGTGAGAGAAGCTCTCAGTGTTGCAAGATTCCTCTGCTCAGCTTTGAGTGATTCCTGCTTCCCAAGAGCCCCGTGAGACCCAGCCCACAATGTTCAGTAGGTCTTTCTGACCCTCTGGAGAGCCTCTGGGGAGATGTTCCTAGTTGGCCTTGGGGGGAGTCTCTTTTCTGCAAAACAGATCGACTGTGCTGATTTGTTGGATGGTTCCTCCTCTAAATCAGGGGTCCTCAAACCTTTTCAACAGGGGGCCAGTTGTCAGGTGCTGGCGGGAGGTGCGGGCCGGTGATGGGATGGGGCGCGCTCACGCGAGGAGACTGTTTTCTCCGAGTGAGTCCAAAACGACCTCCTCGTGAGCAAGCCGCTCCCGGATGTGTGCACGGCGAGTGCAAAACCTCTGGGGCAGCCAGTTAAATGGGCATGGCGGGCCAGATCTGGCCCCTGGGCCTTAGTTTGAGGTCCCATGCTCTAAACGAAAGGAGGAAAGATGTGCAGATGGGCCCAGACTTAAGGGGCGTTCTGATGGATTCTGCTCTTGCCGCTCAAAAGCAGCTCAGCTCAGAAGCTCCAGAGAGTTGGAGACTAGCAGGGCAGAAGGAGCAGCCAAGGTGAGCTTTGCCCCCCGACCTCTGAATTATTCTTGCCTTAGCTATCAGATGGACTTGTCGCTTCATCCATTGCATTTTTGCAGAGCTCAGTAGCCAAAGCATTCTGAGCAATTTACAGAGATTTTTTCTTTACAAATGTTTATAAATAATACATATTTATTTATTAAATTTCTATCCCTCCCAGTAGCCAACATGGCTCTCTGGGTGGGTTACAAAATATAATAAAATAACAAAAATATACAAATATACACAATAAACAATAATGTTAAATTAACCCTATATACTGCAACAATAAATAGTAACTATAAAAACACAGAAAAACCTCATAAATAAAACCACACAATAACCTCAATTAATTTAACAAAAGGCAAAGGCACAGTAGCATTAAAATCAATAAAAACTATATAAAATCATTTAAAATTATGCCAGCTATTAAAATTTTGGATAAATAATAAGGTCTTCACCTGGCACTGAAAAGTGTATAAAGAGGGCACTCAACAAATCTCTTTGGGAAGCTGGTTCCAGAGTCAGGATGCCACTCCTGAAAAGGCCCTTCACCTCGTAGCCTCCCCCTGTGTTTCATTCAGAGGGGGATCTCTGAGATGGACCTCAGAAGCCAGTAGCACGGACTGGGTAGGCAATAGCCAAAGCTCTCTGAGCAGTTTACAGAGATTAGTTTTAAAAAACGAGACAGCATGTAAATTGTGTGTGTACAAACATATAAACAGGCAGCATACACATATGTAAAACTTAATTACACAGAGAGAGAGAGATTCTGTATTACAATATATCAGCAATTCGTATTAAAATACAAACAGAAAGGATCCCCCTGCCCTTTCCTTTCTTCTCCTGAAAGTGCTCTTTCCAGGTATCTTGCAGTAGCTACGCAACTCTTGATCTCATAGTACTTGGATCTGAATCCACCCTTGATTCCTATAAAGACATTTCTATGCACACTTCACCATTCCATTACTTTATATTTGCGTCCTTTCTGTTTTGAGACATCTAGCTATTCCATTAATCTGTTGGTGGGATAACATATAACAAGCCTATTCAAATAAAGGACATCATCACGATGTGCTGTCCGCTCTAGAGAACCAGTAAAGAACTTTTCAACCAAAGTTTGTCTGCAGCTCCTGCCCTTTCCCTACATACTCGTACATCCTCCCACAAGACTCACCAAGAGGGCAGAAGAGAAAAGCAGAGAATCCAAGGACAAGCATTTTGTTCATCCTGGTTCATTTGGGAGGTACAATTTCCTAAATGAACTAAAAGTGGTAGCCAAATATGATGTAGGTCTGAAGGTTTTCAGGCTACCAGTTTATTATGTACTCCAAGCCTCTTGAAACAGCCAATGAGGTAGAGAGCAAAGCTGTGTAAATATTTTCTTAACGGAATAAACACTGGCAGAGAATCTAGTCAAACATTTCCAGAGGGTGCAAAATAAAACAGAATATTTGAATCAGGGAATGCTGAATAAGACAATTTCGCATGTGTTCACACACAAGTCCATTCTGTCCCATTGGGACACCTGGCACCAACACTATTCTTTTCAGCGCCAGGCCAAAACCTTTTAATTCTCTCATTATATTAGGACTTAATTTTAAATTTTAGTTGGGGTTTTATTATAGATATTATGCTTTGTCTTTGTTGTTGGACTGTCCTGAGACCTTTATGTATAGGATGGGGCACAGAAGTTTTAAATACATACATACATAATACCTTCCATCCAATCTGGAATAAACCTGAAAGAGCACATGAAGTCTTGAAGAACTCAAGTCCAGCGTACCTGACAGATGGCTGTATGCCCACTGGATTGATGCATTCAATGGGGAGATTTCAAAATGAGTATCTTCCGCTGTAGCTCCTCCTCTTTAGGGTCCCTTTCCTTCAGCCAATTTGTGAAGTGCTTCTTTTGATGTGCTTCTGACATCTTTTAAAGACTCATGTTTTCACTTAGGTTTCTTCCAGTGGCTGATGATGTACTTGGTAACTTGTTGCCACAGATAACTTAAAGATTATTGATGTTATCAATAAGTGATTTAAAAATATTTAAAATAATTAAACTGTCTATCACTCCCTTTATGCGACTATCAGCAAATAGCCATCTTACCTCACAGGGCTATTTTGAAAGAAACTGTAGGGGTTTTTTTCCTATTCTCATTCAATTAGATAGAAAAAGAAGTACTGTTGAAATGAAAAGAAGCCAAACATTGACAGAAGACATTTTTTCTTCAAAGAAACCCTCAAATTGTTATTTTCTTTTGTTTTCCTCTTCCCACTAGAAAGAAAGGGCCACTTTGGTTAATTTTCTTCCCTATTTTTGGTGGAGTTTCCCTCTACCCCCACTCTCAACCATGTCCCAGAAAGATACTAGGCAGGCATTATGAGAGCATGTAAAATGGGGGCTTGACCGCCACCTCAGTTGGTACGAGTGCTACCTCACAGGGATGTTGTTGTGGGGATAAGATGCAGGAGGAGAATGATGTAAGCTGCCTTGAGCCCTTTGTAGGAAAAAGGCAGGATATAAATCCAAAAAAAAAAAAGGAGAAATAAAATAAAACCTCAGGGCAGAAGTAAAGAATCCGTATGAAAGACTTGCCAGTGGAGAGGCCTACCAGAGTAGCAGAAATCCAGCCCACTAGTCCCCATAATCTCTTGGCTCACAAATAGGCTGGAGAATTCCAAGAGGTTGTTGGCACACAGATCTAGTTTTGGGTATAAAAACCAGGGCTTTTTTGGTCATAGAAAGCACCGGAACGGTGTTCCGGCACCTTTTTTTGACTGATTTTTCCAATGGAGTGATTTTGAATCGCCTGTGGGCTGCTTGTGTGTCCGCGCTGATTGTGAGGGCGCTGCTCGGTTTGGGACGCTGCTCGGCTTGGGATTGGTCATGTGGTGACACGCTGAGTGCTTACTGCTGGCGGCGACCATTATGTTTATGTGTGTGTAGAGTGACTGGCTATGTGCAAAAGGTAAAATAAGTTCTTTATTTAAAAAAAAAAGTTGGTGAATTGAAAATGTTTTTTAGTGTAAAAGTGTGACTCCAAGACATGAGTTCCGGCACTTTTTTTTTTTTTT
>NW_025335456.1:0-1036 GCF_004798865.1 Varanus komodoensis
TTATAAACCTGGTCCAGACAGTGTTCTGGATTTTTCTGCCAGTGGAATGGGGATCATTCTGGTCTCCGACTCAAGATGTATCGAACTGACTTTTCCATCCATGTGTCTTGCAACTTCAGCACAGGGAACTACTAATGGCTGCACAACTTTGTCCTCTGGCCATGAATAGAGCATGCCACAAGCCCCTCAGAAAAGCTCCACTGGATGGCACAGGGAAGATGCCATGATGGTGGAAAAGAACTGCCTCTTTGCCACTCAATACACCATGCAGCAGGCTCAGTAATGAGCCGTCCACTCAGAATGAGTTTTCCTTCACTTTTGGTCGAGGCAGTTCCTCTCTTGCTGCACGGCCTCAGCTCAGGTGTGCTCCACATGTGTGGCTGGCTCTTCTCAGGGCAAGCAGAATCATGGAGGCAATTGTGTTCGTCACCAAAGCAAACTCTGCATCCCCCAAAGTTATCTGGGCTTTGACAGGTGTACAAGCAGTAGCAATCGGATATTCCCACAGTGCCCTATAGAAACTGCAGTATCTATTAGACACAGTGTGGACCATTTCAGAAAAAAAACTTGAAAGAGAAAGGAGCTAATTTCCAAGGGGTATGGAATGGGCTTCCACGGAAGTTGGTTTTGACCCCAACTGTGAGGTTATTCAAGAATAGGACTTACATGAATATGGTAAGAATAGGACTTACATTCATTATGTAATGAATGGAGCATGCTAGAGCAAGTGGTCAGACCAGGTGGCCAAGTTGGCTCCTTCTGGATTGCACTGCTGCTGCTGCTTCTTTTGTGTAAAGGTCCAATCCAGGGAGGGAAGTGATGTGACCATGACAAGTGAGCAGATTTTATTGCCCCTATTTCCAGATCACCACACCCCTGCCCATGCCAGAAATCCAAATGAAGTGTTTGTCCATTTACTTGTGTTTGGACATTGACACCCTCAGTGAGATCCATGGTTGCCACAGAAGTTCTGAAGTCCCGAATTGCCCCTGATACAACAGGACCAACATGGAAGTTGAGATCCTCCAAAACTATC
>NW_025335456.1:1990-3397 GCF_004798865.1 Varanus komodoensis
CTGGATGGCAAACAAGTAGGAGAGGATCCGCCAGTACTCTGTGTGTAAAAACCTGAGAAAAAGGGATATACAGGGGGTCATCCTGCCATCATGATTCAACAAAGCTAAAAGATTTCATGAATCCTTCAGCTCTCTCCTTTTTCTCCCTGCATCCTGATTCCAGAGCTCTCCGCATACTAGCACTGACCCCAATATCTCCGTGATATAACACTCAAAAGATATGTCCTAATCATCATGGGGGATGGGAATGCAAAATTAGGAAGGCAGAAGATAACCGGAATACCAGGCAAGTTTGGTCATGGGCACAGAATGAAGCAGGATAAAGACGAGCAGAATTGTATAAAGAGAATATGATGGTCATAGCAAACACTCTTTCCAGCAATCCAAGAGACAATTCTTAGAATGGCCATCACCAGATGGGCAACACTGCAATCACACTATGTGCTCTGCAGCCAAAGATGGAGAAGCTCTATACAGTCAGTGAAAACAAGACAAGGAGCTGACAGTGACTCATATCATGAGAATCTTGTTTCAAAATCCTTGCTTAAATTGAATAAAGTAGTGAAAAGAGCTTGGCCACTCAGATATGACCTAAATCATATTCCTTATGAATAAAATGTGGAGGTGATATATTGATTTAAGGAATTAGATCTGAAAGACAGAGTGCCTGAAGAACTATGGGCAAATGTTCGCAACATTGCACATGTGGTAGCAACTACAATCATCCCAAAGAAAAAGAAATAGAAGAAAGGAACACTGCAGTCTGAGGCTTTCTTAAAAAAAAAAAAAAAAAAAAAAAACCTGAGGAAGGAAGGGAAGCAAAAGGAGGTGGATGGAGGGACAGATACATGCAGCTGAAGGCAGAATTCCAGAGAAAACCTAGAATACATAAACGGCCTTCTTAAATGAACAGTGTAAAGAAAGAGAGGGAAACAATAAAGTGAGGAAGAATAGAGATCTGTTCAAGAAAATTGGAGAGATGAAGGGAAGGTTTGATGCAAGGATGGGCATGATAAAGGATAAAAATGGTAGGGAACTAACAGAGGCAGGAGAGATTATGAAGAGGTGGCGAGAAAAATTATACAAGAAAGAGCTTCCTATCACTGATTACCTCGATGGTGTGGAGCCAGACTTAAGGGCAAAGATCATAGAGTGTGAAGTCAAATGGGCTTTAGGAAGTTGCCCAAGGGTGCTGTGGGGAGCATATAAATCTTTTTAAAAAGGAAAGAATGAAGTTATAAGTCTTAGCAACAACAAAGCTGGTGAAGGTGACAGTATCCAGCTGAGGAATTCAAAATCCTGTAAGATGATGCAATTAATGAGCTTCACTGAATCTGCCGGCAAATTGGAAAGCTCAACCGTGGCCACAGGAATGCAAAAGTAGTTTACATTCCAATCCGAAAGAAC
>NW_025335456.1:3939-7604 GCF_004798865.1 Varanus komodoensis
GATGAGCGTGAAACAGGAGAGTGAAAAAGTTTTTTGAAACTCAACATGATGGAATCTAAGAACATGGCATCCCGTCTTATCACTTCCTGCTGAATAGATGGAGAAGAAATGAAGGTAGTGACAGATTGTTTCCCCTGGGCTCCAAGATCACTGTAAACGGTGACTGAAGCCAACAAATTAAAAGATCTTGCTCCTTGGTAAGAAAGCTGTGGCAAATTGTGACAGCAAGATAAAAAATATAGGCATCACCCTGCAAAAAATACTTTGTAGAGTCAAAGCTACAGTATGTTTTTCCCAGTTTTAATGTATGCCTATGAGGTATGGACCAAAAGGAAACTGAGCGCCCGGGAATTTATAACAATGCACTGTTGTGTTGGAAAGTAATGGCAAGGGTCCCTTGGGCTGCAAAGAAATCAAATCAGTCATTCTTAAAGGAAATCAGCCCTGACTGTTCTTTAAAAACTCACGCAATAAAGTTGAAATTGAAATGCTTTGGCCACTGAATGAGAAGGAAGGACGCACTAGAGAAGACCGTGAGGATGGAAATGATTGAAGCAAAAAGGAGAAGGGGGTGGAAGGGGCTGAGGGAGCTAGATGGGAGCACTTGGCAGTGCTGTGTGTTGGGGTGATCTCTGTGGGATGGTGGACGACAGGAGAATGTGGAAGGATGTTGTCCATGGGGTTCTGAGGTGTCGGACATGACTTAGCGACCTAGCAAAAAAATCCAAACATGAAAGATGGGACACTGGTGCCCTGAATATGCCTTTTGTATCCTGTTACCCATCTCAAGGACTTACCCACGAAGTCCATTAGAGGCAGGCCTCTTGAACGTATGTGGTCGCATGGGACAGGGGGTTGCAGAGATGATCACCTTCAGGCTGTAGTGCCCTGGCTGGTAGAAATTCCCTGGTTAAAGTTCACGTCTGTCCCACCTCCAGGGGCATCTGGCCATGAGCATCCCACAGAATGTCATTGGGAGCTGCATCAGCAGTGGAGGCAGCAGCAGCTGCAGCATTTGAGCTCTGACAGTGGCAGCTTCCTTCTTGCCTCTTAACCATATAATGATTTGATGAGAAGAAGAAGTTGGAGCACCTTCTACTGTGGGGTTACACTGGCTCCCCTGACAGAGAAGGAGCCTGCAAACCTGGCTTCCCTTGTGGAGGAGAAGTTGAGTCCTGAAGCAATGACCTCTTGTCCTGTTCTTCCCAGCGCTCACTGCAAGAGGAAGCATTTATCTTCCCAGAGAGCTGTTCATGTGACTCCTGAATCAGATGGTCAGACTTCTGGACTTGGAGGGGTTGTATTGCAGGTAGAAATCCCTGGGACTCAAGCAAGGGCAATAATCATGTCTTACAATTTCTGTAATAATATGGTCAGAAAGTTGCAGAACCTTGGTATCTTCCTGAGCACTGGCTCAGTGCCATGTGCAAGGACACATCTGGAGAGAAAGCAGATCCAGATACAGCTCCTTCACAGGAAATGGGATTGAATGCCTCCAGCAGGGGTGGTCAGAAGCATCACTTCTTTGCTGTTCTTTTCTTCGTCCTGAAAGTTAGGACCCCAAGGGTATGGAGTGGGCTTCCATGAGAGGTTGTTGAGGCCCCAATGGTGAGGGTGTTCAACAATAGGCTGGACATGCCCATGGTGGGCATGTCGTGAGAGGAGTCGGCTGGAGCCGGGGGGTCAGACTAGATGGCCAGGGAGATCCCTTCTGACTAGCTCTGTTTCTATGTTTCTCAGCATTGCCTCTATGGTCTGTCAGAATCTCCTCTTTATGGAGGGAATTTGTTCTTGTAATATCCACTCCTCTGCATTTGGCCATTTGGGGAACTCACTGATTTCCCCTGGAGTTCCAGCTCAGGCCATCTCTTCCTCCTGCCCCCTCACAGAGCAGAACACGATTCATTTTCCCAAGTATGACCTCCTGGGATTTCTAAGGTTAATATTCTGCCAAAACCATGTTCCTGCTCCCAAGAGAATCCTTTCTTGACCCTGCAGAATACAACAATTTTAGTCCAGCAGCAAACATCTCTTTCCTGGGCAAGGTTTTTGTGTGGGTGATGCCCATCTAGTTCCAGGGTCCAGGCACTTTGGAATACACTGAAGTATTGCAAGAATTTCCTTTGGGTATTCAGGCCTGCTTTTGGCATGGAGACAGCTCCCATCACCTTTAGTTACACCCAGTGCCAAGAGAGAGACAGGGGAGTGTGACCCTGATAGACCTGCTGGACCTCTCAGCACCTTTCGACACCGTCAACAAGGATGTCCTTCTGCAGAGACTGTTTGCCTGAGCTGTGAGGGAAGTTCATTGCAGTGGTTCTACTCCTGCCTGGATGGTCGGACTAAGAAGGTGATGCATGTGAGTATTGCTCTTCCGCTTTCATCCTCCACATGTGGTTGCACATGTGTCAATCTTGTTCCTCTCCCTCCTTTTTTTGTTCTCTATATATAACTACAGAGTGGAATCATCCCCTGCTTTGTTGTGAACTTCGTACAATACGCTGAGAATGTGTTAGGGCATGCTATATGCTAATGAAAATTGGAAAACTTCCAAAAATAACAGTAGTTGTAGTTGTC
Source organism: Varanus komodoensis (assembly GCF_004798865.1). Lineage (NCBI taxonomy): Eukaryota > Metazoa > Chordata > Lepidosauria > Squamata > Varanidae > Varanus > Varanus komodoensis. The sequence goes on from NW_025335456.1 coordinate 6,517, forward strand.
CTGGAGCCCCAGTACACTGCTTTGCCCTGGGCCCTTCATGCTGTTAAGATGGCCCTGGCCAGGTGTCCTCCCGGGCCGTGGCCTAAGAGCCTCCCGGAGCTGCTCCAGGCACCTCCCGGGTGCCCCTGGAAGTGCCCTTCTTCCTTGCTGCACCCTTGGAATAAGTGCAGCCTGGCTTCAGCGAGGCACGTCCATCGTCGTGCCCCAAGTCCGGTCTTCCTATTGCTGCGAGGTTGTGCCTGGCCACAATCCCCGCTCTCTCGCTGGAAGAGCAACTCTTATTAAAAAGGTCTTCTGAAGCATTGCATCTCCATAGATCCCGACTCGGAAACTGTGGTCTTCTTGGGGGGTCCTTCTCCAAGAGCCTTTTCCAAGGGAAGCCCAGGGTGGCTACACAGGAGCAGGGCCTTCTCGGTAGTGGCACTGGATTTTGGAAATAGTTCCCCAAAGATGTGTGCCAGGTGCCTATTTTGTATTCTTTTCTGTGCCAGGTGAAAATGGTTCCCCCCAATCCCCAGCATTTTAACCATCGACTTTTCAACTTTGTTTTTATATATCTCCCATTTTATTTCTGTACAGCTGATGTGATGTCCCCAGAAAGGGTCGCCTGGTGCCAACGCTTCTTTCTTTTCAGTGCCAGGTGGAAACCTTTTAATTCTCCCACTATTTGAATTGTTAATTTATCTTAATATGTGGTTTTACAGTTACATTTAATATTGGATGCTGTGCTGCTTTTACTTTATTTTTACCTTATTTTATTATTGTTATTGTGAACCGTCCCGAGACGTCTGTGATGGGACAGTATACAAAAGTTTTAAATAAATAAATTAAATAAATAAATAATGAACTACAGTCAACCCATATAGAATTCCTCCTGGGGGTGAAAAAGGACTGAATGGGAGGAGACTTGGGGTTCATGGGCATGGATATGTTAAGACTTGCAAGAATCCTGTCTGCACAAGCTCCACAATCAGTCCACATTTACAGCATGATCGGAAAACCAAAACCAACAAGCCCCAAATAAACTTCTGTTCATGGAATCAGCTTGAATGTATACGTGCCATTTTATTTAATGAAATTAATATATT
>NW_025335456.1:7945-13734 GCF_004798865.1 Varanus komodoensis
TTGTGCATGTTTGGACCTTCTGGTCCCAGACGTGAATCTGGGTGCTACGTTCTTCATGAACCGCAGTTTCTAAAGTGTCTTCAAGCGTTGCCTCACATAGAAGACATTAAAAAAATCTAACATAAACAGCATCAGTTTAGATTCCTAAAAAACTGTGTCTCCTTTTCTGGGCAAAAGTTGGATGAAAGACAAAGTCTGGGAAAGACATGATGATATTCCTTTACTTAGATTGAGCTGGTTTTTAACCATAAGACAGTATATCTATCTATGTATGCAGCCATACATCCATCTATGTTGAAGGGAGCATTTCCCCCCCAAGTATGTTAAAAGGATAAATTTGATTTAAATCCTGAAGTGATGAAAGGCACCGGAAATGCAATTTATCCTTTGGTTTTCATCATGAGATACACTTTGGTGTTTAGGTCAGGTCTCACAAGAATAATGTAGCATTTAGGAAGGAAGATGCAGCCCAGAATCCCAGAGCTGGAGGCCAAAATGGAGAACACCTGCACGGCCACCATGTACTTGCCCCTCGTGCTCAGGTAGGTGGGCACAAAGGACACCCAGACACTGCAGAAGATCAGCATGCTGAAGGTGATCAGCTTGGCCTCGTTGAATGCCCCGGGAAGATTTCTGGCCAGGAAGGCCACCGTGAAGCAGATGGCGGCCAGCAAGCCCATGTAGCTGAGGGCAGCATAGAACATGGCCACTGAGCCTTCGTTGCACTGTAGGATGATCTGCCCTGCCTGGGAGTGCTTGTCAGAGTCAGGGAAGGGGGCAGAGGTGCCCAGCCGGAAGGTGCAGAGGACAACTTGCACACTGGAACAGGAGATGACAATGGAGTTTGCCAAACTGTTCCCCAGCCAGTTCCTTGCCCTGTTGCCTGGCTTGGTGGCCAGGAATGCCAGCACCACAGTGACAGTTTTGGCCAGGAGGGAAGAGATGGCCACTGAGAAGATGATGCTGAAGGCTGTTTGTCGGAGGAGGCAGGTGATGCTTCTTGGGCGGCCAATGAAGAGGAAACAGCATGCAAAGCAAAGCAGGAGGGAAACAAGAAGGATGTAGGAGAGGTCTCGATTGTTGGCCTTGACTATTGCAGTGTCTTCAAAATTCCTGAAGATTCCCAGTATGCTTGCTGAGCACATGGAGAAAAGTAAGGCCAAACTAGTGAGAAAGGTCCCCAAAGATTCTTCATAGGACAGGAAGGTGATGACCTTGGGGATACACCAATCCCGGAACTTGTTTGGATGCTGATCTTCCAGACACTTAAAGCACTGTTGTGCATCTGTTGAAAGAAAGAGGAACATCATCCTGGCATCCTCAGGGGTCTCTGTTCTACACATTTGATTACTGTTAATGTTAGGAGGTTTGGGAGTATTCTGGTGTGACCAACAGCACATAGTTCTTTCCTCAAAGGAATTTAGATTTCATTCCATTATTTCAGTTGATTTTTATAAGGACAAGAACAAAGATGCTCTCTGGCCACTTCACAAAGGCAGAAAGAATGTAAACAAGAAACAAAACAAATATATAATAATCAAGCAATGAAAGAAGAACTCCAAATAAATACATGGGAAGAAGCCCATAACATCTTACTTCATATTGGCCCATTGCCTGAGAAGTAATATAGGCTAAAATACAGAAGAGAAGTTACTGTAATTTACAGGTCAAATGGGACATGTGTTTACATGGCACAGAAAAGACTGACAAATAGAGGACAGGGCCTTATTTGAGAAGCTGGTTGCATAGTTGGGGTGCAACAACCAAATGGCCCATCTTCTGGTAGTCTCTCTCTTTCCTTAATTTGGTTGGTGCTCCCTGAGAAGGACTTCAGAAGGTGAGCTTAGGGCCCAGGTAGGAACATGCAAGATGAGATGTTACTACAGATAACATGTTCTTGAGTCATTTAGTGCCTTAAGTATTACTGGTCACACTTTGGAGCAGGCCTGGTCTTTACCTGGATGCCAGCACAGGTGAGGGAGGAATGAAGTGAGACCTTTTCATGAGTCATTACCTGCTAACAGACAGGCTGCCCTATCTGAATCAATTGATTCCTCCTGGTCATTTTCAAAAATAGCCCAATGTAGAGCATGTTGTAGTACTCCAAATGAGAGATTATCCAATTGTGGACCATTCTTGCTGGGCTCTGCTTGTCCAGGTGGGGATGTCAGTGGTAAATCTGCCTACGCTGATGAAAGGTGCTCTGTTTCACTGATTCCGCCTCAAGGAAAAGTTCTGTATCCTGGAGCACCAAGAGTGATGAGCCAGGTCTAGACAGTTTGAATTTCCTTACACTGGAATGGCAAAACACCCAGCAAGAGCACCTCCCTCTTGCCTGCATTGAATCTAAGTCAGTTGGCCCCCATTCCAGAGGGTATTGCCTGGCTTGGTCTGTCAGGAAGATCCCCTGCATTGATCTTGACTGGGAATGTGGACATCTTTATCCTGAAGGCTACATACATTGCATGAATTTAAACTGGTGAAGCCCCAGGAACTCTGCATTGTTTCACCACCAGAGAAGATGTTGTGCTCCTGGTGCTAGGGAACTTGACTAAAAATGGTTGATCATTTATTAACGCACTTCTTTATAAATGTATTTAGAGACTGGCTGTAACTTCCATGGCCTTCCTAGGTGTCTTACAATACATAGAGAATATCAATGGAAAAAAAAAAACACCTTAAATTCAATTAAAACACAATGAATTCAACCGTCGATGAAAGCAATATAAAAAGGCCATGTGAGGCTGTGACTGACCAATCCAGGTATTGTATCGCAAGGAAGCTATAAAGTTCACTGGGTGGCTTTGGGACAGCTGCAGGCTAATGGCCTCCTGTACATTGCCAGGTTATTCCTGTGAAAACAAAATTGAGGGAAGGAAGAAAAGAAAATCCACCCACCTTCCCAAGTGGAGATGGAACCATCTGGACAAGGAGCACAGTCATAGCAGCAAATGGGCTGTCCTTCCCGAGACACCTTGAAGAATCCCAGGCGGCAGCTCTCCACACACCTGGACTGGGGCAGGGGCTGAGCATGGAAAGAAGGAGCATCAAGGAAGATGCGCTGGGACTGATATCTATTGGCTGGGGAGGTGGAACTGGAAATGATAGAGTGGAGTGGCTTCCTAGGAATTTCAGCTAATTCCTTAACAAAAACTGATGTTGAGAAGCTGAAGCAACTGCACGTTCCTCTGAAGGATATGCATCACCTCTATTATCTACATCTGCTCCATCTTAATGCTAGTTAAGAGAAGGAGAACAAATAGGGGGACTGGAAAGGAATAGTTTTCTTCACCTGATTTTGCCATTTAGGCCACACAATGGCATCTCGGTCAATGGTGAACTTGGTGCCAGACAATCCCCGTACTTGTAGGCTTCCAAGTTTAATTTTTACCACAGACTGGTTTGGAAACCTGACCCAGTTCACAAGGTCCAGGTCAGCTGTCAGGTCTTCATTCTCATCCAAATGCACCCCGTCAATACAATTATTGTGAAACTGGGAGTCTCTCAGAAAAGGCTGAAACTAGAATGACAGAGAAGTCAAAAGCACTGAGGAAACAAGAAGCACATTACATCTGCAAGGATTTTGCTGTTTTGCCTCAGGGTTGCTTCCAAATTGATATTTCTGTGGCTTTCTCTGAGTATGAGGAAGAGTTCTGAGTGTATCCCTGATGCTCTTGCTCACCTCTAGGGATACCGAAAAATAGATCCTATTTGGTGAATACTTTCTGAAAGAGTTGGGCATAGTTGACAGTCTGAAAGCAGAGGGTAACTATTTGTGGGGAATCATTGGTAGAGTGACCAGTGATGAATGGGTTCCCACAGTGCACTGTCCGGGACCCAATTCTTTTCAATCTATTCATCAACTACATGGAATAAGGGTGAACCATCTGCTGATCAACTTTGCAGATGATACTACAACTGGTGTAGAAGCCACAATGGAAGAACAGGCACTCCAGATCAACAGGGAATTAGACAGGAGACAAGAGGATGTAGTTCAGTTGAGTGCAATGTCTTGCACTTGAGATATAGGAATGGGGTCATAAGTACAGGTTAAGGGACAAGTGACTGGAAACCAGCAGTTGTGAAAGCCATCTCGGGGTACTTGGCATATTGGTTGACTGAAAGCTAGACATGAGTCAGCAATTTGCAGTGGCAGTCAAAAGGGCGCAAACCACCCTTAGATGCAAAGTGAGAAGTGTGGCTTCTCGATTGAGAGAGGTGTTACAACCACTGTGAATGACTCTGGTGTGTCAGTAACTGGAGTATTATGTTCAGTTATGGGCTCCAAGTTACAGGAACATTATATCCATGGTGGAATCCGTACAGTGTAGGGCCACAAGGATGGTGGCAGAACATGGACATGCTAACCATTTCATGATCAGTGCCGCCCGGAGCTAAGGGTTTAGACTAGATGTCCTCGGATGACACTTCTGATTCAATGTATTTGTTTCTATGTTCTATCTCTCTACAGTATCTATCTATCTGTCTGTCTATGTTGATTCTGTATTTTGGGGAAAAGTAATTGAAGTCTGCATTGGAAAATTTTCCTTTATTTGGGGAAGCATCTGGGGTTAAAACATGAAAATTATGAAAAAGTGTTGAGTGCAAATTTTCCCCAAGCTTTATATCAATGATTAGTTGAACGAAAAATGTAATGGAGAAAATTTAATAAATAAATGAATGGTAAATGAAAGCTTAGGACACTTTCCAAAACAGTGTAAATATTAATTTGCTACCACATCCACCGTTCCCGTTGGTGCTGCCTAAATTCAGAAGCATGATTATATCCACTCAAGCACTGCATGTTAGATTTGTTGAGGTTGGCAAGCAATTCGGTGCATTCTGAAAACATGGATTTTCCTGTGGTTTTTCGCAGGCGAGATCACAAGCTGCCAACAACAATCCATGACCAGTTTGAACCATCAAAGAGTAAATGAGATGGCTTTATCATGTTGAGTGAGATGAGTCTAGAGAATGGCTGGAGGAAATTGAGGCATGGTCAGGCACAGATCAACAGTCACAGGGCAGAAAGTTTAAAAGGACTTGAAAGAATTCAAGAGTAGCAGCCATTACCAGTTATTCTCCATCCTCACAAAACAGCCAACCCTTTAAAAGAGGGACCAAGAGAGAAGGACTTTCAGTTCAATTTGCCCCTGTTATATGCAATCACTCATTCCCTCATATGATAAATGCAAGACATTGATTTCAGAATGAAACAAGTGATTCAGTATCATACAAGTAAAGTGCAAAGAAGTCAGCAGAAGACTCTGAGAAGAAGAAGGAATACCTCCCATGGCTGAAGGCTTTGCACGTCCAGCCTACCTCCTCCTTCCATCTGCATCTTCCTGGATTTGGAGGAAAAAGCCTCATTCAAGGCCCTGGCCACAGCCTGGATGGTGCTGTATGTGAAGAAGCTGTCCAGAGACAGGACTCTCTCTTTGTCCATCCAGAACATGTCCCCCATTTGCTCTTTCTCTCTGCATCTTTTCCACACTTTCACTGACAGCCCATGCTCTGAATAGGAACACTTCAGTACTGCTTTCACAAAACGCTCCATAGCAAAAAAGAAATTCTCAAACCCATCATATTTCACCCTTTTTGCTGGCTGAAGGATGAAGGAAAAAAAGGTGTAGACATGCGGGAAATCCAAGGGAGAATACCTCAAACTCAAGGTGAAATCGCTTAATGTTGAGATTATCCAAACTTTCCCTGCCACAGGTTTCATCAACATTTGAACTGCCGCATCCACAATATCCATTGCATAGAACAAGCTATTGAGCTCTGCAAAA